>NC_068338.1:46039102-46377227 GCF_014633365.1 Diospyros lotus | reverse complement strand
GAAGCTTCAGATGAACGCCGAGACGAAGTGGATTCATCGGAGCGTTCTGATGCAAGTTTAGATGAACTTGATGTAGAGGAAATTTGATACATTTGAAGTCACGTTTAAATGTCAATATATGAAACTTTGAAGGTTTAAGGAAAATTCATTTACATTACCTAGAAATGGAATGGCATATAAGGGGGAGTGGGTCCACTCCTTCTCTTTGATTTTGCTTTGCACACGTCAGATAAATGTTGTATTAACCGTCACGAGCAACATAACAATTTCATTATATTACCATAGTTTAAAATAAAGTGAGTATTCCCACTATTAGTCTCTGAATTAATTATTAAGGATGTTTTGCAAAAAGAAAAATGTTATCGGTACATCATTGTGTATATTTTAGACTATACAATGATGTATTAATGTCTAAAATGCCTCTCATCCAAGGTGGTGAGACGCCGTGAGGCGGTGAATCCAAGACAGTGACGCGTGGTGAGGCGATGCGATGAGGCGCAAGAGATATTTATGTTATTTATGTGCATTGTGTATAGTTTAAAATATATATAAATAATATATAAATAGTATGATTCTTTATAAAATAGTATTTAACTAAAAATGATAATAAATGCCAATGAAGTTTAGTTGTACTTTGGTTCGTCACCCATGGTCTAATCAGTTACATATTTTGTCCATTCACATTGAGAGTAACGAGGAAGAAAAAGGGCACAAAAGGTTTACCAATCCACCTGTAGTTGCAATGCATTTACCCCTTAGTAACGTTTAAGAAACCATTGAAATGGTGGACCAAAAGGGGCCAAAAAAAGAATCATCACGCCTTGTCTTAATCTGGTTCTCATCTATTCGTTTCATGTTTATTAATCCATCAAGTACATATAAATTAATAATATAATCAATAAAGCCCAAATTGTAAATAGTCAATTTACAACAATTACAAATGAAAAAAAAACTAATATGAAGTGTGAAAGATTAATTTTAAAATTTTAGAATTTTGTGTTGAGATATCATTGTGGTGTTATTTTCTAAACACTTGATGAGAGATGTTATAATTGGGAGCACTGTCAATCCAAGAAATCACCCAATAAACCAACAAATATACTCATTCTTTAACACTCTTTTATCGATTCAACAAAACAATATAAACATAAAATTAAAGAATTGGCAAATGATAAAAATAGAGCAATCAAACCACACGAGTACACTGATGTTTATCTTGGTTCGAACTGATATAATCAGTCTTACATCCAACGATATCGAGAGCAATCTAATATGAATGAAATCAGATACAAGAGTTCGCATATTTTCTTTCACATAAGAGTACACTGTTCTCTCTTAAGATTATAAAGAACTTTTTTTGATATGGAGTCTTTCCTCTCAACATACAACACTCTACTCATTTACAACAAAGAGTTTTTTGAACAATAAATGATACCATAAGCTCCAACTCGAGACTCATATATATAGACAATATGACACTTATATCAAAGGAATACAAAATATAACAATACCTAAAAAATTCACAAATAACAATTACCGTTAAAAAATACTATACGGTCATTAACCGCTCAAGGGATCCAATCGGGATCTCTCTACCTCTTCCTTCTTAGATCATTAATACTCCACGCAAAACATCACGAGAAATATTAAATATTTTGTCATTTAGCGATAAATATTTTAAATCACGTGCTTGTGTATTCAAAGTCAAAGATAATGATGATGAGGAGCAAGAAGTGTTGGCACCAGAGTAAATAATGTTTTAGGGGAGCCACGGAATTGAGTTTTTGGACGACATTTACTCTCAAATTTCCAATCCTTACTGGAGTTGTAGCCTACTCGACAAGTAACAGTGGTGATAAATTTGAAATCTCGAATCCAAATCTTATGAGTATTTGTGCTTCTTCACTATGTCTCGATGGGGTTTTTAATGCCGATCAGAAGCTCAATTCCGATGACTCTCCTGAAACATCATATCGTACTTCACCATGCGCAACTCTGTAACTCCTCTCCTACGTCAATGTTAAAATTTTCTAATTTTTCATTTAAGTTTAAAATTTTGTACAAATATGGATCAAACTTTTTTTTTTTAATTCTGATTCTAGAAAATGGTGAAATGTATTTTATTGGGCTTTGTATCCTATTTTTCATAATACTTTTTGGAAAATAGTATTGAATAGGTATGCATTACCGAATATATTTAAGCACGAGTAAAGTTTGATAGAGTTAGGGTGCGTTTGATAAGAATGAAAAATGAGGGTAGAATTCGAATTTCATCTAAATTTCGAAAAATTCTATCAAACAACTTTTTAATTCCATGGAATTAGAATTCCATCTTCGTTCAAAAAATAAAGATTTTTCTTGAAATCAAGGAATTATAATTCCTAGGAGTTAGGGTGAGACTTGGAATTCCATAAAATTAAAATTTCACTCTCATTTTTTTATCTCTATCAAACGCACCTTAGTTAATTTTAATGTATCAAGTTAAGAAAGCTGCTCAAGCCATAGATGAGAGGTGGAGGATTAATTAATCAAAAATATATGTAATATAATTGTGATACCATATTATTGTTTATATTATAATTTAATATTATATTATCATATGGTTACAATCAAAATGAATAATAATAATAATAATAATAATAATAATAATTTGAGGACTAATAATAATAAGAAAGATGAGTAATTATAAATAAACAGATAATCCGTCATTCCGATCTTACCAAATTTACTTACGTATGGATGAGATTACATCCTCGGGATGTCTGATGTCTGCAGCTTCCTCTTCCTTCTTTTCACCCCCTCTGTGTAAAGATCAATGGGTTATTTGAAAATGCCATCAGTTGTTAAGAAAATGAAGAGAAAAATTGAAAACAGTTTTTGGTTTTCCTAATTTGTGTTTATTTTTTTTATTAAATGATGGGATTTTTTATTTTTTTATTTTCTCATACCTACAAAAGTTCATTAGAAATCTAGGAAGATGAAAAAAATTCAGAAAGATAAAATTAATCTAGAGAAATTATACATACATACATACATATATAATGGGGGTGGGGGTGAAGATGTCAAATCAAACTTGCCAGGTCTAGATCTAATTAAGGTTTGGGCAAGCCTTTTATTTTCCTCCTCCTGTCTTCTTTTTCGCCATGCACACATCTATGGATATATGAGAGAGAAATAGCATATCATGGCTCACCTCTAAGCCTCAAATATTCCTTCGATGATCCTTTCTTCATCTTCTTGCTCTTATTTCTTCTTTCATTCTGCGCACATATATACACACATATAAAGAGAATAGAGGTGTATATATAAGGAAAGAGGGAGATGATGATGAGGATGGATGGTTGGTGGTAGATGATAAGTGGACAATAATGATGAAAGGAAGATTGGTACTATATATGGACTAATTAATTGAAGAGGTGAGAAAATGATATCGCGTGTTTAGTGTGTGTGTGTGTGTGTGTGTGTGTGTGAGAGAGAGAGAGAGAGAGAGAGAGAGAGAGAGAGAGAGAGGCAAAATGTGAGAAGAAAAGATGGGTTTTTAATGAGATAGAGAGATTGAAGTGATGAAAATACAAGATCAATGTTTAATGTGTGTTTGTGTGTGTGTGTGTGAGAGAGAGAGAGAGAGAGAGAGGAGGAAGAGATTGAATTAGTGAAAAAGATGAGATTAGTGTTTAATGCGTGTGATAGAGAGAAACTGAAGAACTGAGAAAATTAGATGGTAGTTATAATTGAGAGAGAAAAAAAAAAATAGAGAGAAACAAACAAACTAATTGACTGGCTAAATGTTTCTGGACTGAGGAGATCGAGATGGGGTAGGGTGAAACATGCATGTTATCTAATTTTGAAATGAAGTGTGTATGTGCATGTATTTGAGAGGGAGAGAGAGAGAGAGAGGGATTGATCTTTAATGAGAAAGAGACAAATAGACTGAACTGAAATGCTTTTGGGGTGGGGTGAAACACATTTTGTAATTTTGAAAGGAAAATGTGTGTGTGTGTGTGTGTGAAAAGGTGAGAAGATGAGATGTGAATTTAATGAGTAAATGAAGAGATAAGAAGATAAGATAGGTTTTTAATGAGAGATAGAGGGATTAAAATTGTGAGAAGATGAGATATGTGTTTAATATGTGTGCGTGTGGGCGTGTGAGAGAGAGAGATTTTGAAAAATTGAGAAAATGAAATGGTGTTTAATGAGAGAGAGAGAGAGAGAAATAAATTGACTAGATGATTAAAATATTTTTGGAGTAAGATGAGTTAGGGTAAAGCGAAACACCTTTTTTTTTTATTTTGAAATAGAAGTATGTGTTGTGTGTGTGTGAGAGAGAGAAAGATATTAAATAACAAAGAAAATGAGATTGATGTTCCATGAGAGATAGACAAATATATTGAATTAAAATGTTTTTGGAGTAGAGTGAAATGTGTTTTCTAATTTTGAAACAAAAAGGTGTGTGTGCATTTGAGAGAGAGAGAGAGAGAGATTGAATAATTGAGAAAATATAATTGATGTTTAATGAGAAAGAAGACAAATAAACTAAATTGAAATGATTTTGGGGTGAGGTGGGGTTGGGCAAAACACGTTTTTTTTTATTTTGAAACAAAAGTATAAGTTATAAAAAAGATAAAGACTGAAGAGGTGAGAAGATGAGATCTGTGTTTAATGATAAAATAAGATTAAAAGAGGTGAGAAGATGAGAGATAGGTTTTTAATGAGAGATTGAAAAGTGAGAAAATGAGCTAAGTGTTTAATGTGTGTATGTGAGATAAAGAGAAATAAAAAGATTTTGAAAATTTGAGAAAATGAGAGAGAAAGATGGGGGAAAGTGACTAAAATATTTTTAGAGTAAAGATAGGTAAGATGGGATAAGGTATGGTGAAACATATTTTTGATTTTTAAACAAAAATGTGTGAAAAGAAAGAAAGAAAAAAGATGAGAAAATAAAATGTGTACTAAGAGAGGGGAGGGGGGATCGAAGAGGTTAGAAAATGAGTGAGTGAGAGAGAGGGAGAGATTGAAAATGATAAAAATAGGAATGGTGTTTAAATGAGAGTAAGTGATAAGTTGTTGGATTAAATTGAAATATGTTTGTGGTGAGGTGATTTTGAAATAGAATGAAAATTAAATAAAATAAAATAAAAAATAATTTGAAATGGGATAAATTTCAAAAATCTCCTTAGAATTAAATAAAATCAAGTTTTTGTGATGAGACGTTTCCCATTTTATTTTTTCCTGTTCTATTCTATTATGAATCAAAAGTATCTATATGTAATTGCAAAGAATATCAAGAAAATGAATTAAACAAAACAAAAGGTGTCACTATCATCCTTTTATTTTATTATTTTTTGTTTAAGTTATGCTATTTGTATAAATAAAATTTTTATATGTGATTTACAGGGAGTGGCGATGATGCAACAACAAGGTGATCGATGATGCAACAGCAAGATGAACGACCATGTAGCAGCGAGGTGGTGGAGGCAAGAGTAGGGCTTGTTAAAGTGAAATGAGCTAGAAAAGATGAGAAATGAGAAAAAAGATAAAATAATCCTAAAAGAGAAGGGGAGAGAGACGCGAGAGGAGATAAAATGATAAAATTATCATTATATATCCCGATAAATCCACCTATACACCCGATATGTACAAATAGTCTTTTTTTTTTTCTTTTTATTTATACACATAGAGGGATGTAATGTAACAAGGTCATCATATTAATATTAGTAGAGTTAATGAGGGATAAGAGCCCTCTGAAATCATCATCAATTTAAGCTTTCTACGTACGATTTCTCCCAAGCAGCCAGATTGAAACGGTTGCACTATTCATCGCTGGGGGACCTGAGTATCATTGAGAAGAAAGAAGAGCCTCAACTGTAGCTTGTAGATCTACCACCCACACCCGTTGACTGAAGTGGCCTACGACCCATTGCACCGAATGAGTCGGTCAACAGTGGGTGAAAGAAAACAAGCAGGCCGATCCATTGTGCCGCTTTATCATTTTCCATCAAAGATTTGAAAGAATGACGGCCCAATCCAAATATCCAATTACGCCCGACCCATTTCATCAAAGCAAACCGTTCACTTTAGAGTGGACGGTCCATTCCATTCTGGTTACTTCTGTGAACTCTTGAGTCTGAATCAGAGAGAGAGAGAGAGAGAGAGAGAGAGCAAAAATGTTTCTGAGGATGGTAGCGAGGCCATTGATGGCGAAGGTGAAAGAGACGACGGGGATAGTGGGGCTGGAGGTGGTGCCGAAGGCGAGAGAGGTGTTGATCGGTCTCTACAACAAAACCCTAAAGGAGATCCAGGCCGTCCCGGAGGACGAGGGCTACCGGAAGGCCGTCGAAAGCTTCACGCGCCACCGCCTCAAGGTGTGCCAAGAGGAAGAAGACTGGGAGATGATCGAGAAGCGCCTCGGCTGCGGTCAGGTCGAAGAACTGATTGAAGAGGCGCAGGATGAGCTCAAGCTTATCTCCAAGATGATCGGTCCGTGCATTTTACCCTCTCATCTCTTTCCGTCTGCGTTTTCTTTTGAGTGCAGTTGTAGCTGCTGTGGATATCGATATTGAGATTCAAAATATTCTCACTGATAAATTCTATGAGAAAATGCGGGAAACAGATAGAAAATAATATTTGAGTCCTAGGATCTGATTGTTTGCGTGACTTACTTTATCTTTGCTTTGAATTTACTTACTCGAAATGAATTTGTAATTGCTTTCGGAAAAAAAAATAGGTATATTGTAATGCCAGTGCGTGCACTTTTTTTTTTTCTTTTTGAAAAATTTCAATTTTTGCAGCTATTCGACGTTTCTCAATCATCTAATTTTACTACATCAACCAGGATTTTATTTCATCTCTTGAAAAAGGAAAAGAATTTGGGTCTTGTATTCAAAACATTTGAAACTTAATAAAGTCAGTTTCTCCTCTTCCTCCGTAAAAAATCTCAAGATTGAGAGTTGCAAGGTTCTCTAAAGATAATTGTCTTGCTCACTTTATGAGCCACACCCAAACAAGGGTTTAGTTAACTCGGTTTACTATAAAGATCATTGGGACACAGAAAAAAGTTAATCAAGTGATTACTTTTATGTGGTTAGGAATTTTTTGAGTGTATCTTCATGTATATTTGTTTCATTATGTATTATCAGTCTACCATCAACAGAATTTAAGGGATATTAGATTACCATATTCAGTACGATTAACGTAATAAGAGGAATTCTAAGTATTTTAGGAGTCTTGTCGTTATGAAGCCAATAAATATGGTTCAACTATCAACATTAATAACAATAATACTAATGAATACGATTCATTCTTGTAAAAGAAAATGGTGAATTTGATGATAAATAGTTTTTGAATAGTTGGAACCTGAGGCTATTTGGTCTTTCTCCTCTCCTTCCCCATCCTCCTCTTCTTTCCTTCTGTCCTTTTCTCTACAATGCTTCTTTGTTTCTATGATTTCTCATCTATCTTCCTGCAATATTCTTTTCTATCATTGTGCTTCTCTAGATTTCTCCTAACCTACCATTATATCTTTTCTTCTCTTCTTAAGTTCCAGTTATTTGTTCTCCCCTTTTATTTCTTTTTCCTATGCTCACTAGCTGTGATGCTGCTACATTGGCCCCAGCTGCTAAATCCCTCTGATGGAGGTACAATTGAATATGTGGCAAGATGCCATTTTTCAAAGTGTCAAATCACATTGCCAGCATGTGGGACAAGGAAGGTGATGTCATGGAGATGATGTGCTGCTGAAGCACATTAATTGTGGGAGGCTTTGAGCATTCTAATTAAGCTAGAGTTTAGAGTTTACTCTATTGAGTTCACAGTTAGTTTAAATTATTATTGGAAAAAAGAGGAGGAATGAAAAACCTTAATGTGATTTGAGAACTAGTAATAGCTAGGGCTGAATATTGAACTTAGCAACTTGTGATCAACTAGACTCGTCTCCATCTGAGCTTGTTCATGGTCCTTTTATCGTGCAATGAACTGATTTAATCTATATTTTTGGCTCATTAAAATTTTGGAGACAAGTTCGAATTGTCAAAGTGTGAGCTAACAAGCAAGGACAGTATATAGTTGGTCTGTGTTCATTATGCTTTTACTTCTTTATCCATTTCTACTAGTTCTGAAAATTTTGGGAGAAGATTATGAGGTCAGGAAAGGGCCCCTCTGTTATAGAAATAAAAGAAGGGAAGTGAGACAAAAAATCTTGACAACAGAGACTCAAATAAAAACAAACAGAAACTGTAGAGAGAAAAGGGTGTTGATGGATCAAATCCTAGGATGATGAAACAAATGAGAAGCTTGTTTGGTGCCAAGCATTGTAACAATTTGAGGTGGACCCATAGGCTGTAACCTTTAAATCTGGGATTTAATGTTTAGCAAAGCCAAAAGGGAAGTAAAACAAATGATGATGAATTAAGTAAATAAAGTTTTTGTTGGAGCTTGTAGTAGTAGCAATGAGATTAAATGCCGTGGCTGGTTAATTTTAGAAACAGTTTCTGTAATGAACAGTGTATCTAGTTTTATTTTTGTATATTTATGAATGAGGAAGAGGAACCGCACTGATGCATTGGAGACCATAAAATTTCTATAGATGCAATGACAACAAAAATTACAAGCCTTTACCCTTTAGGTGGAGTTTGTTACATGAATTCTAGCTCTTCAGCTATCTTTATCCATGGTCATTATCACATGCCAAGGGTAGCCATCGTGAAATTGTCACGTGGCCAAGGGTAGCTATGTAATTGTGCCTCTCTATCTTGTTAGGGTATTTTCTTTTTTGTCTTTTCCCTTTTTTGTCTTGTAGTTTAGGCAGTTAGAGTGCCTTTTCCAATAGCTAATGTGAGGCTATATATATATATATATATTAAGCCTTAGCTATAGGAAGAGGTATGATGAGAATGAATTGAATATTCTGTTTCTCTCCTAATATTTATCTCTATCGGTTATCTTCTTCCTTATCTCCTCTGTTGTGTCTCTCCCTCTCATCTGATTTCTTCCCCAAATCTCTCTCTCAATTTCCAAATTCTCTTTCACACCCTATTTCAACCCTAAGGGTGTGACAGTCATATTTTCTATAAGGCTATTATATTAGATGCCATGTTCAAGAGTTTATCATTAAGTTTTCTTTGCTCTCTCTCTCTCTCTCTCTCCCTCTCTATTTTTACTACAAACTTCTTCTATTAAATCCATTTTCCTTACAAGTGCATCTATTTGTCCTCTTGTCACATGTCCAAACCATGTTAAATTTTTATAGATGCAATAAAATGAACTTTTGAGTGTTATTCTACTGAGTTATTTTTGTTTCCAAAATATCGCTGAAAGTGTGCATCCTTTTTTTGTCAGCAAAGGGGGTTATTATGCAAATGCAATCAGTCATAGAGTTTTTGGATAATGCTAAGGAGTTTCCCTCGGGCACCTAGATGGTTTTAGGGTAATTTCTACAAAGGTGGTTTTCACACAACCAATCTTGGAGCTTTATAGGAGTTAGTTGTATAAAACTTAATGAGCTGATCCTACACTGAAGCTTGAGTCAAGGTTTAAACATCAGCTAGGCGGAGGCAAAATTGAGTAACTTTTAAATAAGCCATCCTTGCATATTGACTACAATAATTAGCTGAGGTTGACTAGAGCATAGCCACCATTAGAAACAAGCAAGCAAGCTTGACACCATCAGACTCAGTCAACTTGGCAGCTTGGCTTTTTTTCAGCCCAATAGTAGCGCAAGAAAAATCAGAAATTCATAGTTGAGGATTTAAAATTGAAAAGCTCTAATCTTCTGAAATATAAAAAAGAGTTGGGGGGTGGGGAGGGGGAGGGGAGCAATTTGGGGCAGACATAACAAACAAGCATAGCCACAAATAAAAAACAAAAAATGGAAAAAGCTGGCAGCTTACATTATCTTACATCTGACTCATGAACATTCAAAGCTGTTGACAAGTTAGACAATTGCCTTGGATTGATCAATGGCAAAGCAACTTTTTTCATCTTCAATCAACTAGATAAGGTGACCCTTTCCTTTTCTCTTTCCTTCTATTGGGTTTGATGGGAGTTGCCATGTACTGCTGTGTACAGCAATTTCTTTCTTTTTTTCTCTATGTAATTTTCTACTTCGTGGATTATACCCTATAAGAAGACAGAGGCAGGATTAGGAAAAAAGGATACTGTTAAGTGTATCCCCATGTAGAAAAATGCAGGACATCTCAGTGACACCCTTCTGGTGTGTTAACACATCTAACATAGAACCTAGGCTCAAAACATTTGGGTCTATCAGATGACATCTCTTGAGGGAAAAACTTGCTTGTGTTAAATGCAGGGACAATTTCAGAGTGGTTTCTTTGTAGGTAGAGTTATCATGGGAAGCATGCAGACCTGAGAGGGAAGTTGGAAAAGGTGAAAATGGGCACGGTCGCCTCACAAAGTAGACAAATATGTATTGACATTTTCTGAAGTGAGTATAATTTCTTTTGGTAACACAGGTGTCATATATGAAAGATATATAACTCTTGTATCAATTCTACGTGTCTATATAGGAACTGCATTTTGTAGAATATAAAATTGGATATAAGCTTTGATGTAGGAATCAGGGGCATCATGGATATTATACGGAAGCTTTTATTGGTGTTGCGTCCAGTATCTAGGTGTTGTGTTGGACGCTGCTTCTGTTAGTTCTACCAACGTTTCCTGGATGTTTGAGAATTCATTTTTATTAATGGTTGAAGAAGCGACATATGCTTTTATAGAGGTCTCCAAATTTCTTTGTCTTTTTGCGTCTTGGCATGTCTTCTAGTTCCCATATAGCCGTTCTCCAGGGTACAAAATAATAATAACATCAGTTGAACCTGAATTCTTGTCTAGGAGTCTAGTTCAACAAGGCTTTTCAAGATTTTCCTTTCACCTGGCTTTCTCATCTTGTTACTTCAGTTTTCAGCTACATATTGATATGTGCAAAAAAATAAAATAAAAACAGTTAGCACAGGAAATGGAGATGACAATATGGATATGACTACGTGGGTTAAGATTTGGTCATTTTATTTGATTTAAGTTTATTTATTCTGTTTAGATAATATTAGTGGGTTAGTTTGTTGTTAGTGCTTTTCTATTTTTTAGCTTAGTGGATTTGTTTAAGTCCGTTTAATAGGCCCTTGAATTGTATTAGTTACTAGAAAGAATGAAGAAAATTATCTCTCTCTCTTGAATCTTTCTCTTACGACTTCTCTGCTCTTCTTTTCACTACAATTTGCAGCAGGTTTCCTTCTCCCTAAATTCCAGCCCTATCACATATCTTGTATCCAGCAACTAGATTGATTCTGCGACAACTGAAAACTTACATGTGGTTGTGCTTTTGCTTAACCATGAGACTTCTTATTGTAAAGGCTTCTGTCATTGACCCTGGAAGTATGAGTAATTCTTCATAAATTTGTATGATCATCATGTCGCCTCACCATTGCAGGTATCTACTTGTAGTAGTGGATTTTATGGTTTTGTTTTAGGATGTTACTTCTACCCTTTGCCCCCTCTTCTTCTTAAGCCATGTAGTACTCAATTTTCAGTTCCCGCCTCCAAATATTTTGTCTTCTTCCCTCTCCTACACCTAGTTAATTTGGATGCAGACATGGCTCTCTGTGGTTAATTTGACCTAAAAGCTTACCGCCAGGTGCCATGCTGGCTGTGAAATTGGTTGCCTTGATTGCAGTAGAATAAAATATTTCCAGGACAGGTAGGGTGTGCATATATATCCAAATGTTGGTGTTGGTGTTGGTGGTGGTATGGCCAGTCCAGATGATGCAGAACTTCTACAAGGTTTAGTGGGTGGGGTGTTTGTTCCTGAGTAATATTTTTGAGGAGATACTGAGTTGCAAAGTTGTGTTCATTCATCTGAAATTGGTCTGTCGTCTGAAAATAAATTTAATAGTCCTTCGTATCATACCCCTTGAATCTGAGCTAATTCTGGGATCACAAATTTCAAGTGTTGGTTTTCTCATAACTTGTCTTGGCAGTTGGCCTTTTCATTTGGTGGAACCGGTGCGTGTAGAATGTTTGCATGATTTAGAAATTTTAATTTGTAACCTCATTTCTTCCATTGGTAACCCTGTGTGCGCATTCTATTGAATTGCAGAGTGGGATCCATGGGGTGTGCCCGATGACTATGAATGCGAAGTTGTCGAAAATGATGCTCCGGTTCCTAAGCATATTCCCCTGCACCGACCCGGTCCCCTCCCCAAGGAGTTCTATAAAACGTTGGAGGCTGTTACTTCAGGCACATTGCAGGATGTAATTGCAATCTCAAAGAAGGAAGAAGCTGCAATCACCTCCGGGGAGTCTAAGCCTAAGGCCTAAGGAATAACGTCTCAAAAACTACTCGTTTGGATCTTTATAAAGAGATGACTAGCTATGAAGCTGCGTCTTTCATCTCTTGATGTTTCTTGCTTGTTAGTTGGAAATGTTTGTATTTAGGGGATTCGATCAGACTTTGATTGTTGGCATCAGAGTTTGAACTGTTAGTGAATAATCTTGATTCTTGCTGCTTTGAACAGAAATCTGCTTTTATTTGGACTTTTCTTTTCTTTTTCGTGAGGATTTCAGTTGTTACAAAGATATTTTGTCCTTGAAAACTGATATACATGTCAGTTTGATAACAAATTCTAGAAATTTATAATAAATTTGTTGATGAACTTGCATTTGTATTGCAAAATCAGTTGTAAGTTCAGTAGTTAATTAAAATCTTTAATTCTAAATACAGTATGCTGCAATTTGATTGAAACTTTTTGAAATGGGTTTATCCAATTTGATTGAAATTGCGGCTTATTGTCGCGTGTACTCCCCTCGATGCTCAAACAGATGAGACTCGAGAGGCAAATATTATGATTATCTATTTTTTATTTGGTAAGCTAGTCTTTCTTTCTTTCTTTTTTTTTTTGTTTAACAATAAACATAGCACATATTTATAATCATTCTCAATGTTTTTTTGATTCTCAATATTGGAGTCATTAATTATGATTTTCTTCTTAAACTTAATTCTTTAAAGCCTTTTGCAAAAACTCTTATTTACTTCGTATCATATTTAAATAGTATTTATTAATTAAGATATAAATAAAAAAAATATATAAAAAATATTTTATACTTTTGTTATTTTTAATATGTTTGTTAAATTTATCAGATAATTTAAAAAAAAAAATCACGTGACTTTTTATTTAATATTTTTTATATATAATTATTTCTTTTTTTCTTTAAGAAACTTATATAAATGAAAAAAAAATGATGTATATATTTTTTATATATTTAAAAAAATTTAATAAATAGTTTGATAAAAAATTTATAATATTTTTTAATCTTATCTTGATTATTCCATATCTTATTATAAAAAATATTTTAATTTTATTTTAATACAATCTTATCCTACTCATTTTAACCAATATTACTTTAAAGTGTTAATGTTTCTAAATCATTTTACATTTTTTTATACGATTGCAATGCGTTTCTTATCACTTAACATCTCTTATTAAGTTATATACCCACATCATTACTGTAACATATTTACTGCACCTAAATTTTTAAATAGATGTAAAATAAAATTAATTTATTAATAAAAAAAATCAAAATAAACCTAAAAGAAATGCCCAAAGCACCTATGTTAGAATCATAATTGATAGAGTAAATTATATGAAACCCTCTGTATTTTGGGTCATGTGCAACTTATCTCTGTACTTTCGATTGTACCAAAAAACCTCTTACATTTTCAAAATATTGCAATCAGCCATAATTTGTTATTATTTTATATAATTTTGTACAATTTACTAGTTAATTAATATAATTTTTTTTTGATATATTAAAATTATGTATTTTATATGTACATTATTATATAAAATTATGTAAAATAATAACAAATTGTGAGCGATTATAATATTTTGAAAGTGTAAGGAAGTTTTTTGGTATAATCAAAAACACAAAGGAATAAATTACACATAATCTTAAGTGTACGAGAGTTTCATATAATTTATTCTTGATATATTAATAAACCTAAAAAAATAATGAAGACCACCTTGGCGTGACACTGACATGAATTAGTAGAAAGGAAAAGGGAATAAAAAATTAGAATAAGAGGAGGAAACGTTCAGAGACACCGTCGGCGCTGCAGATCCGTCTCTCATTTCATTCAGCAGTTCGTACTGTTTGCCTTCCCCTCTCTCTCTCTCTCTCTCTCTCTCTCGCTCTTTCTAGCTTTAGATCCAATTTTGGTAGGATGAGGTTTTGATCTCGACATCAGCCGATTTCTGCGCTTTGTTGAAATTACCGCTTTTTCCTGAGCGGCTTAAATTGGATTCTCTGTACTTTGTCTTGATTTGGGTGGATTCAGCGATTCGGAGACAGAAATGCAGTTCTTTGGAGGGTCAGAGATCAGCCCATTGCCGCCGGCACCGACGGCGTCGGGAAACAACTGCCACATGATGTATGTGTTCAACAGGAACGGCGTTTGCCTGCACTACAGGGAGTGGAATCGCCCGCTCCACACCCTCAACTCCCAGCAGGACCACAAGCTTATGTTCGGTCTACTCTTCTCTCTCAAATCCCTAACTGCAAAGATGGATCCCACTAGGTATTTTCGAGTTCCAATATTATTTCGGTATGATTTCGCATTGAAATGAAAATTTTGGTGTTGGATACAATTTCATCATGTGTTTGCTACTCTGATTGAGCCAGTCTTGTTTGGTTTTGGAACGTCATTTTTATTCTATTAATGCCTAATTGCGGTGCCAGACGCTGTTGTTATAGATCTTTGTTGGGGGCGTTATGATTTCTACATTTTTCATTTGGGCAGTGCGGAGAAAGGAAATCTTGGGGTGCCTCAGTTGCCTGGACAAGGGTGTTCATTTCACAGCTTTCGAACAAATACATACAAACTTAGTTTCATGGAGACTCCATCTGGTATAAAGGTCAGTAAAGTATTGATGTTGATTTGGTTTTATATATCTCCCTAGCATATACATGCGAGTTGCTGCGGATGTGAAATTCAGTTGAAGCTGCAACGTGCTTCATCTTGTAAGATCTCCAATTTGATCATTTAGATTGAGCTCACAAATATGGATGTGACTATATTTATTGGAGAAAGAAGAAATTGGATTTGTGGATTGGCAGAAAGGTGTTTTTGAGTATATAAATATACAGAAAATAAAATTATTTTCAGACCAATTAAAATTATTCTTGTAAAAACACTCAACAAAATTTTACAGCATTTAAGATGTATTGGTTGGGATGCAACATGCCAATCCCTATGTGAGTGATTATGTTTTGAATTTTAAACGCACCATAATTTAAGGAGACTATAGAGCCTAGAAGAGTATCAGTCCAAAGGAATGCACTTAATTTTGGTTCTCATGTTGTTAATGTTAGAACAGTAGGTTCTATGGCACACACTAAGAGGGGGTGAATTGGTTATTTTAAAAACTTGATTTAAAACTTTGAAATCCTTTTGATTGAAAGTAAAAATTCAATGCAAGTGAGGATAATGAAATGCTAGCAATGATAAATATATCAAAGTACACAAGCATAAGAAAACACAAGGATTTATAGTGGTTCGGCTTAACCAAGCCTAATCCACTACCTTAGTTCCTCACTAAGGATTTTTCAAACCATCCACTAAAACCCTCTACTTAAACCAAGTAGGTCCTCTAGTCCAAAACTAGGAAATACAACCTCTTGCTCATACAAGCAAGCCCTCTAGCACCTAGCTAGGAAAAACAGCCACTTGCTTCAACGAGCAAGTCTTCTAGCACAAAGCTAGGAAAAATTTAGAAATATAGCAAGTCTCAAGATTAAACAAGGCTTAATTGAATGGATTTACAATGATAGAACAAAGCCTTGGAGAGAAAATACAATAGTGAAAGCGCAAAGATTGTAAGCTTCGAGTAAAAATGATTTGAACTCTTTAGATCAACTCGTTCCCCTCCATTAGTCTTCTCTTGATCATCCACGACTTGTATTTATAAGCTTCCCAAGAGATTGAAGAGAAATGTAGCCGTTTGTGACCGTTGGGATTGAACAACTAGCCGTTGGAAGCTTTCTGCAAAACACATAGTCGACAGAAGAAAATGCATAGTTGACTATTTTTACAAATAAAACAAAACATAGTCGACAGACAAAAACGCATAGTCGACTATCTTATAATACAAAAATCCCATAGTCGACAGATACATATGCATAGTCGACTATTGCAAAAATGTGAAGAAAATTTTGAATTTTATGAACAAAAATAGTCGACAGAAACCTTAAATAGTCGACAGATCAAATCAGCATAGTTGACTATCCTTATACATAGTCGATAGCACTAAACAATATAGTCGACTATCTTCTTGAAAAATTTGAAAACTTAACAGATAACATGAGAAGCACACTTGATTAATACAAAACATTACTAAATACTTACATTTCTTTAGTTTAAGTAAATGTCCTCATTTTGTTTAATTTATATTTTACCTTCCATTTACTTTAATACATAAATGTAAATAAGAAAGTACCCCCCATTTGGATTCAATAAAAATATCTAAAAAATCAAAATCCATAAGAATAAAAAAGTAGAATTTGGATTTTAGTAGGAACTTAGGATTTTGCAATTTTACCATCTCTAAGATATACACTTTCTATTTCTTGAAAAATTCGTTAAAAATTATTTTATCACGAATGAATGTTAGCTATTTAATTACCGGGAGTTAGTTTTCTAAAAAGGAAACATTTTCATATATGTCTCCTTATAAGGTGCTAGTCTTCCAGACTTAGAAAAAATATTGAAACGTTATCAAAATGAGTTTCAAGATATGATGCATGAACTAAAGGATTTTTCATACGATTAAGTTTCAAGCCAAAACCTTTCATGCACGTTTCAAAATATGAAAGCTTATTTTGAAGTATGAGATTAACATAAATGATTTTTCATACTTAAGATTGGATTTTCATCAAACACATATATGTTAAAGATGGTCTTTTGCCTTAGAACAATTTTAGCTCTGTGTTGACCAACGACTTCAAAGCTAATTTGAAAATCATTTTAGGAGATTCTTTTAAGACTAAATACTCGACTTTGCAAATCTCCAACTAATATAGAAAATCATAAATCTTTTTGGTTTTCATTTTAACAATGCACTTGAAATTGATTTTTGTTGAAAACCACCACCTTGATTCATGACTTAGGGATTTAATAAAATATGTTTTTCATCATCAAAACTAAGCACAAGGGTAGAACATCAGTTAAGGCTTATTCTATCTTTTCCATGCATTGATTTCTAAGAAAAAGTGAACATTAAAAGGGAAGTCTTTAGGCTGCTAACATCAATTGGTAAAATTACTATCTTTTACCCATAATTCTGTGATAGGGATTTTTTATTGCTGAGGTTTTAATGTTTTCTGGTAGAACTTAGATTATGTTGTTTATATATATATATATGTGTGTGTGTGTGTGTGTGTAATGAGCTGATAACATGGATCTCTACCTTCTGAGCTTTGATTAACCTGTTTGAACCTTTAATGTGAGAAATCTCCCTGAACCGCTAACAAATGTGAATGTGATGTTAGCACAGTGTTTCCAAGTAATCATATTTTCCTGGTAAAAGTTTGAAATTATATCATAAGTGAAAAACTATAAGCTTTTTTTAATCTTTTGGGTTATGTTGGTTGTTTCCATTAATTTCACTGTTTATGGCTCGGTTGCCTATACAGTTTGATTGTTTATAAAATGGAATATCAACTCTGGCTTTATTTTTGTGTTATAACACTTATTTGGATGGCGGAAATTCTGTATGGGGTATTTAACCATGTTAATATTGAAATATTTTTATACCATTTTTGTTAGTGTTGAGAGTTACTGTTTTAGTGGGATGGTTATATTTATCATCCCACTTCACGAAACTGCATGAGATGAATCGTGAACCTCCCAAATAAATGGCTGAAGATTTCATACACCATGTAGTTTTGATGTACCAGTTTGTTTGTATGACTTTTTGTGCAGATCATCCTTGTTACACATCCCAGAACTGGTGATCTAAGGGAGTCCTTGAAGTATATCTACAATTTGTATGTTGAATATGTTGTTAAGAATCCACTCTATACTCCAGGAACTCTAATTAGGTGAGTGATTAACTTCTTCTTTATGTTGTGTGACTTGTATATGGTGAACCTATTAGCTGATATTTTCTTTTCTTTTCTTCATATTTCATAACCGTCTCTTTGAAAAAGAAAAATGCAAGGGAAGGTTGCATACAAATATGACTCTCCCCCAACCTTGAAAAAGCAGGGAGCTTTGTGCACTGGGAACATGCTTATATATGTGTGTGTGTGTGTGTTTGTTGTTTTGCTGCATGCCACCATTTAGATTTCTGAGTACATGTTATTTTAATTGGCCTGCCCTCCCAGACAAGCCAAGTAATGTCTTGGCAATTATATTGTCACCAAAATATAATCAAATAAAGATAATACTCGTATATTCATTTCAAACAACTTTTATTGTTCCTAGATTTAAGCTGATTAATTGTTTACTTTAAAGTCATTATTTTTCTTTTCTAGCTTAACAAATGTGATATTTGTCATTTATCTTGCAAAAGTTACTTGTTCATTATACTCCCAAAAATATTAGGTGGTGTTCTCTTTGTGTTTGAGTTTTGTGTTTTGAGTTTTGAATTCATTTTGAGTTTTGTGTTTTGAGTGTCTGTTTTGAAAATTTTAAAAATGCGTTCTTTTTGTCATTCTGAAAAATTATTTCTCAAAACAGGAAACTAGAAAACGCGTTTGCTTTGAAATTTTAAAAACGGTTTTTTTTTGTTATTATGATATTTTATTTAACAAATTATAAATTTGATTAAAAAATTTTAAACTATAAAATAAAATTCAAATAAAATAAAAAAAATCAACAACCTTAGAAATATCATTTAAAAAAATTAATACAAATAAAATATATCACATATTCAGTTTAATAAATAAATAAAATAAAAAATTTAAATAACATAACAAAAAATCAAATCAGCCGCAACTCATCTCATCTTCTTCGTTCTAGGGTTTTCTGTGTGTGTGTGTGTGTGGGGGGGGGGGTGGGGGTGGTCGAGGCGGCTGCGGCGGGTGGTCGCGATGGCGATGGGGGGCTGGTCGCGGTACTGTCGCGGTGGCGATGAGAGGCTGGTTGCGATGGCGGTGGGGGTCTGGTCGCAGTGGCTGTGGGGTTGAAGGTGGCGGAGGGGGGTGCTGGTCGCGGTGGCGGCTGTGGGGTTGAAGGTCGATGACGGTGGTTGTGGTACTGGTCGCGGTGGCGTTGAGGGGCGCTGGTCGTGGCGGCGACGGAGTTGAAGGTCGACGGCAGCGGCGGTGGCTATGGCTGTCGATGGCTAGAAGAGGAGAGCGAGAACAAAAAGAAGATGGGGGGAGAGAGAGGGAGAGAGAGAGAGAGAGGGGGGGGGGAGTGGTTCTGCGGGTGCCCGGGGGGGGGGTTGGGGGGCTGTTTTCCGCGTTTTCAAATTGTTTTGTGTTTTCAGTGTATTTTCACTGAAAACGCTCAAAATAACAAAATGTTGTTTTGAGTTTCCTTAACAAAATTTTTAGTTGTTTTTGAAAACGCATTTTGAAAAATGACAAAGAGAACGCATTTTCAATGTTTTCAAAAACTTAAAACAGAAAACGGCCCAAAAACGGGAAAGAGAACAGGCCCTTAGCTATTTGACTAGTTAGTTTCTTGATCAAAAAGGTTTTGAAACTTGCAATTTGTTTAGGATATAAAATGGAGCAGAGTTAGAGGCAGATGCAAACTTGAGACCTCATGACTCCATTTTCTAGAGGGCGAGAAATAATTTTTCTTTCTGATCTTATGTGTAAAACTATGGTTAGGTAGCTTTATAGCTTGTTTAACTATATATTTCCAGAAACAATTATGTGTGGGATGCATGTCCTGAGAAAATATGATATTATTTGCCTATGCTTTTTAACTTTAACCATCTATAATTGTTGTACATACAAATGGTAGTGTGATATTTGTTCTCTTGATATCATTAGAAAACCTTTGTTTTTAACAAGCAAATTAACAACTGAAATGCTTGAGCCATGAAAATGACCCCCGTGTTGGGTCTTCTAACACAAACTGGGATGGGCAACAGAATTGGGAGAAGAGTTAAGAAAGCTTTACTTGGTACATGAAACCAGAATATCTACAGTTTACTGTTTATTTGGCTTGGAAATTGGTAAGGTTCTGTTTGAGTGAGCTGTCAATTTTTAGTTTTCATTTTAGTTTTAGTTCTTGTTTTCAGTTTTAGAGGTTTAGTTTTCAAAATTTTAAAAATAAAATCTGAACATGTTGTTTGGTATAAAAAAAGATTACTTGGGGTTGAGCAATAAGTCAAATAATAGACAATAGTTGAACGTTGATCTACGGGTGAAGAGTAGAGATGTCAAACAGGTTGAGCTACATGCAACCACCCTGGCTTGATCACTGGGAACAACAATTCTGTGGGATTTTGATGGGACTTACAAGATTAATTCTGATAGCAACTGCCTTAAAAGTTAGATCACGGCTAGCGTAAAACCTTGTAGCCATTATGTGGCTAAAAAAATAACTTGATTCAGATATACAAAATAAATTGATTTTTAACTTTAAAAAGAAAGTTATTTTGAAGTTACAAAATATGTCGTAGTTTAAATGTTAACTTAGGACTATGCGGAATTACCCTTAGATGATATAGGCCTCTCTCAACACTCACAAATCCTCTCGATGTTAATAGTAATTGAAACAGAAAACTTAAGCAATCTTACAGAATGAAAATAAGAACAAGAAACATCCTCTCCTATTTTCGAGTACACCCAGCACTTAGTGCTCTCTCAAGATTACAAAAGCTACCACAAAATCTAGCATTTCCTCTCAGAGAACATACAACACTCGTTACAATAGAAAGAGACTTAATTTAGCACTCTCGCACACCCCCTTGCTCTCTATTTATAGAGTGGGTGGATATCCCTAGAGAAAATATTAAATATTTATAGTTTAACCCCTCCCCCCCACTTATTACTAATTACAGTTTTTGGGTTACAACTTCTATTTAATTCTTCAAAAGAACTCTAGCGAACTGTCATCATTTACTGCTACTACCATCATCTTCTTCTTATACCATATATTCGAGACAACCTTTTAACATTAAAAATAATAAAATAAAATCATCTTGTAGTCACGGCCCATGGGCTGTTGGGCTGGGTTGAGCAGTATGTTTGGGACGATTGGAAAGTCCACTATTTGTAGATTTGGCTACATCAAGGATGATGCTGTTCATTGCCAGGTGATTGGCTCTTCGAGGTCTGATAATCAAGTAGTGGAGACAATGGCTAGTAGTGGCAGCAACAACATTGTTATCTATAGGTGTGCAGAGATTGTAGAGATGCGGTTGTGTGTAAACATGACCTCGCATCTTCTCTTCCAGTGGCACCATACTTCAGCATTTTATCCCACATGAGAGCACTGGTCTGACCACCGTGATAAACTTCCACTTCTAGTCACCATACCACAAACCCCTAATAATCTAATGTAAAAAGAAGCCTCAGCGATAGGCAAAAGTATATTTTGCTAAAACCCAAGGGGGCGTCTTAAAGATATTTCCAGTGTACACAATATGGTACAGGAAGTGCTGACCCTCAACAAGGAAAATGTCCTAGGCAAGGTAGGTCCTTAATGGCTGCCATCGGAGGCCATCGGAGGAGAAGGTCAGGCCAGGTAGGTGCTGTGAGGATGAGGAATATGGCAGGGAACAGTGTTGACTGATTACTACTGAAGGCTGGATAGATGTGTCTACTCCTGACTAATGTGAGATCAATTCTCTTCCATACAGGTCATGCACCAATCAATTAATTTATTTATTGTATTTTAAGGCTTAATCCTGCAAGGTGGGTTTGGCTACATATCAATTAATTCAATGAAAATATTTTAAGGTGGTGGGTCGTGCACATGTGACTAGTCTGGAATTGGCAAGAAGATCACATGATGATTAAATAATTCTTCATGTACTATTATAGTTCACTTGCTTATTCATTCTTTCCTTTTCAATGATGGTCAATAGGCCATCCAGTTATTTGTATTTTCCTCCTGCTTTATTTTCCCGTTGTTCCTAGCATTTACTGTATTTTCTAAGAACGGGTAAAGCGTCTCAAACTATTTTCACTAAAATAGAAATGATCAAGATAAAACCTACTCCTAACATTTTCTAGAACGAAGTAGGACATTCTCCCCTTGAAGCATATTATATATATATATATATATATATTATAATCTATATAACAATAACAACATATTCAGCCTTTATCTCACTACGTGGGGTCAGCTACATGAATTCTAGATTTTTATGTATTGTTGTCTTTTGTCATATTTTCATTGATATCTATACATTTCATATCAAACTTTAATGTTTTTCTCAAAGTCTTCTTAGGTCTGCCTCTATCTCTTTTTTTAACTAATTGTTCTATTTCATCCACTCTCACATGAGCGTCTCTTGGTCTTCTTTTCACATGACCAAACAATCTTAGTTTAGTCTCTCTCATCTTCTCCTCTATTAGCACTACTCTTACTTTATTACGAATAACTTCATTTCTAATTTTATCTTTTCTTGTATGGCCACACATCCATCTTAACATTCTCATCTCCGTTACGCTCGTCTTTTGCTCATACTGGTATTTGACTACCCAACATTCTGAACCGTACAACAAAACTGGTCTTATAACTGTCCTATAGAATTTTTCTTTCAGTTTTAATGGGATTTTACCATCACATAACACCCCCCATGCATTTCTCCATTTTAGCCAACCTGCCTTAATTTTATGTGTGACATTCTCGTGAATTTTTCCATCTTTTTAAATCACTGATCTCAAATATCTAAAATGATATTTTCTTTGTAAGATTTGGTCTTCCAATTTTATTATAACATCCCCCACTCTTGCATTCTTATTAAATTTGCATTCCATATATTCTGTTTTCTTTCTGCTTAATTTAAATCCCCTAGATTTTAAATTATTTCTCCATAACTCAAGCTTAGTGTTCACTCCTTCTTTTGTTTCATCCACCAACACTATGTCGTCTGCAAAAAGCATACACTATGGCACCTTTGTCTGAATATCTTTAGTGAGTTCATCCATTACTAAAGTAATTAAGTATGGACTTAGTGCAGAACCTTGATGCAATCCTATTGTAATTTTAAACGGTTCAGTATCCCCTCCACATGTTCTGACCCTTATCTCTGTACCATGATACATGTCCTTAAGGGCTTGTATATAGGCTATTCTGACTCATTTCTTCTCTAAAACCCTCCATAATACTTCTCTAGGGACTCTATCATAGGCCTTTTCTAGATCTATAAACACCATATGTAGGTCATTATGATGCTCCCGATACCTTTCCATTAGGCGTCTCAGTAGGTATATAGCTTCCATTGTTGACCTACCAGGTATGAAACCAAACTGATTTTCTGAGACCTCTGTTTTTTTTTTTTTTTGAGCATTTGCTCTATTACTCTCTCCCAAAATTTCATGGTATGGTTCATTAACTTAATTCCTCTATAATTTTCACAGTTTTGAACATCTCCTTTGTTCTTATATATAGGGACCAAAGTACTCTTCCTCCACTTATCTGACATCTTTTTTTATTTAAGAATTGCGTTAAATAATTTCGTTAGGCAAGAGATGCCTTCTTTTCCCATGCATTTCCATGCTTCTATTGGTATATTATCCGGTTCCACCACCTTATGATTTTTCATCTTTTTTAATGTTTGTCTTATTTCATTTGGACTTATGCGTCGATAAAATGTATAGCTCACATTCCCTTCAGAGTTACTAAGATGTCCCAACCTAACTCTTGTGTCGCCATCATCATTGAATAATTTTGTGAAATACTCATTCCATCTCTCCTTAATCGCTCTCTCATTCACTAATACATTTTGATTTTCATCTTTTATGCATTTCACTTAATTTAAATTCTTTGTTTTTCTTTCTCTTGCTTTAGCTAATTTATATATATATATCCCTTTCTCCATCTTTTGTATCAAGTCGTTTATATAGATTCTCGTATGCTTTTGACCTTGTTTCACTAATAGTTTTTTTTGCTGCCTTTTTTGATTCTTTGTAATTTTTTTGATTTTCTTCATTGTTGCACTTATATACAACTTTATAGCAATTTTTTTTATTTTTAATTTTCAATTGTACTTCTTCATTCCACCACCAAGACTCCTTAAGATTAGGGGCTCTACCATTTGTCTTTCCAAGCACTACCTTTGTTGTGTTTCTCAGGGTATTAGCCATTTCTCTTCACATTTGGTTTGTTTGTCCTTCTCCATTCCATTGTTTTCTACCCCTTAATTTTTCTTTGAAGATTAGTTGTTTCTCCCATTTTAAATCCCATTACCTGATTATTGGATTTTGTTTTATGTGATTTTTTCTCTTCCAATTTCTTATTTGGACGTCAAGTACTAGAAGTCTATGTTGAGTAGTCAAACACTCTCCTGGTATCACCTTACAATCCCTATAACATATCCGGTCCTCTTGTCTTATGAGGAAGTAATCTATTTGAGTGCTTGATGTGACATTTTTATATGTGATTAAGTGTTCGTTCCGTCTTTTGAACCTAGTATTGGTTATGATGAGCCCATGTGCCATTGCAAAATTTAGAATAGACTTACTATCATTATTAATTTTCCTGAATCTATACCTTTCATGTACCTCTCTATAGTCGTTTCTGTCTCTACTCACATGACCATTTAAGTTGCCTCCTATAATCACTTTCTCTCCTCTTGATATCATTTATATGAGTTCTTCTAGGTCATCTCAAAATTTTGCTTTTATCTTCTCACCTAACCCCACTTGTGGTGCATATGTACTAAAGATATTCATAGTCATTCTTCCTAGAATAATCTTCACCATAATAATCATATCTCATATTCTTTTTACATCCATTACCTCATCTATTAAACTTTTATCTATAATAATTCTCACTCCATTTTTTGCTCAATCATTTCCTGTGTACCATATTTTATATCTATTTTTTGGTAAAATTTTTATTTTTTTTCTACTCATCTTGTCTCTTAAAGACACATAATATTAATTTTTTTCTTAATCATCACATCTACCACTTCCATAACTTTGCATGTATTATGACCTATCCAGAAGAAAACTGATATGATATGCTGAGTCATGGTTGGCCACATTGGTTGCCCTCAAAAGGTAACTTTTAATACCTTTTCTTTATCCATCCATCGTTCTTGTGTCGATTGTTGTATATCCGTGAATATTTTGCACTTGGATTTGCCTTGATTTTTTTTTTTTTTTTTTGTGTTTAAATGAAACATCTTTGTTGATTGGTGAACTTCCGTTTTCAACCTAACTCCTATGATGACGTGTTATCAGGTAATATAGATTGTTTTGGCTGATTTGACCAAAACTGATAAAAATTCTGGTCCCTAATTGAGACTTATTTTAGACGTAGCTCTTTTCACATCAGTGGATAGAAGTGAAAAGTCACGTAACAGAAAGTACACTGAAGTCTGAACTGCCTAATGTGGTTTCTGTTTTTCTTTTTTTTCTTTTTTGGTTTATACTAGCTATCTGCTGACCCAATTAGGACTTGGGATTGTTGTTATTGTTGTTGGGTTATACTAGGCGGCTGATGTGATTGTTGGACGGTCAACAGTCACACATGTACCCTTCATCTACCGAATTGGGTGAAACAATTCTAGGTCCATGGCAATTGGGACAGGCCTTGTATGTTATCCAAACAATAATCTAAGCTTAATCCCACTAGGTGGGTTTGGCTAACAGGACTGCTATTTGATATTTTATTTAATTGCCATGAGAAGTTATTTTTTCCTTTTGGTGGTTGTGTAGAGTATTGATTGATCCTAACCGGAAGTAAGCCGTATTTGCTGGTGCAGGTGTGACCTATTCAATAAAACACTTGATCAGTACGTACGAGGCCTTGGATAAGTTTTGAGGTGCCTTTTCTGCTTTCTGATTAGACAACACCTGCACTGCGCCCTCGGTAAAGGATGCACGTCTTGTCATGTGAAGTTCACCAAAGCCACTTGTGGAATGCATGCCATGAATCGAATATGCTTCATTAAAGTGTCAACATGTGAGATAAGGATACATCCTTAATTTGTTGATCTTGGCTTAGCGTCTTGGCTTGAGGCTGCGCTTCCGCTTTAGGAAACCTCAGCTTCTTCACTCAAGTAGTAGATGATGCTGCATTTGGTTGTGGAAAAAAGACTTAAATACTTACATATATGGCAAGTGATCTTGGGTTGTAAATCATTAATTTCCTTCTTGTCTCTTGTCTTGTTTCATATATATAGCATTATTTATTTATTTGAGCTGTGACATCAAACAAGGACGAGGGAAACCAAACACAGAAAAAAGAGAAGAAACAGCCCTGAATCTGGATATCAGGTCTGAATACCCAAAAAGAATTATCGTTGCCTTTGTTTTCTCCCTGGAAACTAGACTAGGAACTAAGCCCAAATGATAGGTTTCAAAGCTTTCTCCCTTTGTCGAGCTTTTATCTTCAGCTTCAATCACAGGGCATTTTGCTTCTGAGAAATTCTTTTATTCATTCGAACGACGGCTTGTAGAGCAGGAGTAATAGGAGGTGGAGCAAGTCGGGATTGGCCGACCAACCCTATCATCCTTTCTGTGGTAGTTAATGAAGGAATCTCTTTCTTGTTGCTATTCCTAGTTAGGGGCGGATGTGAGGAAGGGCTAGCTCCCAAATTCATAGGTTATTTCAACTCTCCTTTCCCCAAATGAGCCAGATCAATAAGGTAGATCTGGGGGAAGGTTGTAGCTCGTGTTTGTCCCCCCTAAATCCGTCCCTGTTCCTAGTTCCACTATGTGTGTTGGTCTTTCAAAGCCAACCATCAAGGTGGGCTCCATTCCTCCATTTGGTAGCAGGATGTGAAAGCCCCCATTTCTCTTGCATTAGTACTTAATTTGCAAAGTAGAATGACTCATGGATTGGTGAGTCATTCCCCTCTCTAAGTCTAAGATTGAGTGTACCAATTATGTCTACCCGAGGGTGACAGCAAGGATTCAACAGAAAAGAGCTACAAAAGAAGGCAACATAAGCTTTCATTTGACATTTCCTTCTGTCCATAAGAGGAAAAAGGGTTTTGTCCAAAGCACAACTTAAACCAATGAAGAAAGGGTATCTACTTGTATCATTATGTTTATTGAGTTATGTTATGTTGCTCGCGTTGGGTTTATCAGACGTGGGCTAGCAAGAAAGGTGGGACCCACACCCATCCCCTCACATTTACTCACATTGGGCAAATGTTATATTGCTCGAAGCGGCCAACATAACATTTTCTTATGCTTACTTATAATTATTGGCCGAGATGGTTGAACTCAAACCTTCTAACGATTCCTCATAGGCTGATATGCTTTTATGTTAAAGTGGCGAATTAATCTGCTTTGCCCAACAGATATACCGAGGGGCTTACCGAAGGGTGTCAAAATGACCCAAATGTCCTGCCTAAATTGCAAATTTGCAACATCTGTCATTGCCTTGCTCGTTGTTCTTTCATCTTTCTCCTTCCCATGGCCGTCAATACAATCGTCGACCGCCGCTGCCTTCACCTGGTCGCCTCGCTGCTATCGTTTCGCCGACCACCGCTACTCCAAGAAAGATGCAGTGGTGATTAGCGAGGTAGTGAGGCGAAGGTAGCGGCGGTCGGTGATTGCATCAGCAGCTATGGAAAGGGGAAATAGGAGAGAATAACGAGCAAGGCAGTGGTAGATTTTGTAAATTTATAATTTAGACAAGAGCATTTGGATCTTTTTGACACCCTTTGATAAATCCCTTGATATATCTAATGGCCAAAGTAGCACTGCTGTTTTATGTTTGGTTGTTAGAATGGTAGTTGAAGAGTTGCCTCCCTCATTTGTCCCGCATCTTGGGGAGTTGATGGATTGGAGTAGTTGGTACGATAAATGCTATATATATATATATTATTGCAATAATCATCTCCTAAGGTTAATGTAATTTCAATAATAGGAACTTCTTTTTGTTATATAAAGAGATAAAAATGATCATTTTATAATTTCACTCTCTTTTTATTTTTTTTTTTATTACATACCATCACGAGCGTCCTTCCCTAATGTCCCATTCTGAGGAGAGAAGTTTTGCTTTCATTTTTTTCTCTCTCGCTGCTTTATCTTACAAAAACATCCCATTCTGAGGAGAGAAGTTTTGCTTTCATTTATTTTTTTCTCTCTCTCTGCTTTATCTTACAAAAACAATCAATTAGTAGTTGGCAGTAGGTGGCTGTTGGCATAAACTATTGGGCCATTCAAATTTTAGAAGTCAAATAGAGTTATTGAGAAATATAGGGAGCAAAACATGGCTCTCAACTGTAGGGAGCCGTTTTAAGTTTCACAAATATTTGAGTGACTTGACAAGTAGGAAGCAGCGTTGGAGCAAAAATTTTGAGAAATGCTCTCCAAATTTTAACTTAGGGAGGATGTTGACTCCGCATTGGAGATGGCTTTATTGTGGTAAACTTATGTTGGTATTGGCCATTGGCCTAGAGAAAAGGAAAGGAACCAAAGAGGCCTAAGCATGAGGAGAGAAATGAGAATAAAGTTTTTACATGTAAAGAGTATTTTAATTATTTTTTAATATTTAACTAAAATTAATTAAAAAAATTATAACATAATATTAAATTTTAGAGGTGTTTATTATATTTTTTCGAAGACTAAGATAATTTTTATAATAATGTTAAACTTACGATACTTTTCTTAAAATATTGAAAATTAGGGTTAATCTAGACGAGTTTTGATATTCACATAATTAAATGAAAAATATTTAAATTATATTTAGATGCTTCGAAAAATTTGATGGGTTACTGGCAACTTGAAGCTTTACTAAATTATTGCGGGATTTTCATATTTTATAAATTATAGTAATATTCTTTCAGTAATAAGTATTAAAAATATTATATAATTTTATAAAATTTATATTTAACATATATTTAACTTTTGAGACAGTCAAACATAAGTCTTAAATTTAAAAACAAAAAACAGAAACATAACTTTTAAATAGTAAAGGTACCTAATGTAATTTTTTAAAAGTAAAAAGTAGTGATGCTTAACTTCAAGGGTATTCAATTAGATTGATGGATTATAAATTAATTTAATAATTAAACAAAATTAATAAAATTTATATAAACAAAATGAATATGATTAAAATTTTAAAAAATTAATTTAACCGATATAGCTGAAGTTAACTAAATTTTCAAGAAAAGTAATATTCTGAAAGTTTAGTAAAGAGTCTAAAATCATGTGTTTTGGATTATTTCGTTTATTCATCTAAAAACTAAAATATTAATGTCAAAAATCTAATATAAACCAATATTTTTGTAAATAGAAATTAATAAATTTAATTTTAAAAATTCACTTTTAATCAAATAATCTTCATCTGGCAGTATTTATACCGAATTTTGGGGTTGAAATTTAATTAATTACTTGAAATGATTAATGTATAATAAATATACTTTAATTTTAATTAAGTCATATTTATTATATCTTATTTTTAATTATGAAATAATATTTTTATTAGATAATGAAATATAACATATATGTTATGGATTAATACAATATTTTATAATTAAAAATAAAATAAATTTACAGTAGGTGCCCTCCATACTCCATAATAATTTAGATTGACGGAGCGTTTGTGTTGGTAAGATGGAAGTAAGAACTATATTGCAATAGAATATTGAGAGGTAAGGTCAATAACAAAAGTTCATCTTTCAAAAACGTTTAGTACACCAAGTCTTAAATAATGCTAGCAGTAGGAACAAAAAATGCTAAAAAATAGGATCATAAACCCATGATCATGTTTAATGTTAAATGTAACTCACCACTACCTTAATGACTAACAAATAAAAACATAAAACACCTGCTCTTAAAAAATAATAACTAATAGTTTGAATCATTCATTTAGCACTCCCCTTGGATTCAAAATTACATACGCCCAATTGAGATTTGAAAAATTGATGCTTGGCTTGAGGAAGAGACTTTGTAAAGATATTAGCTGCTTGCTCATTTGTATCACATAATTTCAACACTATTTTTCCATCAGTTACTAGCTTCTAGATGAAATGATGTTGCACGTCGATATGCTTTGTTTTGCCATGAAAAATAGGATTCCTTGCCATTGCAATTGCGGATCTGTTATCACATAGTATCTTTGTAGCTACATTTTGTTTATAATTAAAATCAACAAGAAATTTCTTGAGTCATAAAGTCTGTCGAGCTGTTGAAGTTGTTGCTATATATTCTGCTTCAAAAGATGATAAAGCTATTGTTTCTTGTTTCTTCGAACTCCATGTCACTGCTCTAGAACCAAAACTAAAAAGCTTGTCGAAAGTACTCTTTCGATCATTTAAACATCCTGCCCAATCGCTGTCAGTGAAACCAAATAACTTGAAATTTGACACTTTGGAATAATACCAAACACCAAAATCAATTGTTCCAGCAACATAACGAATGATCCTTTTTGCTGCACCAAAATGTTGCTTTGTAAGACCATGCATGAATCTAGACACAACACTAACAAAAAAAGCGATGTCAGGTTTAGTATGTGTCAAATAATTTAAACCATGAACTAAACTTCTAAACAATCTTGGATTTGTCTTCTCAATCCCATGTTCTTGTTGCAACTTCTCATTAATGTTCATTAGTGTGGCTGCCACCTCACAATTGCTCATATTAAACCTATTCAACAAGTCTGTAGCATATTTCTTTTGACACATGAAAATCCCTTCTTCACTTTGCTTCACCTCAAGACCCAAAAAGTATTATAGTAACCCCAAATCTATCATCTCAAACTTTCTCATCGTGTTAGACTTAAAATTAGCAATTAAAGACTTTGAGGAATCCATGTAAATCATATCATCCACATAAAGACAGACCACCAAAAAATCTCCATTACTTTGTCGCTTCAAGTAAAGAGTAGGCTCATTTTCACTTCTTGTGAATCTGTTGTCTTGAAAGAAAGCATCAATTTTGCTATACCACGCACGCGGAGCTTCTTTTAGCCCATAAATAGCTTTTCTTAACCTGTAGACTTTGTTTTCACTGCCATTGATAACAAAACCCTTAGGTTGTGCTACATAAAACTTCTCTTCCAAGTCATCATTTAAAAAGACAGATTTCATATCAAATTGATACACAAGAAGTTGCATTTGGGTAGCCAAAGCCAACATGACTCTTACAGTTTCAAAGCGAGCAACGAGAGAGAAAGTATCATCAAAATCTATACCTGACAACTATGAGTATCCTTTGGCCACGAGCTGAGCTTTCCTCTTTTGGATACTTTCGTTAGCATTATACTTTGTTTAAAACACTCACTCGAGTCCTACAACATTTTTGCCTTTAGGAATATCAACTAACTCCCATGTTGAATTTTTCTCAATGGCCTGTATCTCCTCTGTCATAGTGATCTGCCACTCTGATTGTTTTGCAACTTCCTCAAAAGAAGTTGGATCAGTGACTAAAAAGTAAAGTCACATGAGTTATAAATTTCTATTAAAGATCTAAATTTTTTAGGTAGTGTTTCACTGTCGCTGGAGGAGCTGGATAATGGAGAATTTGAACTTGCTAGACTTGTATTGCTACTGTCACCTGGTGATGAAGGAGTTAAACTTGCAAGGGATGGAGAATTTAAACTTGCATGTGATGGCAATTCTAGTTGTTCAACATCAAAATTTGCAGGAACCTGATTGGCGATGCCTTCTTTGTTAACATTCCAGCTTAAACAGGCCTCCTCATTGAACATAATATTCCTGCTAATTATCACTTTGTCACTTATAGGATTATATAAGCGATATGCTTTGGATTGAGGACTATAGCCAATGAAAATGCATTTTTCAAATTTTTCATCAAGTTTAGAACAAGAATTAACCAAAGCATATGCTACACAACCGAAGATTTTAAATGGCTTTCCCAAGACTTCTTGCTCCTCCATGTTTCGTATGGTGTTTGATTGAGAACGACTATTGTTGGAGAGATATTCAAAAGATACACTATTGTTGTTACTGTTTTTCCCCAAAATTGATTTGGAAGCCCCTTTGCCTTCAACATACTTCTGGCTATTTCCACCACTGTACTATTTTTTCGCTCTGCCAGGCTCAGCTCAAGGCATAGGCCACTAAGGCCTATGGCCTCCAAGAAAGTGAGGCCCCAAAATTGATAATTAATTATTTTTTTAATATTTTGAGATACAAAATTATTAATTCTATTTTACGATGATTTTCTTTAAAGTTATATTATGTTTATTTTGTTATTTTATTTGAAGGAGGAGGCTCCAACTCCTCAAGTCTACAAATCATTTTTCAATATTAGGTAATGTATAGTGAGATATTATTTAAATGAGGAGACCCCAACATTTTAAGTCTACGAATTATTTTTTAATATTAGGTAATGAATAATAAAATATAAACTAGTAACGTAACAAAAAAAAAAAAGGATAAGAAGTGGTATTAGTTTAGATGGATAATTTGATAAAATGATTATTTGAACGACGAAAATTTTATTTAGAGAATTTGCATTGATTTGGATATTAAAAAAAAAACAATAAATTTTTACTTTGTAGGACTTATCTATTAACTCTTCACATTTTTTTGCTTATTCAATTTTTACGTTTTCATATCTTTTTTTCTTGTCTATATTGTCAATTGAAAAAGATTTACTTTTTAGATTTAAATACAAAAATTTAATTAGCAGTTTTGCATCTCCAAAAACAAATAAAATAAAATTTAAATAATTTTTAGTATTTATTTATATTATTAAAAGGCCACTAAATTAAATCTTACCTGGGCCACAAATGTTGTTAAGACGACCCCACGCTCTGCAACACTATTTTGCTATGGCGTATAAAATGTTGTAAGTTCTCTGTGTATGCCATGCTCATTACAAAAATAAGTGAAATCATTATATAAGAATTCATCGCCTCAATCTATTCAAAATGCTTTTATGCTATTGCCACTTTATTTCTCCACCAATGCCTTGAATTTCTTGAAATTCTCGAAGGTTTCTAATTTGAATTTCAAGAAATAAACCCAACTCATACGGTTATAATCATCTGTAAATAGCAAAAAAATAACAACTGCCTCTAAGCAACTTAGTTTGCATAGACCCACACAAATCAGCATGCACAAGTTCAAGACAATTTGAAACCCTACATGATTTTCCAACAGAAAATGATCTAAGTTCAAGACATTTTGAAGCCTTACATGATTTGCCAACAGGAAATTATCTTTTACTCTATTTTCCATAAACACACCCTTCACAAAAATCAAGTTCACCAATTTTCGGCAAACCAACAACTATTTCTTTTTGTCTTAAAAGTCTTAGACCGTTCACATTCAAATAACCAAAACGTAAATACCATAGTTTAGCCTCGTTATTTCCCCTAACAACTAAGGTTTTGCTCATGACATTTGAAACATCAAGAGGAAACATTTTGTTTTGTGTCATATGGACATTTGCAATGATTTAACCAAATTTTTTTATCATTAACAACACATGAATCACAATCAAACACAACCTTATATCCACTAATCATCAATTGTCCAACACTCAACAAGTTATGAGCTAAACGAGGCACAAATAGCACATCATAAAGGAGTTTGATATCACTTTGTAAGGTTCTGATGGCAATTGTACTTTTCCCTTCTACATGCATCTGCTTGTCGTCTCTGAGTCGAACTTCACCTTTATGTGACTCGTCAACCTCTTTGAACAACAACTTTGTCCCTGACATGTGGTTGGAGCATCCATTTTCCAAAAACCATATTATATTGTTGTTTAGCATATCTTGAATAGGTCAATGAGCCATGAATAGCTTGCTCTCCTCTTCAACCTTTTTTGTAAAATTTGCTTGTTTCTGTTATTCCTTATATTTGGTCCAACAATTTGCTTCTTTGTGCCCTATTTTGTTGCAATATTTGCATTGGATTAAGCTCTTGTATTGACATGATTCACTTAATTGACCTTTGTCTTTGTTGCCACGACTTCGTCCACGAAATCCACCTCTGCCTTTGCCTTGACGTCCTAAATTTTTTGACTTTCCTTTGAAAGAAGACTCCCTTTTCATCTAAAAGGCCTTCTCCTCAACTTTTTCAGATGATTTGCTAAGCCTATTTTCATGAGCTATCAGAGAGCTCATCAATTCATCAAAGGAATAAGTGGACAAATCCTTTGACTCTTCAATTGCAACAACAACATGATTAAATTTTGTGGTTAAACTCCTCAAAACCTTGCACACAACTATCTCATTATTGATTTTTTCACCAAAACTCTTCATATGATTGACAATACCAGACACCCTAGACAAAAATTCTTGCACAGATTCTTTTTCTTGCATAGCTAACATTTCAAAATTGCAACGGAGAGTTTCCAGCTTTAGAGTGTCACTTTTTTGTCTCCCATATACTCTTGCTTTAGAGTCTCCCATGCCTCATGAGAAGTAGTTGTTGTAGTAATTCTGGAAAATATTTTATCATCAAGAGCTTGCTGGATCATGAAAAGAGTCTTGAAGTCCTTCTCCCAATTATCCTACTGCTGCAGCTGTTGATTGGGCTCGACTGGTTGCATGCGATTCTCCTACGACTGTTGAGCAGGCTCAACTGGTTACCTATCTTCAAGCCCGTTTTCTACCAAGTCCAATATCTCTTTGAGACTTAAAAGAGAGTTTTCATCTTGAGACTCCAAAAATAATAAATTATCCCTTTAAAAATTGGAATAAGAGGTTGAGATGAAGCATTTGTGTCATTTGTTGTAAGTGGTCTACAAATTAGAATAACTTTTTATTCTTTTTTATCTCACATGCTCTTTTCCCACGCTTGTGGAAAAAAGGAACAAATTGTGACTCTGATACCATAAATGTTGGTAAGATAAAAGAAATATTACAATAGAATATTGAGAGGCAAAGTCAATACCAAAAATTCATCATTCAAAAACATCCAGTACACCCAAGACTTAAATAATACTAGCTATAGGAACAAAAAATGCTAAAAAATAGATTCAGAAACCCATGATCAAGTTTAGTGCCAAATATAACTAACCACTAATGTAAATGTAATGATTCTAACAAATAAAAGCATAAAACATGCTCCTAAAAATTAGGAATCATCCATTCAACAATTTGAAATGAGTAAATTGTGAGCGATCATTTTTTTTTTTTTTTAATTCATTTCTCTCTGCCGTGTAAAAGTCAAAGATCGCAGTTGATTCCAGAACGTGCATGGTAGACGGTATTACTATTCAGACTCAGAGTCGATGCGAGTCAACTCAACTCCGCTTCCATGACTCAACCAATTTAGCCAACGCCGCCGGCGACGACCCGCCGTCGCTCAGGGCGGCCATTGCCCCCTCCCTCGCCGCTTTGGCTCGCTCCCTAGCGGCCTTGCCGGCCTCGGATTCCATCAGCTCTCTGACTCGCTCCTCCACCTCCGCCGCCGTCACGAATCCGCCGTCCGACTCGTTCATCGACAAGGCCAGCTTCATTTGCTCCACCAACAGCACCCTGTTCAGCCTCTGCTCAGCGTAGAGCGGCCACGCCACCATCGGCACGCCGGCGCACACCGCCTCCAACACCGAGTTCCACCCGCAGTGTGTCACGAACCCGCCCACCGAGTCGTGCCGCAACACCGCCACCTGCGGCGCCCATGACTTCACCACCAGCCCCCTTTCCTTCGTTCGCTCCAAGAACCCATCGGGGAGAAGCGAATCCAGATCCGGCTCGGGCGGGGCTGCAATGACCTTTCCTTTATCTGGGTCGGGCGGGCTCCGCACCACCCACAAGAACCTCTGCCCGCTCCGCTCCAACCCGACCGCCATCGCCGCCAACTGCTCCACCGAGAACGAACCCAAGCTCCCGAAGCATAGGAATACAACGCTTCCACTCGGCTGCGAGTCGAGCCACCTCAAACACACGTTTTCACTGCCACCTCCGCGGCCTTCGTCGGATGCAATGAGCGGGCCCAAGCAGAACACCGGCGGCGTAGGAGCGTCGGGAACACAGAGTCCATCTTGGATCGCTTTCACGGCGTCCGGTTCCAGAGATTCGAACGTGTTGACAATAATCCCATCCGATTTGGGCATATGGACAAAGAAATCTATGAATGCATTATACTCGACGGATCTTCTCTCCATCATTGGCAGCGGCATATCGGAGGATGGAATCGGAGGCAAGCTCGGAAAGTGAAGAAGCGTATTCATGTCTTTGAAGTCTCCGGTGGTGTTCCGATCAATTGTCGGCAAGTAAAGGTAGCAAGCGAGGCAAGAAGCGCCGGAGGTGAAGAAGTAGAAGGTGGGGAGGTTGAGTTCGGCGCCGACGGAGAAGGCGGGAGTGGAGAAGAGGTCGATAATGAAGGCGGCGACGGAGGCGGAGAGGGAGATGGAGCGGAGGGCCTGGCGGACGTTGGGGGTGTTGAGGCGGAGGAGCTCGAAGGCGAAAGCTATCCTGGAGGGGAAGGAGAAGGGGTCGAGAGGGGGGGAGATGAGGGGGAGGTGGCGGAAGGAGATGGAGGGGCTGGTGGCGGAGACGTGGCGGTGGAGCCGGCGTTGAAGGGGGGAGTGGTGGTGAGGATGACGATGGAGTAGGAAGGGCGGTGGCTCAGTATCAGCTTCCCCAGCTCCACCATGGGTATCAGGTGGCCAATTCCTGCCGATGGATACATCACTATGGCTTCCATTTTCCCAGGGAGAGGGAGAGGGAGAGGGAGAGAGAGAGGGGGGTAGGATGGATATACCGCGAACAGGAATAGGGTGTTTGGGTAAGCGGTTTGACTAGATAGGCCATCTCCAACGAGCCGTCAAAATTTGTACGGCATTTCAAATAATTTTTGCTCCAACGCTACTCTCTATCCGTCAATTAGTCACTTCTTAAATTTTTGTGGAACTTGAAATAGCTCCCTACTACAGTTGAGGAGCTATGTTTTGCTCCATAAAATTCTCCAACGAACTCTTGGGATTCTGAGGTTTGAAGAAAAGCCTCTAATGGCTCTGTGTGGGCTTTTGAGATTTGAAGAAATCATCGGCGACGAGCAGCGGTGACCAGCAACAACAGCGGCAGAGGCGGCGGCGGTGAGGAAGAAGGAGCAGCGGCCACCAGATCCTCCAGCGGCGGCGCTTCCGTCCTCCAACAGCAGCGACGACGGTGGCGGCAGCGCTTCCTCCAACAGCAGTGACAAATTAAGCAGGGAGCTTTGTGCTCTGGGAACATGCTTATATATATATATATGTGTGTGTGTGTGTGTGTGTGTTGTTTTGCTGCATGCCACCATTTAGATTTCTGAGTAAATGTTATTTTAATTGGCCTGCCCTTCCAGACAAGCCATGTAACATCTTGGCAATTATAATATTGTCACCAAAATATAATCAAATAAAGAAAATACTCGTATATTCATTTCAAACAACTTTTATTGTTCCTAGATTTGAGCTGATTAATTGTTTACTTTAAAGTCGTTATTTTTCTTTTCTAGCTTGACAAATGTGATATTTGTCATTTATCTTGCAAAAGTTAATTTTTCATTATACTCCCAAAAATATTAGCTATATATTTGACTAGTTAGTAATTTCTTGATCAAAAAGGTTTTGAAACTTATATAAAATAGAGCAGAGTTAGAGGCAGATGCAAACAATTGAAACTTCATGACTCCATTTTCTAGAGGACGAGAAATAATTTTTCTTTCTGATATTCTTATGAGTAAACTATGGTTAGGTAGCTTTATAGCTTGTTTAACTATATATTTCCAGAAATAATTATGTGTGGGATCGATGCATGTCCTGAGAAAATATGATATTATTTGCCTATGCTTTTTAACTTTAACCATCTATAATTGTTGTTCGTACAACTTTAACAAAATGGAAGTGTGATATTTGTTCTCTTGAGATCATTAGAAAACCTTTGTTTTTAGCAAGCAAATTAGCAACAGAAATGCTTGAGCCATGAAAATGATCCCCGTGTTGGGTCTTCTAACACAAACTGGGATGGGCAACAGAATTGGGAGAAGAGTTAAGAAAGCTTTACTTGGTACATGAAACCAGAATATCTATCAGTTTACTGTTTAGTTGGCTTGGAAATTGGTAAGGGCCTGTTTGAGTGAGCTGTCAATGTTTAGTTTTCATTTTAGTTTTAGTTCTTGTTTTCAGTTTTCTATGTTTTAGTTTTCAAAATTTTAAAAATAAAAGCTGAACATGTTGTTTGGTATAAAAAAAAAGATGACTTGGGGATGAGCAATAAGTCAAATAATAGACAATAGTTGAACGTTGATCTATGGATGAAGAGTAGAGATGTCAAACAGGTTGAGCTACATGCAACCACCCTTGCTAGATCACTGGGAACAACAATTCTGTGGGATTTTGATGGGATTTACAAGATTAATTCTGATAGCGACTGCCTTAAAAGTTAGATCACGGCTAGCGTAAAACCTTGTAGCCATTATGTGGCTAAACAAATAAATTGTTTTTTAACTTTAAGGTGAAAGTTATTCTGAACTGAAGTTACAAAATATATCATAGTTTAAAAATAATAAAATAAAATCATCTTGTAGTCAAGGCCCACGGGCTGTTGGGCTGGGTTGAGCAGTATGTTTGGGACGATTTGAAAGTCTACTATTTGTAGATTTGGCTACATCAAGGAGGATGCTGTTCATTGCCAGGTGATTGGCTCTTCGAGGTCTGATAATCAACAACATTGTTATCTATAGGCGTGCAGAGATTGTAGAGATGTGGTTGTGTGTAAACATGGCTACGCATCTTCTCTTCCAGTGGCACCATACTTCAGCATTTTATCCCACATGAGAGCACTGTACTAACCACCCTGATAAACTTCCACTTCTAGCCACCATACCACAAAACCCTAATAATCTAATGTAAAAAGAAGCCTCAGTGATAGGCAAAAGTATATTTTGCTAAAACCCATGGGGCGTCTTAAAGATATTTCCTGTGTACACAATATGGCACAGGAAGTGCTGACCCTCGACAAGGAAAATGCCCTAGGCAAGGTAGGTCCTTAATGGCTGCCAGCGGAGGCCATCGGAGGAGAAGGTCCAAGGCCAGGTAGATGCTGTGAGTGAGGAAGAGGAATATGGCAGGGACTTAAACAGTGTTGACTGATTACTACTGAAGGCTGGATAGATGTGTCTACTCCTGACTAATGTGAGATCAATTCTCTTCCATACAGGTCATGCACCAATCAATTAATTTATTTATTGTATTTTAAGGCTTAATCCTGCAAGGTGGGTTTGGCTACATATCAATTAATTCAATGAAAATATTTTAAGGTGGTGGGTCGTGCACATGTGACTAGTCTGGAATTGGCAAGAAGATCACATGATGATTAAACAATTCTTCATGTACTATTATAGTTCACTTGCTTATTCAATTAATTCAATGAAAATATTTCTGTTGTTCGGGTGTATTTAGGGTGTATTTAATAGTATAAAAAATATATAAAAAATGTTATATCCAAATAATTGAATTTCATCTTTGGTGTTTGACATACTATATTTTTTATAAAATTAAATTCTATGATATAATTATTAAAATATATTTTTGTCTCTTTTTCATGAAAAAATCTATTAAGGGTGAGAAAATTTTTATTTTTCATGTAAGTTAAAAATATTTTTATTTTTAATTAAATGTTATCAAACACACCCTTACTGTATTTTTTAAGAACGGGTAAAACGTCCCAAACTATTTTCACTAAAAAGAAATGACCGAAATAAAACCTACTCCTAACATTTACTGAAACAAAGTAAGACATTTTTTCCTTAAAGCCTATTATATATATATATATATTATGACACATCCAGAAAAAAACTGATATGATCATGACATTCTCCCCTTGAAGCCTATATATCCGTGAATATTTTGCCCTTGGATTTGCCTTCGAACTTTTTTTTGTTGTGTTTAAATGAAACAACTTTGTTGATAGGTGAACTTCTGTTTTCAACCTAACTCCTATGATGACGTGTTATCAGGTAATATAGATTGTTTTGGCTCATTTTACCAAAACTAATAAAAATTCTGGTCCCTAATTGAGACTTATTTTCGAGGTAGCTCTTTTCACATCAAGTAGATAAAAGTGAAAAGCCACGTAACAGAATGTACACTGAAGTCTGAACTGCCTAATGTGGTTTCTGTTTTTTTTTTTTTTTTTTCTTTTTTGGTTTATACTAGCTATCTGCTGACCCAATTAGGACTTGGGATTGTTGTTGGTTTATACTAGGCGCCTGATGTGATTGTCGGATGGTCAACAGTCGCACATGTACCCTTCATCTACCGAATTAGGTGAAACAATTCTAGGTCCATGGCAATTGGGTCGACAGGCCTTGTATGTTATCCAAACAATAATCTAAGCTTAATCCCACTAGGTGGGTTTTAAAGTTGTAAACACGTGAGATAAGGATACATCCTTAATTTGTTGATCTTGGCTTGATGCTGCGCTTCCGCCCTAGGAAACCTCAGCTTCTTCACTCAAAACTAGTAGATGATGCGGCATTTGGTTGTGAAAAAAAGACTTAAAACACTTGAAATGATTCTTTTTGTGTAGTCTCTATCATTCGTATTTCGATGGAAGAGATAAATTTATAAGTTGAACTTTTAATTCTTATGCACGGTGAGAAATTGAATTCATGATCTACTGGTATAAATCTTAATGTATCGTTTATCCAACTGCTCGATCTATGTCTTAGAAAAAAAAAAAAAAAACTTAAATATTTGAGATTACCGTCCTTACATAGACTTGCGGTGCTCGTACTTTCAATTTCAACAAAAGAGATAAATTACAAATAGAGTTTTTGTCTCGTTACATATGATAAAAAATTAAATTTATGATCTACTTATTCTAACATACTGTGATCTAATCAGTTGATCTGCACCATAATAGCAACTTAAATACTTACATATTTGGCAAGTGGTCTCGGGCAGTAAATCATTAATTTCCTTCTTGTCTTGTTTCATATATATATATATATATATAGTATTATTTATTTATTTGAGTTGTCACATCAAACAAAGACAAGGGAAACCAAACACGGGACAAAGAGAGGAAACAATCTTGAATCTGGATAGTGGGTCTAAATACCCAAAAAGAATTATAGTTGCCTTTGTTTTCTTCCTGGAAACTAGACTAGGGAACTAAGCCCAAATGATAGGTTTCAAATCTTTCTCCCTTCGTCGATCTTTTATCTTCAGCTTCAATCACAGGGTATTTTGCTTCTAAGAAATTCTTTTATTTGTTTGAGCGACGGCTTGTGGGGCAGGAGTAAAAGGGGGCGGAGCAAGTCGGGACTGGCTGACCAACCCTACCATCATTTCTTTGGTAATTAATGAAGGAATCTCTTTCCTATTGCTATTCCTAATTCTACTATGCTCTACTTTTAATTCCACTGCACGCTTCGATCTCTCAAAGCCAACCATCTAGGTGGGTCCCTTCCTCTATTTGGTAGCAGGATATGAAAGTCTCCACTTCTTTTGCATTAGAGCATCTCCAATCTTAGACACCTAATTGAGCGCTAATTTGGTGTTCAACATTAATTTACATAAAAAAATTTAACACCATTTTGGTGTTATTTCTAATATGTAACATCAAATTAGTGTAAAAAGAGAATTTTTAAAAATTATTTTATAAATATTAATAGAAAGTATTTTATTTTTAAGCCATGTTGTTGTTGTTGTTTTTATTTTAAGCTTTTTTTCTATTTTCATCATGTATTTTTAATTTAAGTTAATGAAAAAATTATTACTTTTTATTATATTATTGAATTTTTGCATTAAGAATATTTTCTTTCTATTAAGTAATTATTAAAATAAAAAAAATTCATATACATAAACAAAAATATTTCATTTTATATTAATATGGTATTTATAAAATATATTAAATATTTTAAAATACATTCAATATTATACTCATTTTATAGATCTTAATAAAATATTTCAGTCGATATATATTTTTTATAATAATTTAATTTATATTTTTAATTATTAATCAAAATATACAAATATAATAAAAGTGATAAAAGATATAAAGGGAATAAATTATTTTGAAGTTATACAAAGAGGGGTAAAATTGAAAATAAAATAAAAAAGAAAATTTGGTGTTGGTGAATGGTATAACATGAAATTTGATGTTATACTATTCACTCAACACCAAATTTGATAATTAAAAATTGTACCTAACACCATTTTAGCATATTCGTTGGAGACGTTTCTGCTTGGCGCTGCAATTGGCGCTCTGTTGAAAATGCTCTTAGTACTTAATTCGTAGAATAGAATGACTCGTGGATTGGTGAGTCATTCTTTCTCCCCAAGTCAAAGATTGAGTATACCAATTATGTCAACTCGAAAATGGCAACAAGGGTTCAACCGAAAAAAGCTAAATGGAAAAACGTAGCGTGGGCTTTCATTTGACATTTCGTTCTATCCAAAAGAGGAAAAAAGGCTTTCTTGCACAACATAAACAAATGAAGAAAAGGTATCTACTTGTATCATTATGCTCACTAAGTTTTGCTATGTTGCTTGTGTCGAATTTGTTAGACACGGGCTAGTAAGGAGAGGTGAGGTTCATGTGCCCCCACTCACATTTATTCGCATTGAGTAAATATTATGTTGCCCCCAAATATTATATTACTCGACGTGACCAATATAATATTTTTCTACGCTTACTTATAACTAATGGTTGAGATAGTTGAACTCAAACCTTTTAAAAGTTCTTGATGGATAATGTTACACGAACAAATTGGTGGACAACCTCAATTTGTCGCGATATTATGATATGAAAATATCATAATAAATTAAACCCAAATTTTTGAATGCCCTCCCAAAATCATGTCTTTTTTCTCATACTCTCTTTATTCTCTTTCCCACCCTCATCTCTGTCTCGCCTCATTCTCCATCTGTTCATTCTCGCCTCCGCCTTTGCCTTTGCCCTCTACCTCTTCCTTTGCGTTTCAATCTCCGTCCACCTTCGCCTTCGTCGTTTTAGTCGTCGTTGTCGCCTCCATCTACCCCCTATCTCTCTCTCTCCTTCCCCCTTTCTCACCTCATTCTCTCTCTACTCATTCTCATAGATGCATCTGACTCCTCCATCACGGTTCACCTCCATCGTCAACACCTCTATCTCTTTCTTTTTTTGGGCCTCCATATCCACTAACACCTTCGTCGTTCGCTGCCGACACTTTCATTTTCCCTCTCTTTCTCTTTGAGTCACTAACACATATATAAATATATAATATATTTATTGAAAATGTATTTGAATATAATTTGGGTTAAATATACATATTTTCTAAACAAAAATATAGATTAAACAAGAATAAAAATAAATAATATATTTTGAGTTAAAATATATTTTTATGTTATTATTTATATATAAGATAATTAAAAAATACATAAAATTTTAAATTTTGTATGAATAATAAATAGAAGAACTATAATTGTATTGTGATGGATATAAGAATATATCTTTCTATTAAAAATAAATATTATAATATTATGGTTTATAGTTTGATTCGCATTTTATAACTTAAAAAAAAAAATTAAAAATAGCAAACCAAACTATACTCTTAAAAGTTTGATCTTATAAGCTAAGATTTTTAAGAGTAACAGAATAGGTAAAAGATAAGAAAATGCTGTTGTTAAAGGACTACCATGAATTTCGCTAGAAAATTCCCCTCCAAGACAAGGGAAAAGCCAAATGTGTCTATGAGAGTTGCATCAAACAAATTTATTTTTCCTTGTCCACTATTCTCCACTTATTCGGAATAACAAGTTTAAATAATTTATAATCCCAATTATATTTTTTTCTCTTTATCATTCATACACAAAACATAAAATTTTATGTATAAATAATTATGTATATTTGTATGTTATTATTTATTTATATTGCTTGAATTGAAAGGTCAAAAATTATATGTAAAGTTGTACAAAATCTTAATGTTATATTTTACAAAAATCAAAAATCATATTTAAAGTTAAACAAAACTATAATATTATATTTTAGATTTATACAAGTAATATAAATAAATAAGAAAATAAATAATATTTAAGTAATATATAATATCATATATTATATATTTACATATATTTTGGTTTAACAGAGACTTAGAGAGAGAGAGAGAAATTGGAACGGTGGAGGTGAACGATGGAGAGAAGCGACAGAAGATCTAGAGAGAGAGGAGATGGAAGCGTTGACGACCGCGTTGATGGAGACGAACGTTGACAGAAGCGATTGTGTCAGTGGCAACGATGACGAGAAACGAGAAGAGAGAGAAAAGGGGAAGGAGAAAGAGAAAGAGAAGGAGATAGAGTCGTCGGTGAGGGCTTCAATTGATGTGAACGAGAAGAACGAGCGAAGAGGGAAAAGGGGAGAGAGAGAGTATAAGGAAAAAGAGGAATGGCCATAATGGAGTTTTCAAATAGAGAGTGAAAGATGAGAGTAAAAAAGAGAGTGAAAGGTGAGACTAAAAGAGAGAGACAGAGGTTAAGAGTGAAATTATTTTTTACAGTAAAAATTGAATATATAATTTCTTTAGAGTTGTCCATCAATTCTTTGGTTTATCATTATCTTAGGCTGATATGCTTTTATATTAAAGTGGCTGAGTGGTTGAGGTTGAAATGTTAGCGCGTCTATTATGTTTGGTTGTTAGAATGGTAGTTGAAGAGTTGCCTCCCTCCTTTGCCCCACATGTTGGGGAGTTGATGGGTTGGAGTAGTTGGTACGATAAATGCTAAATATATATATATAAAATTACAATGATCATCTCTAAGGTTAACGTAATATTTCAATAATAGTAACTTCTTTTATTAGATAAAGAGATAAAAATGATCATTTTATAACTTCACTCTCTTTTTGCCTCTCTCTCTCTCTCTTTGCTCTATCTTACAAAAACAATCAACTCGTAGTTGGCAGCAGCTGGATGTCGGCAGGAACTACTGCGCCATTCATGAAGGAAAGCGCGCACTGTTGTTGCCATTATTATTATTATTATTATTATTATTATTATTGTTGTGGTAAACTTATGTTGGCCTAAGAGAGAAGGAACCAATGAGAGAGAGGCCTAAGCACTATTAGAGAAATCAGAAAATAAAGTTTTTACATGTAAAGAGTATTTTAATTATTTTTAATATTTAATTAAGAATAAAAACTATAACATAATATTAAATTTTAGAGGTATTCATTATATTTTTTCAAAGACTAAGATAATTTTTATAATAATAATATTAAACTTATGATGCTTTTCTTAAAACATTAAAAATTGAGATGAATTTAGACGAGCTTCGATGTTCACATAATTAAATGCGAAATATTTAAATTAAATTTAGAAGCTTTGAAATTTTGATGGGTTACTTGGCACTTGAAGCTTGCGGGATTTTCATATTTTAAAAATTATATTAATATTCTTTCAGTAATAAGTATTAAAAATATTATATAATTTCATAAAATTTATATTTAACATTCATTTAACTTTAGAGACAGTCAAACATAAGTCTTAAATTTAAAAAAAAAAAAAAAAAAACAGAAACATAACTTTTAAATAGTAAAGGTAACTAATGTAATTTTTAAAAGGTAAAAAGTAGTGATGTTTAACTTTAAGGGTATTCAGTTAGATTGATGGATTATAAAGTAATTTAATAATTACAAAAAAAATTAATAAAATTTATATAGACAAAATGAATATGATTAAAATTTCAAAAAAAATCAATTTAACCAATATACTTGAAAGTTAACCAAATTTTCAAGAAAAATAATATTCTGAAAGTTTAAATAAAAGTTTAGTAAAGAGTCTGAAATCATGTACTTTGCATTATTTTGTTTATTCATCTGAAAAATAAAATATTAATGTCAAAAATCTAATATAAACAAAAAAAATTGTAAAGAAAAATTAATAAATTTATTTTTAAAAATTCACTTTTAATCAAATAATCTTCATCTGGCAGTATTTATACCGAATTTTGAAGTTTAATTAATTACTCTAAGTGATTAATGTATAATAAATATACTTTAATTTTGATTAAGACATATTTACTATATCTTATTTTTAAATACATGAAATAACATTTTTATTAGTTAATGAAATATAACATATATATTATGGATTAATAGAATATTTTATAATTAAAAATAAAATATATTTACAGTAGGTGCCCTCCATATTCCATATTAATTCAGATTGATGAAGCGTTTGAAATGAGTAAATTGTGAGCGATCATTTTTTTCTTTTTTAATTCATTTCTCTCTGCCGCGTAAAAGTCAAAGATCGCAGTCGATTCCAGAACGTGCATGGTAGACGGTATTACTATTCAGACTCAGAGTCGATGCGAGTCAACTCAACTCCGCTTCCATGACTCAACCAATTTAGCCAACGCCGCCGGCGACGACCCGCCGTCGCTCAGGGCGGCCATTGCCCCCTCCCTCGCCGCTTTGGCTCGCTCCCTAGCGGCCTTGCCGGCCTCGGATTCCATCAGCTCTCTGACTCGCTCCTCCACCTCCGCCGCCGTCACGAATCCGCCGTCCGACTCGTTCATCGACAAGGCCAGCTTCATTTGCTCCACCAACAGCACCCTGTTCAGCCTCTGCTCAGCGTAGAGCGGCCACGCCACCATCGGCACGCCGGCGCACACCGCCTCCAACACCGAGTTCCACCCGCAGTGTGTCACGAACCCGCCCACCGAGTCGTGCCGCAACACCGCCACCTGCGGCGCCCATGACTTCACCACCAGCCCCCTTTCCTTCGTTCGCTCCAAGAACCCATCGGGGAGAAGCGAATCCAGATCCGGCTCGGGCGGGACCGCACTGACCTTTCCTTTATCTGGGTCGGGCGGGCTCCGGACCACCCACAAGAACCTCTGCCCGCTCCGCTCCAACCCGACCGCCATTGCCGCCAACTGCTCCACCGAGAACGAACCCAAGCTTCCGAAGCATAGGAATACAACGCTTCCACTCGGCCGTGAGTCGAGCCACCTCAAACACACGTTTTCACTGCCGCCGTCGCGGCCTTTGTCTGACGCAATGAGCGGGCCCACGCAGAACACCGGCGGCGTAGGAGCGTCGGGAACACAGAGTCCATCTTGGATCGCTTTCACGGCGTTCGGTTCCAGAGATTCGAACGTGTTGACAATAATCCCATCCGATTTGGGATATGGACAAAGAAATCTATGAGTGCATTATACTCGACGGATCTTCTCTCCATCATTGGCAGCGGCATATCGGAGGATGGAATCGGAGGCAAGCTTGGAAAGTGAAGAAGCGTATTCATGTCTTTGAAGTCTCTGGTGGTGTTCCGATCAGTTGTCGGCAAGTAAAGGTAGCAAGCGAGGCAAGAAGCGACGGAGGTGAAGAAGTAGAAGGTGGGGAGGTTGAGTTCGGCGCCGACGGAGAAGGCGGGAGTGGAGAAGAGGTCGATGATGAAGGCGGCCACGGAGGCGGAGAGGGAGATGGAGCGGAGGGCCTGGCGGACGTTGGGGGTGTTGAGGCGGAGGAGCTCGAAGGTGACGGCTACGTTGGAGGGGAAGGAGAAGGGGTCGAGAGGGGGGGAGATGGGGGGGAGGTGGTGGAAGGAGATGGAGGAGCTGGTGGCAGAGACGTGGCGGATGTAGGGGTCGGTGGAGCCGATGTTGACGGGGGGAGTGGTGGTGAGGATGACAATGGAGTAGGAAGGGCGGTGGCTCAGTATCAGCTTCCCCAGCTCCACCATGGATATTAGGTGGCCGATTCCTGGCGATGGATACATCACTATGGCTTCCATTTTCCCACAGATAGAGAGAGAGAGAGAGAGAGAGAGAGAGTGTGAGCGGTAGGAGTAGGATGGATATAGCTCGAAGACAAATAGAGTCTACAGGTAAGCCGTTTGACAGCTTAGAAGTTTTTCTATAATTTATTTAGTTATATATTTATTAAAAGTTAAAGAATTTAAATGTTACTGTATTTAATTATTATTTGAAAGTATTTTATAAAATGTGATCCTCTAATTTTTCTCAAAAATGGTATTCATAACTTATTTAATTAATCAAATATTTTATAAATTCGACCTCCAACAACTATTATATTTTTAACTATCCTAAAACATTACAAAACCCTCTCTTGCCTCCCCAAGTCATCTTCTTCTTGTCACCTCAATCTCCTCTTTGGTAACCGTAGTCTCTAACCCCATCTCCTTCTTCTTGTCACCTCAATCTCCTCTTTGTTAATCGTAATCTTTAACCCCATCTCCTTCTTGTCACCTCAATCTCCTCTCTGGTAACCGTAGTTTCTAACCCCATCTCCAGTGGCAAAGCCATGTGAGGCCGAGTGGGGGCTACCCCCACTCGGTCAATTTTTTTTTCAAACTTTATGATGAAGGATTTTCGGAGGTGGTAGCCGCACGTTCCCTTCTTGCCTCTCTGAATACACCTGCAATGGAGACGGGGCTTGCTCCCCCGGTCGATCTCCGATGATTAAGTTAGTTCTTTGATCTAGGGTTCCTTGTCCCTTTTAAACTATGTTAATTGATGGAAAATTAGGAGAATCCCCCACCTTCTTCGCTTACCTTTTCTCGGGATAGGGATCGTGAGGGATCTTCGGGATCTTCCTCCCGCCTTCTTCGGGACTTTCCCGATAAGGGTTTCGCGATAGCCTCCGTCTTCGAGGAGTTCGGGATAACTGTTGCCTCCGTGATCTTCGGTGGGATAGCCGGTTCCTGAGGTCTCGGGGGTTTCTCTATTGAGTGCTTATCTGATTGACGTGGCAATGTTTGTCTGCTGTGTATCTTTTGACCGCTGTTAGGTATTCGTTTCGGCGTAATTATGGGACCGAGGGCGCTCCCCTCATCACTTGCCCCCCCACTCCTTGATCTCTTCGGCTTGAAGGGCCCGAGGAGTAGTAAGGCCCCTGAGGCTCTTCACTTTAACTCCTTTTTTTTTTTTTTTTTTTTTGCGTCTGGCAGACGCGAAAATCAATCGGTTTTGACGGCGGTATCCCTTCCCTATGCGCTGTCCGAGGCCGTTTCGTCTTTCGAGCTCTGTCAGTGCGGGGTGATCAATGCTCATTATTGCTCGTCCTTTGGTCTCTTATCCCCGCAGTTTAATCTTTTAAAATGGGAACCCTTCAGTCCCTCTACTTCTCTTTCCGTGCGACTTTCCTTCAGTTTTAGCTTTTCTTGTGCCCGCAAGCGTTTTCCTCCTCTTTCGCCTCTCTTTCTTCTAGCTTTTTGCCATGGCGATAATCGGTTCTGGGAGGTTTAATCCCGCTGGTGCAGAGCTTATTGAGTGGGAAAAACATCCTGCTGCGTCGATTCCATGTCAATGGATGAGCCAAGCGGAATGTCAACAGTTTAGAGAAAAGTACAACGTCCCCGAAGAGTGGGAGGTAGAGTTCAACAGCCATCTACGAGCATGTCATCCCGTCGCCGGCCGCCTTTGCATTTATAAGTGTGCTTTTGACAGGGGCTTTCGGCTCCCTCCCCGGAGAAGAGTGATGACCTTACTTCAACATCTTACTATCGCTCCCGCCCAACTGTCTCCCTTCGGATGGCGATACTTGATGGGGTTCCTCCTTATTTGTCATTCTGGCAAAATTGAGCCAACTGGAGACCTCTTCGACTATTTCTTCACGACCAACCGCGACCCCGGAGGGTGGATCTCCATCTCCCCTCGGATCGTGAAAGATAGCCGTCTTCTCGCCTGCAAGGGATACTCTAATCTTGAGATTTCTGCTTCGACTCTCATGCAATCCGGCGGGTCGAAAGATTCTGATGATTGGAAGGAGCGTTTTGTCTTCGTCCGCCCCAGGCCATCCGGCTCTTCTCAAGAGATCTGGTCTGTCAGTAACGAGTGGACTCTGGACACTAAGCACAAGCGTCCGAGTGTCGAGACCATTGAAGATTTCGCCTGCCGACTTATGAAGAACAGTCGGAACTGGGAAGAAGGATGGCTCTCCAATCCCAGCCTTTCCCAAGCGGGTTTGGACGGCGAGAACTATGAGCTCTTTTTCCTTCATCTTTTTCTTTTTCTCTCTCTTTTTCCTTTGTCTGTATTTGATTTTCGTTGTTATCTCTTTCTTAGATGAAGAGGTCTGGGAAATATCTTATTCTGCTATCACCAAAGGAATGATTTTGGACTTCCCTGGGAGTAAAGGCCCTTCGGCACCTTCCGGCAACCAGAGGGTGTTGGAGAGGACTGCGCCTTCCGAGCGAATTCCAAAGAGCAAGAAGAGTAACAAGAAGAACTCATTACCGTCCAGGTCGCGAAGGGCGGTGGAGGAAGACCCCGGGACCTTCCAAGAGGCTTCCAAGGGGAGCATTGCTGGGGGTTCGGGGGACCCATCTTCCCGTTCGGGGGACCCATCTTCCCCGCTTCTCCTTTCTCAAACCAGAGGCTCTCCGACCGCGCGGCGAGAAGCCTCCACCATGCCTGCGCGTTTGCCGATCTCTCCCGAAGACGATTCGGCGACCATCGCTCAGGTGCTTGCTGTAGCTCGCGCAGAGGCCCAGAAAAGGCAAACCATGGCAGGTACGGAGTCCAGTGCTACGCCTCCCAGCATCCCTATCAGTTCGATTTTTAAACGAATTTTAACGCCATTGGCACCAGCGGGGCGTTCGGAGCTGACGGGAGAGGCTTCGCTGGAGGAGGCTTCGGTGTTGTCGGCGAAGGAGATTTTAGCGCGCCGAACGAAGCGTCGCAGGATGGAAGCCGCCTCCCCAGCTGCTGCTCCCTCCGAGCCTTCGGCTCCTGAAGCCACCAATGCTCCTTCAACGGCTTTAGTCTTACCGGAGACTCTACGAACTCCGAACGAGATCGACTATTGCGCTGAAATTCTAAGGGTGCGACCGTACTCCTTCTTCTTTTGACTTTTCGCTTTTTCTATGCGAGTAGGTCTTAATCTGTACTCTGTTTTTACTTCCTCAGAACCTTACGGAGTTCCAAGGTCTGGTCTCTCGACGAGAGTCCGAACTTCAAACTCGGATCATCTCCCTGGAGTCTGAAGTGGAAAGGCTTCGAGGGTTGGAATCTCTTTCTTCCCAACTGTCGGGTTTCGAGCACCATGTTCATATTTTAACCAAGTCTGTGGAGCTGGCGCAAGAAGATGCTCGACTTGCCAACGAAGCCGAAGCTCAAGCTCGGGAGGATTTGGAGTTGGTCCAGAAGAACATGCTTGAGGCTAATCAGGCCAATTCCCGACTTGGGGAGGAGCTGGATTCCACTAAGGTTGTTAATCGCCAGCTTCAGGAGGATATAAAAAGACTCACTCTAGAGCTGAAGGAGGCCAAGAAGGGACAGGTCGAAGCATTGGAGTCTTATTCCCGGTGCAAAGAAGACCTTCGTACTGCTCATGCCCAACTTCAATCTGCCCTCAAGGATGCCCAAGTGGCTTTTCAGAATGGTCGAGAGGATTTCCGAAACTCTGAAGCTTATGCCGCGGAATTAGAAGGAGTTCTTCGGGGTGGGTTTGAGCATATGAGAAAACTCATCAAAGAGCGCTTCCCGAACTTGGATGTAGACTCCATCCCCTTCGATGTTGTCGCCGCCTTGTCTTCTTTAGAGTAGTCATTTTTTGTATTAAAACCTGTTGTCGTAATAATAAAAGTGTTTAGATTTTTCACACAATTTTCTTTTGAAAAACAAGAAAAAGAAGGCCGCTTGGGATCAGGCTTGATTCTTCCCTTTTTTTTTTTTTTTTTACCCTTCCTGCCCATCGCAAGACTTGGTCTTCGTCGCTTGCTCAAAAGGGTTCGGCTCCGGCCCCCCAAGGATCGCGCCTGATCCTCGCAATCTTAAGCCTTTCGAGGATTCGGGACCCTCCAAGGATCACATCTGATCTTTTGCTTTTGCCGGAGGTTCGGGCCTCCCAGGATCATATTGGATCCTTTGTTTTTGTCGGGATCATATTTAATCCCTTGTTTTTGTCGGGGGTTCGGGCCCCCCGAGGATCATATCTGATCCTTTGTTTTTGTCGGGGGTTCGGGCCCCCCGAGGATCATATTTGATCCTTTGTTTTTGTCGAGGGTTCGGGCCCCCCGAGGATCATATTTGATCCTTTGTTATAGTTGAGGGGTCTAGCCCCGTTGAAGGTATGTCAATTCTTTCCCTTCGCGCTGATGTGCCTTCCCAGATCTTTGGAAATGATGAGTTTTTACGCATAGGAGAAAAAATGAATTTATTCCTGGATAGCATACGCAAAGCAATAAAAAAGAAAAGATGCCAAGACATATAATGTAAAATTATTACGAACAGATCATATGAAGATAATAAAGAGCTATCACTGATAGAACTTCCTCAAGTTATGCACGTTCCATGCGTTTTTCACCGGTGTACCTTCGAGGGTCTGTATTTTGTATGCCCCCGGGCTGAGGACTTCTGTTACTTTGTAAGGACCTTCCCAATTTGGTGTTAACTTATCTGTTTCTCGGGCTCCCTGAACGTCTGCTCGCCTTAGTACCAAATCTCCTGGTAGAAAGTTTCGTGCTCTTACTCGTCGATTGTAGTATCTCTCTATGCGCTGATTATAAGCAGCTTGTCGAATCTTCGCCTGGTCACGAAATTCATCAAGGAAATCTAGGTTGTCCCTCAAACTCTGCTCATTGGATTCAGGGTCGAATAGCTCTACTCGTAGCGTAGGTACTCCAATTTCAACTGGGATTAATGCTTCCGAGCCGTAGCATAGGCTGAAAGGAGTCTCTCCCGTGGAGACCTTCGCCGTAGTCCGGTAAGACCACAGAATGCTCGATAGTTCTTCTACCCAGCTACCCTTCGCCTTATCTACTCTTGTTTTTAACCCACGCAACAGAGTTCTGTTAGCGAGTTCGATTTGGCCATTAGCTTGGGGGTGAGCTACCGAGGTGAATTGTTGCTTGATTCCCAACTCCTGGCACCATTCCCGAACGGATCGATCAGAAAATTGAGTGCCGTTGTCTGAGATCAGCACCCGAGGAACTCCGAAGCGACAGACTACATTCTTCCATAGAAACTGTTTCACCCGGCGAGAAGTAATAGAGGCCACTGCTTCAGCTTCAACCCACTTTGTGAAGTAATCGATAGCAGCCATGATGTACTTGACCTGTCCAGCTGCTGGGGGAAAAGGTCCCAGGATGTCTATACCCCATTGGGCGAAGGGGCATGCTGTAGCGAGATGAGTTAGCGCGACTGCCGGCACATGGACCAAGTTAGACGTTTTCTGGCACCGGTCGCAAGTTCTAACTAGCTGCTCGGAATCTCGTACCATCGTTGGCCAATAATACCCCTGTCGCAGGGCCTTTTGACTAAGCGCCCGAGCCCCGATGTGGTTTCCACATATTCCTTCATGAATCTCCCGTAGGATGTAGTCTGCTTCACGAGGTCGGATACACTTGAGCAGCGGTTGTGAAAAAGACCTTCTGTATAGTTCCCCCCCGACTAACACGAAATTTCGGGCTTTTCGTTTGACCTCCCGTGCCTCCGAGTCGTCTTCCGGGAGCTTTTCCTCTCTTAAATATGACAACAGGGGGTCCATCCAGCTAGGCTCGTCATCGATACAAAATTGGTCTGCGGCTTCTTCGATACTCTTTTGCGGAAGTGATTCGATCCAAATTTCCCGAGAGCTTGTAGGGAAAGAGGAAGAGGCGATTCGGGACAGCAAGTCCGCCTCTGTATTCATGGTTCGAGGGACGTATTCCACCTTTACGTGTTGCAAACGCGCCATCAGCTCTTTGGCTAGGGTCAAGTATTGCGCCATGTGACTTTCTCGGGCTTCATATTCTCCATTCACCTGCTGCACCACTAAGTTAGAATCTGAACTCACCTCGACGTTTTGAGCCCCCAACTGTTCAGCCAACCTCAGCCCAGCCAATAAGGCCTCATATTCTGCTTCGTTGTTAGATGCTCGGAATTCAAAATGTAGCGCGTAAGGCCATATTTGCCCTTCGGGACTCTTTATCATTAATCCTGCCCCACCGCCGCCCGAGGTCGAGCTTCCGTCTACCGCCACTAACCATGGTTTCTGGTTTTCTTCGGGACCTTCGGGAGCTCCTATCCCTTCGGCGATGAAGTCTGCTAGCGACTGCGCCTTAATGGCCGGTCGCGGCCTATATTCAATGTCGAAGGCGGTGAGCTCTACTGCCCACTTCAACATCCGGCCTGAAAGCTCTGGCTTGCTAAGAACCTGCTTCAAGGGTTGGTTAGTAAGCACTATAATCGTATGAGCTTGAAAGTAGGGTCAGAGTTTCCTCGCCGATGTTATTAAGGCGAACGCCAGTTTTTCCATTGGAAGATACCGAACCTCGGCTCCCGATAATCGTTTACTCGTATAATAAACGGGCCTCTGGATCCTATTTTCTTCTCGGATCAATACCGAGCTGACGGCCTCGTTGGCCACCGCCAGATATATGTATAATGGTTCTCCGGGCTTCGGTTTGGTAAGAACCGGAGGCGTGGCTAGGTGCTCCTTAAGCTTTTCGAAAGCTCGCTGGCATTCAGAATTCCATTCGAAGTTGTTTGCTTTCGATAAGACCTTGTAGAAAGGAAGGCCTTTTTCTGCCAAACGAGAAAGGAATCTGCCCAGGGCTGTCATCCTACCCGTAAGGCTCTGTACCTCTTTCACATTCCTCGGGGCCGGCATATCCATGATAGCTTTGACCTTCGCAGGGTTTACCTCGATCCCTCGGTGGTGTACTATGTAGCCTAGGAACTTTCCTGCAGAAACGCCGAAAGCACATTTGACAGGATTAAGTTTCATATGGAACTTACGAAGGGTTTTGAAGCATTCCTCCAGGTCCTCCGGATGACATTCGGCTACCATACTTTTTACCAGCATGTCGTCGACGTAAGCCTCCATATTTCTCCCGAGTTGTTGGTGAAAAAGCTTATTTACCAGGCGCTGGTAAGTGGCTCTTGCGTTCTTTAATCCGAAAGGCATTACGGTGTAGCAGTAGGTTGCCTTGTTGGTGATGAATGCCGTTTTCTCCTGGTCCTCCGGGTGCAATGGAATCTGGTGATATCCCTGAAAAGCATCTAGGAAACTCATGAGCGAACATCCAGCAGTTCCATCAATTAGGGCGTCAATCCTCGGGAGTGGGTAGCTATCTTTTGGGCAGGCTTTGTTAAGATCGGTGAAATCGATGCAAAGTCTCCACTTGCTCTGCCCTTTGGGAACCAGCACAACATTCGCTAGCCAATCTGGATAATCCACCTCCCGAATGTGGCGCGCAGCTGCTAACTTTGCGATCTCCTCCTCGATCGCCCTTGCCCTATCAGGGGCGAAGCTTCGTTTTTTCTGTCTGACAGGCTGAAAACCTGATCGGACCCCCAGCCTGTGTGTCATTACTTCTGGATTTACTCCTGGCATATCCCGGGCTGTCCACGCGAAGATATCTGCATACTGTCTAAGGAGTGATATTATTTGACTCCTTAGCGGATCTTTTAACTCCATACTCACTCTTACACATCGACTTGGGCAATTTTCTTCCAGAGGTACTTCTTCCAATTCATCCACCGGCTCCGCTGTTTTGGGATCTTCAGGTCCTTCTAGTAGAAAACTGACCTCCTTCGGGGGGTCAGCATCCTTCTGCAACCCTGCTTCTTTACTCTTCGCCATGCCTATAGAGGCCATGTAACATTCACGGGCTAAGCGCAAATCTCCCCGCACTTCGCCCGTCCCCCTATCCGTGGGAAACTTCATCATCATATGATATGTGCTTGGGATGGCTCGAAGGGCATTGAGACCCGATCTTCCCACAATCATGTTGTAAGCCGAAGGCATGTCTGCTACCAGGATATCTAGCATAACACGAGAAGTTCGGGAACCTCTCCCTACCGTCATCGGGAGTCGAATAATCCCTTCTGAATATACGGCTTCACCATCAAATCCCACCAAAGGGACCCTCGCTGCCCTTAGCTGTGTCATTTCATACCCCATGCCTAAGAAGGTTTGCCGATACAAGATTTCTGAAGAGCTTCCTGGATCCACAAGGATCCGCCGAAGTTCCCACTTCCCGAGTTCAGCTGTTATCACCAGTGGGTCATTTTGAGTCGGGTACCCCGGGAGGTCGCTATCTGAAAAAGAGATTGGATCCACATTCCTCGATCTCTTCAGCCGGGTCGCATTACTTTTTTCGTCCTTCATGACTGGGACCTCCCCCGCCGCGAGGGTGTGGAATATCGGAGGCTGAGGATGATCATCTTCTCTTCGATGTGATCTCTCCCGCTGGGCCCGATTTCGATCCTCCGCGCGGTCTCTCTTGGGGGGGCTTCTTGATCGCGACCGTCGATCCTTTCTCCCCTAAGAATCACCTGTTTTTGCCACGTAGCTCCTCAGGAAACCCCGATTGATAAGTTCCTGAATCTCCTCCTTTAATTGGTGACACTCTTCCGTGTCATGGCCATGATCTCGGTGGAATCGGCAATATTTACTTCTGTTCCTTTTGTCAGATGGTGCCTTCATCGGTCGAGGCTTTTTCAAGTAATCTTTTCCCTCAATAGTAGCCAGGATTTCTGCCCTCGGGGCGTTCAGAGGAGTGAAACCCGCCGAATCCCACCGAGGGCGATGCTTTTCTCTTCGGTCGTCACTCCTCCTTTCCTCGGGATGCTTCTTTTTATCCTTCTTCTCCACATGCTCCGCCCTCTTAGCCTGCATGACCTCTTCGGCATTTATGTACTTCGTGGCCCGGCCCAATATGTTCGTGAACGCGCTGGGAGGCGTTTTGGCTAATGATTGGGCGAAAGGGCCGGGCCTCAGGGCGTTCTGGAATGCCACCATAGCAACATTGTGGTCAAAGTTCTCGATGCTCAGGGCTTCCATATTAAATCGTGAAACGAAATCCTTCAAGGGCTCTCCTTGGTTTTGCTTCATACTCACCAAGGCCATGGTGGACCTTCGGTGTCTTCGGAGAGGTGCAAAGTGCGCCAGAAAGCTGCTCCGGAGTTGCGCAAAACTTATGATGAAATGATGAGCCAGGTTTGAGTACCACGCCCGTGCGTGCCCCTCCAGAGTGGCTAAGAAAACTCTACACCACATCGCGTCTGAGGCGTCCTGTACCATCATATGCGAGGTAAAGAGATCCAGGTGATCCATCGGGTCGGTGGTCCCTGCGTAGGGCTTAATGGCCGGGATACGGAGACGTTCTGGTGGTATGGCCGCCATGATCTCTGGGCCAAGGGGCTGATTTATCCTTGGTCCCTGAGCCTCTCCGGTCCTTGGCTTTAGGGCGGCCATCTCCTCCTCCAACTGCCGCAATCTTCTTTCCTGCCGCTGCTGCACAAACGACAAGTCAAGAGACTCGGCCGCCTCGTCGTCATCTGGCCCTGGCCTCTGCGGATTCTCGTCCCGTCGATAAGATTCCTCTTCTCTTGGGGGCTCGCGCCTTTCCTCCGCCCGAGAGTGCTGGGCTTGCTGATGCTGGCCATCTAGAAAACCCATGAGTAACTCCGTCAATCGTTGTACTTGACCCTCCAGAAGTGCTATCCGATCAGGAGGAGGCGGAGGGCCCTCCGGACTCCGAGCCCTCCCCGGCGGGCTTCGGGGAGGGTTCTGCTGACTCGGTTCCGGAACGGGGTTGCTCCCCACGGCCCTAGACGGCTGTCTTCTGGTCGCCATTCACGGTTGAGAAGATTGTCCGCTGCACTGGAAAGACAGAAGAGAAGAATGTCGGCCCCACGGTGGGCGCCAATTGATGAAGGATTTTCGGAGGTGGTAGCCGCACGTTCCCTTCTTGCCTCTCTGAATGCACCTGCAATGGAGACGGGGCTTGCTCCCCCGGTCGATCTCCGATGATTAAGTTAGTTCTTTGATCTAGGGTTCCTTGTCCCTTTTAAACTATGTTAATTGATGGAAAATTAGGAGAATCCCCCACCTTCTTCCCAATTGATGAAGGATTTTCGGAGGTGGTAGCCGCACGTTCCCTTCTTGCCTCTCTGAATGCACATGCAATGGAGACGGGGCTTGCTCCCCCGGTCGATCTCCGATGATTAAGTTAGTTCTTTGATCTAGGGTTCCTTGTCCCTTTTAAACTATGTTAATTGATGGAAAATTAGGAGAATCCCCCACCTTCTTCGCTTACCTTTTCTCGGGATAGGGATCGTGAGGGATCTTCGGGATCTTCCTCCCGCCTTCTTCGGGACTTTCCCGATAAGGGTTTCGCGATAGCCTCCGTCTCCGAGGAGTTCGGGATAACTGTTGCCTCCGTGATCTTCGGTGGGATAGCCGGTTCCTGAGGTCTCGGGGGTTTCTCTATTGAGTGCTTATCTGATTGACGTGGCAATGTTTGTCTGCTGTGTATCTTTTGACCGCTGTTAGGTATTCGTTTCGGCGTAATTATGGAACCGAGGGCGCTCCCCTCATCACTTTATTTCTTGCAATGGCTTATAATTGAAAATAAAGAAAATTATATTATAATTTATTATAAGAAATAAAAAAATAAATATTAAAGAAAACAAGTATATAATGGACGGATAAGAACTATCGCAACATTTTTATAATTTACTCATAAATTTATTTTTTTATAATGATGATGCAAAAAAAGCAAAGTATTGAAGAAAATTGTGAAGTAAAGAAAACAAGTATGGAAGAAATTTATATTAAAGAAAATAGACAAATTAACAAAGCAAGTATTGAGTAAATTGATATTACATAACTTTTTATGGATCCCAGGCTAAGAACTCTGATAATGGATTATAATATTAATTTTTGAGATCAAATTAAAAGAACTTAGTTGTAAAGAGATCTGTATCAGCCTCAAAATCAAGACAATTTATTCTAATTTGGTTAAATGAATTTGGTGATTGGTTAGAATATAGTATAAGTAAAGATATCGCATTTTGCTTATACTATTATCTTTTTAAAATAAATAATGAGAAATAAGAAGATGATGATTCTTTGTGAAAAAAGGGTTCACTAGTTTAAAAAAAAACTTCAAGTTCATGTTGGAGATATCAATAGCGCATACAATCAAGTTCGAAACAATTGTGAGGCCTTAATGAATAAAGAGTAAAATATTAAGACGGTTTTTTTCATACAATTAGAATAAATACGGTGTGATTATCGAATTCATTTGAATGCATCAATTGGTTGTGTTTAACTTTTTTTACAACAAAAACTAACATTTCATGGTCATAACGAGTTTGAAGTTTCAAATAATCAAGAGAACTTTCTTAAATAATTGCAATTTATAATATAAAAAACTGTAAGGAATAATTGTAAAAAGTTTTTACATTTAAATAATAATAATATTATTATTTTTGTAATCACCCTCGCTCGGATATCCCCAACCACCAGAACTACCCGAATGGGAGCGCCTACGGGAAGAGAAAAAGAATGAACACAAGTCAAAGCCACCCTGACATGCATACACAAAAATAAGAACAGCGGAAGTAAAGCTAAACACATGCATGAAATACTGTTGTGCCATCAATTTTGAGGGAAAAATAAAAATGAAAATAATAAAATATATATTATATATATATAATATAATGTATATTATATATATATATAATGGCCAAGGGCTAGCCGCAAGGGCCAGCCCCACCAGTAAAAGACTTGCGGCAAGAGAGCCGCGAGTCTGGCCACAAGGGCCCACCTCGCGGCACCATGCCGCGAGGCGCAGTCGATTGGCTGCTAGCCGCAAGGCTCGCGGTCGCGTGGCCTGCGAGAAGCAGCCTCGCGGCATGCAGTCGCGAGAGAGAGGCTCGCGGCATGCAGCCTCGAGCCGCCTTGCGGCACTCAGCCGCAAGGCCCAATTACCTCGCGGCACTCTGCCGCGAGACACAATTGCCTTGCGGCAGCATTTGCCGCAAGGCAATTGTCTACCGCGAGGCACAAGCTGCCTCGCGGCAGGCCTTGCCGCGAGGCCCAGCTGCCTCGCGGCAGCCCTTGCCGCGAGGCTCAGCTGCCCGCAGCTACATTGTAGCAACCCTCCCATTTTCTTTGGTTTTAACCCACTGAGAAAACGCCACGTGTCGGCACCAGACACCTTTGAGATCCGTGCCCTATAAATACCTAGCTACAGGACATTAATGGGGACTTCCATCTTCGGTAAAACTGGTCACTTTGAATACACTTTTACTATTTTCGTGAATAGTCATTGGGATCCGAGACTGACTTTGGCATCGGAGGGTCTTTGCGGGAAAGATTCTCGCAAGCCCTCTAACACATTTTTTGAGCATCAACAGGGTCAAATCCTTGCGACGAACCTAGCGGCGAAGGTAAGGTCTTGTGGCGAACCTAGCGGCGAGGCTTGTGGCAAAGACTAGTGGCAAGAGCTTGTGGCAAAGGCTAGTGGCAAGAGCTTGTGGCAAAGGCTAGTGACAAGAGCTTGTGGCAAAGGCTAGTGGGAAGAGCTTGTGACAAGAGCTTGTGGCAAGGGCTTGTGGCAAAGGGCTAGTGGCAAGGGCTTGTGGCAAAGGGCTAGTGGCAAGAGCTTGTGGCAAAGGCTAGTGGCGGCCAAAACTTCAGATGAATCCTTGTGGCGAGCATCCTAACAGCAAACTTCCTCGTGACAGCATCTCTAACGGCAACCCAACTTCACCCGACATCAAGCTCGAGTGGACCCCACACATCACAAATTTTAATTGTTGTATTTTGGCAACAACAACTACGGGTACCCTACTAGCACAGCGGTCACATTATAAATAAATGAACACAGACTCCTGTGCCGACATACACGAGACTCAAGGAAAGACCTAGCACAGTACAAAATAATAGAATAAATCCTACTCAAACATCAGAGTTAACAGGGATTAACAGGACTGCCTGTACATCTTACCGACCCTGCTGCAAAAAGTTGACTCATTTGCCCATGGCCCACGCTGCCACTACCTAGAATGATGAAAAGTAAAGTGAGTCGAGAGACTCAACAACCATAAGGAAAGAAAGGCTGAAGGCGGTATAAGTCCAAAAAACTCTCCCCAAAATACCAACCCCTAAGCACACACAAGCCATGAGACGCTACCACACAAAAGTATAGCATAATGAAAGCACATATCGATCCTTGGGGCCCACACAAGACACACGGCACCCAAGTCCCATACCAACCTGTCGCTGCCCTGAAAGACAACATAAATCTCCAACAAATCTGCGCGCGCTATCCCGGGTCGGTGCTCCCGTCACCTATGTGTCCATGTGGGTACTCCCGACACCCGAGCTATAAGCTCCCTTGGAACGGTCCTCCCGTTCGAGAACTAATAACTACCAGTAACCATGCAATACACATAAAAATGTAATAGCATAGTGAGCATCAACGTGATACACTGGCGCCCATACATCCAGGCATCAAGCCATACTCCACTCACATAGTAAACCACACGCGATGCATATGCCCGTGCTAGATGCAACCTAACCAAACTAGAGTGTTCGTGTCCCAAGCATACTCAATAAATGAATATCCCAACATGCAACCCGCACCCATGTGCATATCAAATCATGAACAGTAATATAATGAATCTAATCGTGTAGAAAATCACATACTAACAAAGCTCGTAAGTAGTGTCCTGCACTGGTCAACGGCCAGTGACTAGGAGTGTCCACCCGACGGTCCACATCAGGGCCGTACAATAGTCTATCCCAACATCACCAAATAGCTGACCCCTGCCCCACTGCTCGATAATTCTAACCGAACCATAAACAAACCCGAGAAAATCGTAAATAAACCCGCACGTCTAAGAACCTAGTCCCCAAGTTGGGTTCGACATCATTCCGAAAGGACTGGGGGCGATACAAACGCCCGTAGGCACTCAACAAATAAAACTCTAGAAGTCTCGAATTTAATTTAAATTAAAACAAATGAAGAATAATTCAACAAATAAGGCTAGGTGCCGAATTAGAGTAAGGGATGGCATAAAATACGAGATACCACGGAGTCTCTCGCGGGAATTAAAGCACATGAGGAGAGGGTTATGAGTTTGCCTTTACACAACTGTTTCTTGCATTTCTTGCACTCCCGCTGCGAAGTAAAACGTTTCCTAAGAATTAATAAAATCATAGTTTTAATTAAATAAATCTACCGTGTAATATAAATAATTTAGCCATCTAAAATCCCACGTAGGCGCACCGCAAATAAAATCTCAATAAATCTCATATTTATTTTAAATTAAATCATACTAATAAAATCCTCATTTCGTATAATTAATACGAGAAACCGAAATGAATTAAGGGAAGACATAGGGTTCACAAAATGGAAAAAAGATCACAAGGGTAGAGGGAGCTTGTCTCGTTTAAACTGATTACAGTGTTTTTACGCTTGAATGCCACCAAAATAATACACGTTGTAAAATAGAATAAACTCTCAAAATTAATAAAATTTGACCCAAAATAAAATTTTGACTATACAGAATATTTAATACATATTTCTTTACTCACCTGACTAATTAAACCGTGATTAAACCCTTAATTTCTCCCAAAATTACCCTCTTCGCACGCTTTCTTCTCTCTGGGCATCGCTTCTTCTTCCTCTTCAAATTTTTCTTCAATTTCTGTTGCTTCAGGAACGCCCGATTTGCTTCTCAATTAAGGGATGGAGTTGTGGCTTAAATGAGCAAAGAGTGGATAGCTGGGAGGTTGCCACGTGGCAGCCAAGGGTGCTACCCACTCCACCTAAAACGGCACCGCTTGGTGCTTCTTAGTTGCTGAAAATTTCCAGCAACTTATCTAACCCCTCTCTCTCTCTCTCTCTCTCTCTCTCTATATATATATATAATATAATATAATAAGTAACATATTTCATTAATTACGTACTATACCCCATGAGCATCTTTCATTTCCTTTATACATTCTCAATTAAGATATAATATATTTAATATTTTTTTAAATTCTTAAATATTTCAAAAAAATAAGATATTTAATTATTTATTTCCTCAAAATATCATAAATTATTATTTCTATTTAAATCTCCTAATACCCAATAATTAATAATTATCAACTATTAACTAAATTCTCCAAATATTTAATAACAATCTTAAACATCAGAATTAATAATTATTATTTATCTTAAATTTCGGGGTGTTACAATTTTATTTTAGAATTATATTTTTTTAAATTTAAGTTCGCCCTACTGAATCAAAATTTTGGCTCCGCCCCTGCCCATCTCCATCTCCATCTATCAGTGTTTCATTGCTATTGTCGACTCCATCTTTATTACGATCGCCTCCATGCTTTGCTTTTTGCTTTTCTCTCTCTCTATATATATATATATATTTAACACATATATATTTTTCAAAAATCGTGAGACCAACCGAAGGGAGCCCCGACAAGAGAGGACATCCCAACATAAATATCTATATAATATAGCAGAACAGTTTTTAAATTGTCTCAAAATATCTTTTCATCCTATGGCCGAGATTAATTTCAGTGTAAATGAATGGTTTGGATTAATTTTCACATTTCAATTTCCCGCCCACTCTCACTACCCTCTATATTACCCCACTCACTCCCTCACTTACCCACTCACTCACTCAGTGCCTTACTCTCTCTCTTTCTCTCTCCCTCTCTCTTTTTCTCTGGCCGACCATCTCTCTCTATCTACAGAGAGCAAGCAGTGAAGGCCGAACGGTTGCCTACCATGGGGTGGCCAGTGGGGCAGATTGCAACAGCAACTAAAAGTGGTGGACGACGAGCTGGTCCTGCAGTGGAGAGTCGATGCAGCGGCTGGGTTCGGCGGCCGAAGGCGCGACAGTGTCCTGAAGCTGCAATGGCCGGTTGGTGGCGGTCGGATGTTGTGACACTTGGGGCCAGAGATGGCGATCGAAGGCGATGCGAGCACAGAGGCAGGGGCAACAACTTCCACCGACAGTCACGTTCCTTGCGGCCGCCGACGGGTGTGTGTGCGTGTGCGTGTGTGTGTGCAAATATATGTAATATATCTATGTGTGTGTTGTGTATATGTAAATGGGTGTGTGTGTTTTGTGTATACATGTATATATGTGTGTGTTCTGTGCATATGAAAATGGGTGTGTGTGTTCTGTGTATATGTAAATGGGTGTGTGTGTGTGTTCTGTGTATACATGTATATGTGTATGTGTGCATATATATGTAATATATGTATGTGTGTATTGTGTATATGTAAATGGGTGTGTGTGTGTGTTCTGTGTATACATGTATATGTGTGTTCTGTGTGTATATGTATACATAGAGGGAGGGGCGACAACTTCCACCAATAGTCACATTCCTTGGGGTCGTCGACGGGTGTGTGTGTGCAAATATATATAATATATGTATGTGTGTGTTGTGTGTATATGTAAATGGGTGTGTGTGTGTGTGTTCTGTGTATACATGTATATATGTGTGTGTGCATATATATGTAATATATGTATATGTGTGTTCTATGCATAAGTAAATGGGTGTGTGTGTGTGTGTGTGTGTTCTGTGTATACATGTATATGTGTCTGTGTGCATATATATGTAATATAACTCTGATGGCAAGCATATAGTTCCTTGAGTTTCTGGGTTTTTGTTTTTAATGCTTACAAGGTTTTGGGTTTAGTTGGTTGGGGTTTTCTTTGGTAAAATCGGGTGTTTGATGATGAAATGGTCTCAAATCTCTGCTTTTGGGTCGTTTCTCGCTTTTGCTAGGCTGCCAATTGAAATTGTGCAATTTTCATGCAACAATTTGAGAAAGAATAGCGCTTTTGCGAGATTGCTTTATTCTATTTTGAGAAATAGCGTTGTTCTAATGTACATTTTATTTTGCTGTTAAAAGAGACAATTTGGACATTCCCTCAGAATTTTCTCTACAGCAATTTGCTTCTGCTTTTGAGAAGAATCATGTCTGGTCTCCAATGGATCTTTCAGTGCTTTATTTATGAGTGGCTCTAATGTTAGTAACATTTAACCTACTATGTAAATATGATAAATTATCCAATTGGATTTTTAGTTCTAATATCTCATCAAAAATAAAATAGAATAGAATTCTGGTGTTAAGCTGAAGTGTAGTTAATGTTTGGTGTCTGTGTTGGGATTACATAGATATTATCATATGCGCAGCGGAATTAAATTTAGTTTGCAGGTGTTCCGTTTTTCAGAAATTATGGTTTAACAAATTGGAAACAAAAACGAAATGTTACCTCTTTGATGAAATCCGATTTCACCGTTAGATTTCCTGCCGTTTAATCCTCCAAGTGTAGGATGCCGAATCGGTCCACTCGAAATCACTTATATCCAAGAATATCAAAGAGAGAGATAAGTAAAAGAATTTTTTCACAAAAATTTCTAACTTACCTTTTGGATTTAGGAACACTTCTCCAAAAACTTTCTCAACATTCAAGTGAATCAAGAAGACTCAAGTATGTAGTGAATGAAGAGATTGAGAACTTTTATATATACATTAAATGGGTTGGGCTTCTCAAGCCTATTCCATTTAATGTAATTGGGCCAAGCCCAATCTAATAGTGTTAAATTAAATCCAATAGTGCTATTGGGCCAAGCCTAATGTGCTAGCAAAAGGCCCAACCCAATTAATGATCAAATAATTATATTCATAATATAATTATTTAATTATTCTTATTTATCCAATAAATAATGCATTATTGTTAATAATTATAAAATTACTAATTTATCTATTTTCTCTTTGAAAGTGATTTCTTTTGGGTGGGACCTTCTAGATTCACAAATAAATTGGCAACGAGAATAATCAACGATTAATTCTCATAAATCATGAGCGACATCTAGCAATATGTCATGACTACCCAATTTATTGTAAAGCGGGTATTGTGAACCTTTTACTACGTTATCATGCAATATGGTCTTTCTATCATCCTATATCCCGACAAGATATGAGATCATGGTTAAAAGGTCAAATCTCTTAATCTTGTTACATGACCAAATCCAAAATCAATCTTGACTAATTATGACACAACCCATATAGAACAAATTTCATCGTCATATTACCTCGGCCAAGGATTTATCATCAAGTGATTACTGAATCGCATAGGATATCTTCCTCATAAATCTTGATATGATAGATTTCATATCTAATGCACACATACCTCATGTATTACTAAATCAGGCACATAGATACGTATGATTATCCTTGATTAGAACAACCACATAGCTGATATCCTAATCCACCAATACACAGATATCCATGTCATCTCAGGTTTAAGGACTAGTTGCAAAATCGCAACTAACATTAAATCATTGATCCGTGAAAAGTAACCCATATGATTTAATGTTAACAGTCCCATTCAGTGAACTCGTTCTTGTAACGAGCACCCACTCATCTTCCTTCTATATTTCATACAGAATGGCACGAGACTCACCAACCTTATCTTTCAGTATCTCATACTGAATAAGGAAAAAGACGATGTGCTAGCCTTTACGAGTTGCTATTATCCAGATTATGAATTCTACGGCCAGGAACATGTTTATAGTATAACGAACTGTGGATTATCCGTAACTCGTATTCTTAATGCTTAAGAATGGTATCCACTTCTTATTATACTAATGGATGTATGTTTTATAATTTAAACCATATTGCAATTTAAATAAAACATAAACTTGCCATTTAAATAATATTTAAAGAATTACAAGATCGAGTCCCTTTTTTGTCACTAGAATTGGTCTTTAAGACTCATATCTAACAGTTTGACCCCTCGCCCCCTTCATTTTTTTCGCCTGTGGATTACACTGCAACTTGGGATTTAACTTTCTTTACAAAGACTTACCATTTTACCTTCTGTTTTCATCATTTTTTTTTTCTTCTAATTTTGCATTTGGGGAATTTTAGTTATATTAACTTCGAGAAGAATCCTCACTTTTTTACCATATAATTTATTATAGGTGGCTAATAACTATTACAAGCCTAATTTGAAGAATGCAGCACTTGCAAGGTTGAGTGTTGTGCATAGGAGCCTTAAGGTTATCAAATCAAGCGTGAAGAAGAAGAACAGACAAGTAGGCTACTAAGACCACCCGAGGTAGGAAGTGAACTTAAGAAGATGTGATTTTTGCATGATTTATGGACACGTGGAATATTTGGATTTTCATATTTTTTACTCTTTTGAAGCTATTTTTCCTTTTGACTTGAGTAGATCAAGTTTCGAAGTGGACGTGAAAGAGAAAGAGATGTAGTGTTTTAACTCAGTTTTCTATCAACATGTAGTTAGTTATCTTGGGCACTTAGACTCAATATTTGAGTTATTAATGCGATATGCTCTGATTTTGCTTGCTTGGAATTTTTATGTGGTGTGATGTGAATGGCCTTAAATCCTGAATGTAGGCGCCCCCCTCCCCCCTCCAACACAAAGACTCTTCCCAATTTGCTCATTTCCTAGCCTCTCCTTTCAGTGAACTCATCTTCTTTCATGGTCTCTCCTTTCATTGAACCCAAAATATGTTTGGGTTCCATGGGACTTGGGCTTTTTCATGAAACCTAGATGTCGTGGGTTCCTCAATGGGAACCCATGTGGGTTTTTGATTTGAAATCCGTTGGCGTTGGTTAAGATTCAGTTGGGTTTTTAAATTTTCAAATAAAGAGAAAATGAAGAAATGGGAGGGAGGGCATTCTAGAAATTTAAAAGAAAATAACTAGCCTTATTTAATTGTAAGGGATATGTTTTAGGTGCTAATTAACTTCATAGATGATGCGATTTATAGGAGAGATATGAGTTCTTCTGAATGCGTTGAAAGTTATTTTCTTTCTGTTTTTACATTTCTGGCTTCCCATCTGTTTAATTTATATTAACTTCAGAATTTTTCTATAATCAGAACGGTGTCAAATGGGATTTCCCCTTTTATGTGTTTAGATTTTTTTTTTCTTTGTTGCATTACTTCTTGATTTTTTGCTATCAATAGGTTTTGTATACGTTGATGCAAGTATGGGTTATGTTTAGTCTTTTGAAAAAATTAATCATACACTCAGAGAGAGAGAAATTGGCGGCGGGATTCAAAAAGACAAGAATCAATTATGTGTGGTTTGATTTAACAAATTGCTCCATTCTGAAGACATTTTGAATTTATTACCAAAAAAAAAAAAAATAGGGAAACAAGGAAATTGAACAACCTAATTAACAATAAAAAGAGAAACATATACAATCACTTCATAAGGATATCTATATAATAAGGGATAAGGGTTTTTAAAAATATATAAAATGTATTAGAGATATATTTCATTTGTATGATTGAGATGAATTTTAAATCTATTTCAATGGCTGAGATTAATGGATGAATTAATAATTAAAAATTTAAAAGTGATTGATGGAAGCAAAAAGAAAGTTTAGGAAATAGCTCTGCAGGCGCAATGAGAAGGGTTCAAAAAATGCCTTACCTTATTTTTTCCTCTTTCCCATTCCTTCACTCAGTGTCTCTCTCTCTTTCTCTCTCTCACACACCCACCCAGGCCATTGCCGGCCCCCCCTGTCGCCCCACTGGCCATCGTCGCTTACCGCCACCCTCTCTCGACCTAGAATCGTCGTTGTAGCCCCCAATTTCTGTTGTTCGCCGCCACCCCTCAAGGAGATTATAAGTAAGTAATCTTATTTACTGCACACATTTTACACTGAATTTACACAACTTGGTATCAATTGCATGACTTTTTTTCTCTCCTTCTGTAATACTCAAGAAATTAGGATTATTGAAAAATAAGCATTTTATTAGAAAAACGAAAATTCGGGGAAGATTAGTATCTAAATATCCCAAAAAATTAACCGAATCGACTGTAGAGAGTGCCCTGGAACTGAAATGTCAAAAGAAAATGATATGGCCATGTTGAGTATTCTGAGTCATGATTTATGGCATCGAAAGAAATAAGATAAGAAACGATTTTCGGTATAGCTAAAATATTGCTGCCATTTAGGCTGTAAAATCGAATTGTTATAGACGACTTCCGGGAAGTCAATGGAAGCTTGAGAGGGCTTCGGTTTTTCATAAGGAACAACCCTTCAGTTGTTTCAGGAAGAAGCAAAAGAGTTTAAGGCCAAAACGAAGATTCGGGCGTAAGTACAATTTTTTGAAATTGTCGGAGGGAGATCGAAATAACATTTTTTTTCAGAATCTTTGAGAAGGAAATGGAAGTCTTAGGACTTGAGGGACTTAATGGAAAATCTTAAAAACCCGGGGGCCTTGTGGAAAGGGCCGAAATGGCATTTCAAGAATTTAAGGGGTGAAAGTGAAATTTTCAAAAAAAAAAAAAACATCCATGGCCGACCAACCTTCCAATCGCCGAAATCGGCCATGGGAGATACAAGGAAGTGGTTGGGGACCTTAGGGAAAGCCAAAACAAACTTCTTGGCTAGCAAAATGTCCAAAATTACATCGAAATCGAGCCAACTTTTGGCCAAAAGTGGTTGAAAGTTTGGCCACTGAGATCGCGAAAAAGGAGCCTTCCGGTGGGTTTTTGGACTGACTTGGGGGAGGAAGAGGCTGTAGGAGACTTGGGTTGGTCGAGATCGAGCTTTTGAAGGATTGAAATTGCGTATAAATAGGCATCAATGAAGGCCGAATCTGATGAGGTATTTGGCTTCAAATTGAGGCCGCTTTTGAACGAATTGAGTGACCAAAATAAAGGGCTTTTGTTGCCCATGAGGTAAAGATGATTTCTGGAAAATTTGAAGTGTTTTGGATACGGTTTGGCATGGTTTCAAGCTTCGCCGGAGTTGGGAGACGCGACTTTTGGTTGAAGCTTTGACCGACCGATTGGACTACTTCCGATGCTCCTTTTAGGCCAATGATGGTGCCATTAGGATCGACCAGTCAAGGAGAACCAAGTGGTGGAGAAAACCAGCATCACTGAAAAAAGTTCATCGGAGAAGACGATCGGCCCGTGGCCAGCACGAGCAGGTCTTCACGTGCCACCACTCGCCCTAGTGCGTGGATGGCCGAAAAAATTTGAAAAAAATAGAAAAATATTTTATGGGGATTTGTGCAAAAAGTTTTAAGGTTCACCTTCCCGATGCCTCGATATTCGCACTGAATAGCCTCATTTTGCGTGAAAATGCAGCATCTGAGTAAGTCCAGTAATTTTCTCTTGATGTTCATAGGTTATTTTGAATTGTTGTGGAAATAGATTTGAGGAAATGATCCCGAGGGTATTTATTCAGATTTTTAGAAAGGAAAATGGAAGAAATGAAGGAAAATAGGAAGAAATTAGAATATTGAGATATTTTGTGATTAAATGCCATTTATTGGATTGTTGTGCTCGAGAAATAATGATTGGTCCATCTTTTGAGGGTTTGCACCAAAATTGAGGTCGGGCACGCATATCGAGGCGATGCACATTTTTCGTGGTAGGCCGAATTTCATGCTAAGGTGAGTGGTTTTTTCCCGAAAACCTATATATGACACGTTTGCTTCATTATGCATGATATTTTTTAAAGTTATGATCATTTTATCATATTGCATGGAAAGACGTGATTTTTACATGGCACGATATTATTGGCATATTGATACTCGTGCATGGGATGGGGATGTCGCCCTAAGAGTATAGCCATAATTTTCCAAAGGCAATGATGGAATAACGTTAGGATTATCATGTAGAGGTTCGGGATTCTGCCTAGAGTTTCGTGTCGGGCTAGTGGGCCAGGGAAGTAATATTAGGGCATATGATTGTTTAAATTATTACATCATGTATTCATGTATCATATTATTAAACCCTTACTAGAAGATTTCATCTTCTAATTGGGTTATGCTCTTGGAACATTCAAACGTTCCAGTTAGAATTTACAGCTTAGGCAAGGACGTGATTGAGATGTGATAGCACAGGGTGACGTGTCCGATGGATTCAACAGGTAGTTTCGATAATTTGTCTATCCGGATATGTTATCAGATGAGTCATAAAATGGCTATGTATATTGAGGTATCATTTGATTGCACCTAAGGTGTTTAGATGTTATCTCGGGAAACGTGTCTCTATGTATTTATATATTAAGGCTTTTGAAGATATGATGTAATGGTACAGATTCTTATGTTATAAATGTACCATATCAGGTTTCGATTATTACTTCCGCATTTATGATGATTACCTGTCTCAACTTATTGATTCTTATTTTGGTATGTTGAAAAGGTAGAACGGAATTGTCGGGAAATGTTTATATTGAGTTTAAAAAAAATATATTCTTGAAATTCTTAAATTATTTAATGCTAAAAAAAGCGGGGCATTACACCTCATTTATCTCTGTTTTTGCTTATGGCTGTGTTTGGGAATGTCCTATTGTATTTTCAATGTTTGGGTTAGTTTTATTTGGAATACTTGATAGTTTTTCATTACATCACCCATATTTGCAGCCATCTTCTTGCTCTCATCGCAGTTGGCAGTTGCCATTGCCCCCAAACAAACACATACATATATACACACATAGGCACATATATCTATATATATACACACTCGCGTGATCACCAATGGCCGACCCATCGCCCCTCATCGACAGCAATGGGGGGTTCATGGAAACCCCCGATTGCCGCCTATCGGGGGTTCGTCGAACCCTCGACAGGGTCAGAGGTTTTAGAAAACATGATCTGATCATATGCAGTGGAAAATAAAATCTGATTTTATTGGTATCACGTTTTTCAAATCTTATGGTTTAAATCGAAGACACAAAACGAAAAATTACCTCGAAACGAAATCTGATTTCGTAGCTGATAACCCGCTTGATATCTCCCACGTGTGAAATGTCGAGTCTGTCAACTTAAAACCGTCAAGACTTTAATAGACTTGAGAGAAAAAAGGGACATTGAAATTTTCTCTAAAATTTCCATTCTGATTCAACTGATTGATTATTTTGGATTCTGAGTTTAATGTTATATTTATAGACTAAAAACCTTAAAACCCTAAGTGCTATTGGACTGGGCTTTAGGTGCTAGCAAAAAGCCCAATCCAACTTAATAATTAAATAAATAATCATATTACTTATTTAATTATTCTTATTTCTTTAATAAATAATTGCACTAATAATTTAGTAATTCATAATTATTAAATTTGTCCCTTTTTCTTTTAAAACGATTTCTATTTGGTGGGACTTTTTGGGTTCACAATTAAATTGGTAACAAGAATTAATCAATTATTAATTCTCGTAAATCATGAGTGACATTTATCAATATGTCATGATTACTCAATTTAATGTGAAGCGGGAATGTGAATCTTACATTACGGTGCCTTGCAATACAGTCCCTTTATCATACTATATCCTGACGAGGTATGAGATTACGGTCAGCATGTCAAATTTCTCGATCTCGTCATATGACCAAATATAATAATCACACTTAACTAATATGACACAACCTCTACGGAATCTAAATTTCGTCGTCATATTATCTCGGCCAAGGATTTATTGTCAAGTGACCACTGGATCGCATAGGATATCCTCCTCGTCTATCTCGAGGTGATAGATTCCATGTCTGATGCACACATACCTCGTGTGTCACTGAACTAGGCACATAGATATATACAGCTTTCCCTGATTAGGACAACCATATAATATCATTGATATCCTAATCCACTAACACACAGATATCCATGTCATCTCAGGTCTAATGACTAATGCAAATTCGTAATTAATATTGAATCATTGACCCGTGAGATAAAACCCATGTGATTCAATATTAATAGTTTCGTTCAGTGAACTCGTTTCTATAACGAGCACCTACTCGTTTTCCTTCTGTATCTTATACAGAGCGATATGAGACCCACCAATCTTGTCTTTCGGTATCTTATACCGAACAAGCAAGAAGATGATGTGCCATCCTTTGCAAGTTACTAATTATCCAGGTTAGAAACTCTATGGTCAGGAACATATTTATAGTATAACGTATTGTGGATTATCCATTTCGATTATTCTTAACAGTTAAGAATAGTATCCACTCCTTATTATACTAAAGGATATTTGTATGTTCAATTGAAATCATATTGCAATTTAAATTAAACATAAAACTTGCCATTAAATAATGTTTAAAGAATTATAAGATCAAACCCTATTGTGTCACTAGAACTGCTCTTAAGCGCTTATATCTAACAAGAGGCTCCTCAAGCCCCTGACCGACCTTTTTCAGGGGCCCTTGGAGCCCCAAACTAGCAACGGTCAAAGGCTCTAAGAGTCCCCAACCGCCATTGGTCGAGCCCTTAGAGCCCCCGACCAGCGGTGATTGGGACTCTCCAAATTTTTTAATTTTTTTAAAAATTAATACTTAATTTTAAATATCAATTAAATATTCTAAATATCAATACTTAATTTTTTTTTAAAAAAATGATCGACTACAACATTTGAAATGTTTTAAATAAAAAAACACCAATAGTGTAAGTTTTAATTTTTTTAAATATGTATAATTTAAGAAATTGACATTTAGAATTTAATTTTTTTTAAATTTGAATGATTTAATTCTAAAAAAAATAAAAATCTCTTTCTTTGACGATGATAAAAAGCGATTTTTACTATCAAATTTTATTCAAATAATAATATGAATAACATTAATTTCTTTTTTTACTAACAAGTATACAAACTTTTACTAATAAGTATACAATAATTTTTACTAACAAGTATACAATAACTATTAAATTTTTACTGACAAGTATACAATAACTTTAATTTATATTTTTTATTCAGTGTTTATAATTTTTTTTTACTTACTCTTATATTTTGATTTATAATATTATATGTTTATTTCTTATTTACTTTTTATACAAGTAAAATTATTATAATATAATATATATAAATTATAATTATATTTTAATTTTAATATTATTTATACAGTAACTTTAGTTACGAATATATACTAGTATTTTAATATCTTAAAATATATATTTAATATTTTATAAATTTAAATATAAAATATTACATTAATATATTTTTTAATAATAATATTTAATTTATCAGCTAAATAAAAATTTTACTAGACATTAATTTATAATTTATTTTTGTAAATTTTATTTATATTATTTAATAACACATTTATTTTAATTTTTTTATTAAATTTTAGTAATTTATCAATTTTTTAAAGTAAATATATAACTATTTAAATGATAATTTAAATCATATTTATTTAAATATATTATTAATTTAAATACTAATTAATTTTAAAATTTTACATAACTTTCAAGTAAAAAAATTATCACCCACACATACAATTCTATTTTTTATTTTTCTATATGTACACACGTAAATCCTATTTATATTTTTTTATGATAAATTCTCACATCAATAATAACATATATCTCTAAAATTAATTTTAAATATTGAATAAAATTAATTAAAATATAATTATGTTTGAAATTAAAACGTGTGAATAAATTTATAAATTTGTCAAAACGTTTTGAGTTTTTTATGCTAGTTACCCTTTTTTTATTTCATTTCTCTCTGCCGCATAAAAGTCAAAGACCCACAGTTGATTCCAGAACGTGAATGGTAGACGGCATTATTATTCAGACTCAGAGTCGATGCGAGTCAACTCAACTCAACTCCGCTTCCATGACTCAACCAGTTTAGTCAACGCCGCCAGCGACGACCCGCCGTCGCTCAGCGCGGCCATTGACCCCTCCTTCGCCGCCTTGGCTCGCTCCCTAGCGGCCTTGCCGGCCTCGGATTCCATCAGCTCTCTGACTCGCTCCTCCACCTCCGCCGCCGCCACGAATCCGCCGTCCGACTCGTTCATCGACAAGGCCAGCTTCATTTGCTCCACCAACAGCACCCTGTTCAGCCTCTGCTCAGCGTAGAGCGGCCACGCCACCATCGGCACGCCGGCGCACACCGCCTCCAACACCGAGTTCCACCCGCAGTGTGTCACGAACCCGCCCACCGAGTCGTGCCGCAACACCGCCACCTGCGGCGCCCATGACTTCACCACCAGCCCCCTTTCCTTCGTTCGCTCCAAGAACCCATCGGGAAGAAGCGAATCCAGATCCGGCTCGGGCGGGGCCGCAATGACCTTTCCTTTATCTGGGTCGGGCGGGTTCCGGACCACCCACAAGAACCTCTGGCCGCTCCGCTCCAACCCGACCGCCATCGCCGCCAACTGCTCCACCGAGAACGAACCCAAGCTTCCGAAGCATAGGAATACAACGCTTCCACTCGGCTGTGAGTCGAGCCACCTCAAACACACGTTTTCACTGACGCCGCCGCGGCCTTCGTCGGACGCAATGAGCGGGCCCACGCAGAACACCGGCGGCGTAGGAGCGTCGGGAACACAGAGTCCATCTTGGATCGCTTTCACGGCGTCCGGTTCCAGAGATTCGAACGTGTTGACAATAATCCCATCCGATTTGGGCATATGGACAAAGAAATCTATGAGTGCATTATACTCGACGGATCTTCTCTCCATCATTGGCAGCGGCATATCGGAGGATGGAATCGGAGGCAAGCTCGGAAAGTGAAGAAGCGTATTCATGTCTTTGAAGTCTCCCGTGGTGTTCCGATCAGTTGTCGGCAAGTAAAGGTAGCAAGCGAGGCAAGAAGCGCCGGAGGTGAAGAAGTAGAAGGTGGGGAGGTTGAGTTCGGCGCCGACGGAGAAGGCGGGAGTGGAAAAGAGGTCGATGATGAAGGCGGCCACGGAGGCGGAGAGGGAGATGGAGCGGAGGGCCTGGCGGACGTTGGGGGTGTTGAGGCGGAGGAGCTCGAAGGTGACGGCTTCGATGGAGGGGAAGGAGAAGGGGTCGAGAGGGGGGGAGATGGGGGGGAGGTGGTGGAAGGAGATGGGCGGGGTGGTGGCGGAGACGTGGCGGATGTAGGGGGCGGTGGAGCCCGTGTTGAAGGGGGGAGTGGTGGTGAGGATGACGATGGAGTAGGAAGGGCAGTGGCTCAGTATCAGCTTCCCCAGCTCCACCATGGATATCAGGTGGCCGATTCCTGGCGATGGATACATCACTATGGCTTCCATTTTCCCAGAGAGAGAGAGAGGGAGAGGTAGGAATTATTAGGATGGATATACCACGAAGACGAAGGCACCTTTTGTATCTCAACCGGGGTTAATTTGCGCCAGAACCTGTGGTTACTTTAGGTGATCATTTGAGTTATGTTATCCATAGTTATCCCCCCTGTCCCCACCGCCACCAGTCCCCCTCCAATTGTCTCCACATACATACATGCATGCATGTATACATACATTTAATTTTATATTTTTTAAATATTATTATAAATTATTAATTCTAATTTTTAGTAAGAGTTACAATTACTTTAATAATAATTACAATTATAACCACAATTAATAATTTATTTATTTTTTAATCATAATAAAATTTATACACATTTTATGTCTTTTTTAACTATATCTATTAAATAGGAATATAACCGAATTAATCAAATTATTTAAAGGAGCTTAACATGATTTAATTGGAGAGGGAGGCAAAATAATGGCCTAATTGAAAGGGGGTTTTAAGTCTGTTATTGACTGAACTATGTCAGTGTTGGACAACATAAATGGTTCAATATTTTCAATTTTTTAATCTGTTTGATTTGAACATCTATTCGATCGAGTTAGTTCGATTTTAGAAAAAATTTGGTCTGCTTAATTTAAGTAATTCGATCAATTTAGTTACATCTACATCTCAATTAAATTCAGATGTAACCAAATTGATCGAATTACTCAAATTAAACAAATTAATTTTTTTCTAAAGTCGAACAAACTTGATCGAATAGATGTTCAAATCAAATAGATTGAAAAATCAAAAAAATTAAAAATATCGAATCGTTTATGTTGCTCGACACTGACATAGTCCATCCAATAATAGACTTAAAATCTTCCTCTAATTAGACCCCTTATTTGAGCCCCCTCCCAAAATTAAATCATGTCAGACTTTTCTGAATAATTTGATCGATTCAGTTATATTCCTATTTGATAGACACAACTAAAAAGGACATAATATATATATAAATTCTATTATAATTAAAAAATAAATAAATTATTAATTATAATTATTAAAATAATTATAATTTTAACTGAATAAATTAAAATTAATAATTTATTTAGATAATAACATTTAAAAAATATAAAATTATATGTACGTATGCACGTGGGGATGGGGCGGACGGGAGGGGGGAGGGTTACGTGGGTGGAGTGAAATTGGGAGATGGTAGGGAGGGGTGCCCGCTTCGGGTAACATAAGAATGTTAATGGTAGGTAGGAGATCAATCCTATATAAATCATTAATATTGAATGTGACACGCCATTCAAATCATTTTTATAATTGTCTCTTAAAATAAATAACTTGTTAATTTTACTTAAATTTAAAATTCAATAACAAATATTAATATTGTGGAGTAATGAAATTGGATTGAGGTTGAATTGGCACTGTATAGTTTATCCCCATCCCCCAATTCCTATTTCCAACTCAACTCCTCCCAACACTTTAACATCTTCCTTCTCTTTATTTAAGTATATAGATCTATCCAAATGGATAGCTCCTTCCCAGATTTGGGTATCTTAAATTTGTTACTTAATACATGCTTTTCTTCTTAGAAGTCAGCTCCGAGCTTGAGTTATTTATGTTATATTTTTATGTTTCAAATCATATTGGCTCCTTATATATGTGTAAATCATATTTTTTAAAATTCCTTTTTATGCTTTTTCATCTTAAGATATGCTCCTTCAGTTAATGACTAGTTCTTGACCCATGTGATGCATGGGAGACAATATCCAACAAAAATATGTATAAAATAATAATTTAAAATATAAAATATACATTACAACAAATTTAATATACTATATGAATTAGTGAAGAAATGACAATTTTATTTCGTTGTGATTAAAGTAAATTTTGAAAGACTTCTTTATATATAATATTTGTAGTCAAAGTTGTTTGTACAATCTCTTTATCACATATTAACATCTTAAACTCTCTTTTTTGATGCATTGGAACTGTATTCAATTTTTGGTGCATTGGAACTGTTATATTTAATAAATTAAATAATTTAATTTTTGGTACACTAGAACCTGCAGTATTCAATAAATTGAATGTAGACAGAGTAATAGCGTGAGAAAAATAAATAAATTAGCATAGTCAACTTATTAAGTCTCCGTCTTCTCATCTTTAATTGATAATTGTATATTCAGTAATATTTTCTTTGCTTGAAGAATTGACATTGAAACCATCATTAACCATATTTATCTATTGTTTAATGTGTCTAAGATATACTTTTTATTTTTTAATTCCTAAATATTTATTTGTTGTATTCAATAAATTGAATAATTTCTTTTTTGATGCATTAGAACTGCTGTATTCAATATATTGAACAATTCATTTTTTGGTGCATTGGAAGCTACTATATTCAATAAATTGAATAAATTATTATTGAATAATTCATTTTTTTGTGCATTGAAACTTGTTGTATTCAATAAATTGAATATAGGCATATTCAGTAATATTTATCTATTGGAAGAATTAATGTTGAAACTATCATTAACCATATTTATCTGTTGTTTAATGTGTCTAAGATATATTTTTTATTTTTTAATTCCTAAATATTTATTTGTTGTATTCAATAAATTGAATAATTTATTTTTTGATGTATTGAAACTGTTGTTTGAAATAAATTGAATAATTCAATTTTTTTTTTTGTATTGGAACCTGCTCTATTCAATAAATTGAATAAATCATTTTTTGATGCATTTGAACCTACTGTATTCAATAAATTGAATATAGGCACATTTGGTAATATTTATCTACTTAAAGAATTAATATTGAAACCATCATTAGCCATATTTATCTGCTGTTTAATGTGTTTAAGATATATTTTTTATTTTTTAATTCCTAAATATTTATCTGTTGTATTCAATAAATTGAATAATTTATTTTTCGATGCATTGAAACTGTTATATTCAATAAATTGAATAATTAATTTTTTGACGCATTGGAACCTGTTATATTCAATAAATTGAATAATTCATTTTTTGGTGCATTGAAACCTACTGTATTCAATAAATTGAATGTAGGCAAAGTAATAACTTGAGAAAAAAATAAATTAGCATAATCAACTTATTAAGTCTTTGGCTTCCTAGTTTTAATTGATAGTTATACATTCAATAATATTTACCTGCTTGAAGAATTAACGTTGAAGCCATCATTAACCATATTTATCTGCTGTTTAATGTGTCTTAGATATATTTTTTTATTTTTTAATTCCTAAATATTTATTTGTTGTATTCAATAAATTGAATAATTTATTTTTTGATGCATTGAAACTTGGTGTATTCAATAAATTGAATAAATCATTATTGAATAATTTATTTTTTGATGTATTGGAATTTGTTATATGCAATAAATTAAATGTAGGCACAGTAAAAAAAATAAATTAGCACAATTTAGACAAAAAACTATGAAAATCAACTATTAACAATGACCGTCCTATTTTATACATAGAAAGATTTGGTTTGTTACAATTTTAAATTATCTTGTATTTTGGTATGATGATGGTTTGAGAATTGGGTGGACCCGAAAACCAAGGCCATGGATGCAACATTATGGGCTGGGCTGGGCTGAATTTAGACAGGCCCAGATAGCACATCACACTTGAAGTGAAATGTGGCCTCAGCCTTTCTTTCACCAGAACACAAAAATGGGGAAAATAGGAAAAAGGAAAAGGGAAAACTCCTAAAAAAGGAAAAATCATGTGAGGATTAAATTTAGATCAAAATTAATAAACTTAAGAAAAATGTAAATAACTCATAATTAATAAAACTTGAAAATTCGCAAGTGAATGGGATTCCCCTCGCAGCTCGCACAGTACTCGTGTAAGAAAACCACTAATTGGAAATAAGTTTGTCCCCAGAGTGATCTTCTCATATCAATTAAATTACCCCTAATGGCATTCCATTTGGCTACTGGTTACTGTGTACCTAGCTTCAATTTACTTGTTTGTTTAATTAATAATAATAATGATAATAATAATAGTTTAATCAATGAATAAATAACAAGAATTGAGAGTATTACTTATGTGTAGTCTAAGAAAGGCCAGTCCATCTTCAGTACAGTAGCCACCAAGAATTAAAGAGGGCCCGTCGGCCGTTGCCACTCAAATTAAATTGGATTAGGCAGCCCCAGCCCCAGCCCCAGCCCCAGCTGGGCCTTTTACAACACTGACTTGATTCACCAACAAACCATCATCATATATATATATATATATATATGGCGTTGGCACTGCCCCCATTTATATCTTTTCTATTGGTGTAGTGTCTGAAATAACTAATTTAATTAGTTTCTCAAATGATATGATGATGTGCTCTATATAGACATTCCACATGGGGGTTGGTAATGTGTGCAATTCTTCCATTCCCACTGACTCCATCAGCCTTAAAACTGAAGTTTTTCAATATGGACCAGTCGACATGACATGATCAGTATTGCCAGACAAGACTCGTAATAGAATGATATATATATATATATATAACATTATATCACATTAAACTTCTTAAATTATCACTAGGCTTAACTTAAACACTAACACATTATATCACATCAATAAAAATTGACACAATAAGTAATGAATATGATTTCAAATTTAGGATATATTATTATAGTCCATGACTCACGGGAAACTTGTCTGGAACCAGGAATATTTGAAACTTGTGAGAGTCACACACACACACACACACACACACACACACATATGGGCACTTTTAATTTATATCTTGTGGTGGACGATGGTGTTGTTCATGCCTTGCCTGTGAATTATTCCTGTAACTTTGATGAATCCTTCTTTTTCTTTTCTTTCCAGAAGGGTAGATAGAGATGCATGGATGATGGTGATATGACAATGAAATGATCGATGCGTCTACAATACTCTTGAATATTGCTCAAATAAGACCAGCTAGCTAGGGTTTTATATATGCATGATTTGATGAATCCCAAAGCAAATTAATTAATCATTAATTTTGTTTTCATGTATAAAATCTAGGGAAAAAAGTTCAAGAAATTAATACATGGGATTCCCAGATTTATTGAGTAAATCTTAATATTATTTAAACAATCACAAAATTATGTTCTAATGTCATTTTCCAGTCATTTCTAAATTAAACCATGAAATTTAGAACAAACCACTCCCTTTTACATGAATGTCCTCTTTAAGACCAAAGTAAATAATAATACGCCATGCTCATGCATGCACTTTAGGTTAATTAAAGCAAACAACACGGGCAGATAAACCCTTAAAAAAAAAAAAAAAACTCTGGAAATTTGATTTTTATTTAATAAGTTAGCCATAAAAAAAAATGATAAGCATTTATTAGATTATCAAGTGGACAGATGAGATGGGTATTGAAGCCCTCAACTTGATGCTTTGCTTTTTCGGCGGGTAGTGGTAGATCTTCTCTATTTTTATGCTATTACATACATACATATATACGTCCATACATTTCTCTTCAGTCCAACTCATCGTCTGGATACATGTACTGGAATAAGTGGTCCTTAAACCTTAATTAAAACACTGAAAAGGACCCTACATTTATATCTCGACTCACAGTCATAGCACTACTTTTCAAAATCATAATATTTTAATAATTTTGCACTTATTTTATAAAAGTGACTGATGTGCCACTTAATATGTCCTTATAATTGTTAAGTTATACCTCAGATTTTTTGCCTCCCAATTAATGGATATAAAGAGAACTAATTTATCTATATTTGTATTAAGTAAATGACTCAAATTGCAAATTGATAATGCCTGCTCATTTTCCAACCTCACCCACAAAAATTTTCAACCCAACTGAGAAGACCAATCTTAGCTTAAACGCCAAGTATATATGAAGTATTCCTCCTGCAATTGCAAACAATACAAATATAGAAGGTAATTCAAATTCGTGACCCAAAAAAAAAAGCAAGCATTAAAGCTAACATGGAGAAACAGTCATGTGGATGACATCCAGAAAAGGTCCAATCTTTGACCTCTTTCTTCAACGTCTCTTCAAAGTTGGTGTTCCTCACTCAGCAGCTTCCAAGCTTCTACGTTACACTGCTAGCTGTGTATGAGTGTGTGTGTGTGTGTGAAAACTATCTAGTTCACAGCCAGCCTTGCAATCTCTCCGAAAACTCCACAAAAAGAATCAAGAATTCAGCAGCTACAGCAATGGCAGATCAGAAGAATTATCAAGGAGAAAACCCCTTGGCCGGAGCCGATGTAGAAGCCACCACAGTGCTTCCAGAAATAAACGCATCAAAATCCTAGCCTACATTGCCCTTTTCATTCTGGTCCAAATCTCAGTCAAGGTGGCTCTTGATCTCACAATCATGCGCGTCAAAACCCCAAAATACTCCCTGACCTCCATCGCCGTGGAAGATCTCACAGTCGCCAATCTCACTTCTGCAACTTCACGCTCATTCAACATGACCCTTGGCGCGGTTTACTCCGTCAAGAACCCTAACTTTAGCCCCTACCAATTCTACGATTTTTACATAACTTTCTTTCATGGCGGAAAACCAGTCGGAGAGGCTGCTGTTATAGAGGCAAAAGCCAAGGCTTTGTCCAGCAAGAAGGTGGGTTTTGAGGTGAAGGTTAGGTCAAAGATGGGGTCTGATACTAATGGTGTGGTTTTGGAGCTGAGAGTGGAGTCTGAGTTGAGAGGGCAATTGCATTTGATGAAGGTGATCAAGAAGGACAAGTATCCGGCTATGGCTTGCAGTTTGAAGGTTGATTTGGCTCGTAGAGTTGCCCGGGATTTGAAATGTGATTAGTGGTTTAAGGATAGCATTAATTAGCTGTTGGGTAGTTCTGGTTTGGTGTGACGACCGATCAACTCTACTTATTGATGCTTTAATTTATTTATTTATTTTGTTTTAGGTTTTGTACTTGTATATGGTGATTGATCTATATAGGTTTTTAGAACCAATCTATTTATCGGCCAAACACAAATCAAGTATAATAAACAAGAACACAGAAACGAAAAAGTACAACCACAACTCACACACACAAATAGTGACACAGCGAGATACGAATTCGAATCAATAAATCTTACTCATGACAGAGACTCCGTCTCTAGTCAATCCACTAATTTCTCAAATTTACAATTGATTACAAGATCTCAAAAAGAAGTAAAACAGTATTGTAAATACAACAACTAAAAATAGAATCCAAAAACGAGAACGAGCATAGATCTGTTCTAACCAATCTCAAGATCAAGGTCTAGGATCTGTTTTTTTCAGCCTACCAATCTCTCATGCCTCATGCGCTTAAAACAACATAGAGATTAAAAGCAACACTTACTTACCAATTGATCTTATCATAGAAATAATGAATCAGTCAAACGAAAGAGAAGGAATTCACAGGATGTGTCTCCCTTCAAGAGGCACTGATTAAGGTTTCAGAGAATGTGCAAGAGAGATAATAAGAACATTCTAGAGATTAGGGCATCAGATTGCCCTTTTATAGCATCGCCAAATAGACCAATGAATGGGCTGGGCCAGTAACAAATGCAACACGAAAAAGGCATACAGACATGGGCTCAGCCCATAATAAACTCAATCCACGTATAACCAATGGCGCCCCACATGATTTACACATCAACAAAATATGCATAGCAATTAAATTCAAATAAAATGAATTTAATATAAATCTCAATTTCATATAACAGCATGCAATTAGATTTGATCCATCAAATTATAAATAAGAAATCATTTAAGTAATTTTGAATCACACAAATCAACAACCTCCTTGTTGCAATTCAATGAATTGCATCTAATGGTAAAAAAGTTGATGGTTTTCTTATGCTCCACTCATCGGCTACTATAAATGGTCTTTTAATGACTTTTTGTAGTTGTTAGTGAATTGATAATTGGATTATATATACGATTTGATTGGCATTAGAAGCTTCTATGGTCACTATTCTATATATATTCAGTAATAAGTTTAACTGTAAAACATATGATTGTGTGGAAATTAATGGTAGATATGGACTTCTGTATCACTCCAGTACTTACCATACCCCAAACATGGCCCATAAAGTCAAAGATGCATGCATGGCCGCCATATATACTCGTTTTCAGCCATACATTATTCTTTTCTATATCCCTTTCTTTCCCTCTTGCTTTTTGTTTAATTACATTATTATTTTTTTCCCAGGAAAGTGTCCCTTCATTTATTCCCACTTGCACCTTTATATATATCCAGCAATAGCATCTCCCTCTTCTTCCAATCCCATCGCCACGTTTTCTTTATCCTTCCTTCAACAAAGGAAGAAGGAATTAACCAAAGAAGCAACTCGAGATCGTGCATATGGCCGGCAAAGAACAGCAAGGAAATGGCTATCACCGGAGAGACGAAGAGGTGAACCCCCGGCCGCCGCCTTCCACGGACGAGATCCGCCGTAAGAAGCGCCTGAGATGGCTGCTGTACATAGTGGCCTTCGTCATTTTCCAGGCGGGCGTCATCGCGCTCTTCACAATGACAGTGATGAAGTTCCGGACGCCCAAATTCCGGCTGCGCTCCGCCACCTTCGACGCCGTCGACTTCCAAACTTCCGGCAACCCGTCATTCAACGTGAGCATGAACGCTCTCCTTGCAGTCAAGAACACCAACTTCGGCGGCTACAAATTCGACGAAACCACCGTTCACTTCTTCTACAAGAACACCGAAGTCGGGAGCGCCATGGTGCCGAAGTCGAAAGCCAAGTTCCGGTCGACGAAGAAGCTGAAGGTTGAGGCGGAGTTGACGGTGCCGGCCAGCCTGGCGAGGAATTCGGAGCTGGCCAAGGATTTGAATTCCGGAATTCTGCCATTGAGGAGCCAGGCGAAGATGGAGGGGAAGATAACGCTGATGTTTGTGTTCAAGAAGAAGAGATCGACGAATTTGGATTGCAGCATGGAGATCAATTCCAAAACGAAGCAGCTCCAGAATCTGATCTGCAAGTGATCATGAAGTGGGTTGCTTTAGATTATATTGCTCAGAGATCGATCGATTGATTGTGTGGTATGATTTCTTTGAAAGAATTAAGGGGGACAGTACATGTTTGATATACTATATATATATATATATATGTTTATATAGCACCACCCCCACTTTGTTTGTTGTTGTGTACGTTGTGGTTAATTTGCTTATTATTTTAGGGTTCCTGCTTCCTCTTAATTCCTCCACTCATGAGTTTGTTTCTTTATTCTTTTTATATATCATCTTATTCTGAAAAATTATTTGTGTCATCAAATTGTTTTGCTTAAATATCTCTTTGTTTATAATTTTATCTGCTTTAGGCTCCGTACAATTGGCTGTAAAGATGTTTTTTTTTTTTTTATATTTTTAATGTTTAGTTGAAAAAAAAGGATAAAAAATTATTCCATAAATCATTCTTATTTATATCAAAACGAATAAATTACTTTTTTTTTTTATCAAAACGTATTTATATTTATACAAACTTACATATATACGTGCATATGCATACATGCACACACGTATGTATGTATATATATATTCATCATATACATGCAAACCCCAATATTTTAAATTTAAAAGATTTGTTTTAATCTCAATTCCAAAAACATATCAAATTAATAATTTTAATGTATATATAAATTTAAAATAATATACCAAAAATATATAATTATAAAAAAAATATAGATTATTTCAGAATGAACCAGAAATGAGTCTAGCAAGTTGAAGCTAAAACTCAACTAGTTTACTATTTGGGCTTAAATTTAAATTTGTTTATTTGTTCATCTATTTAATTAATTAAATAAATAAATTTGAACAAATCTAAATATCAGGTTAAGTTTAGAGATATTCAGGACCTATAACATCAAATGCCAGTCCCTGGAACTCCAATCATATTGGAAGAAGATGGCTCTTTTATTAGGCAGCAGCCTTCCGGTATGGGGATCGGGGTGGCCTGCTGGGCATGCATAGTGGGCTGGGCTCCCCAAACAGACCCAGTTACGGCTGCTATCTGCAGTTGAATATAAGCCCAATAACTCAAATCCAAGCTTTGGAATGAATGGACGCAAAATACTAACTACTACATTCAGACATGGGCCCTGAGCCCGGCTTCAGAGTGATGCCATTAGAAATACCAACTAATTGAGGTTACACAAGTTATAAAACTTGGAAGTAAAAAAAAAATTGAATAAAAGCAAAAGAGAAACTCTTTTTCATATGTCAAAAATTAGGACGGCTGAATGAGTATTATAAAGGAGGTAGCCATTTTTATAATAGATAGTAAACTTAGCATTAAGGATTGATGATAATTTCACAACTATAATACTGATGAGATAATTCTCCCTACATATAGGGTAGTGTTACTGTTACGTGGTGATGTGTTGCTAGATAGGTCAAAAGTCCACTCATAATTGGCCCCGAAGCCTGTTGGGGGCCTTCTCCTCTCTGAAGGTAATGGTGTGCTTGTGAATTAAGGGGGCCTGCCCAACAACTAAAAATCAAGAAAAGGAATATGAGCCCATATATATATGTCTTTCCTAAAACAGATGGTCGACGACATAAACACAAGTAGAACAGATCCAAGGTTCCAATTGAAGAGAGGGCCGCCTTTGCAGTAGTGTTGGATAGATAGGTGTATACAAATAATTAACGGAAGAAGAAGCAAACGCAGTCGGAGAGCAAAATCCATGGCTGATCTTTGGTTGGCAATGTGGCCCTATTCATCGCATTTCTCCCTTGATCTAATTATTAAATGCCATCTTCAACGCTTCGATTTACAGTAATGTTTGTTCTGTCTCTTCTCATTTATCATTAAATTACAATTCCAATGACAATGTATATAATATTGTAAATGCTGTTTAAAATTAATCGGTGCACATTCAAACAAGAAATACTGAATAAAATTATTGAGGCCCTATTAAGAACCCATGTACATACAGTTGAGGTGAGAATGGAAAAGGAGAATTGGAGATGGGGTGGGGATCATTGTTGGGCAATAGGAGAACGCTGTCCCTTAGCCTGGCACAGAGATGGGACAGAAGGAAGCCCCCATTCGCAGCACAAACAGAGCCTCGTTTTGTGGCATTGTCTCTTCCCTTCTCTTCGTCAAATTCATTATTATGATGATGTGAGAGGGTGATGCCCATTTCCTACAAATCTTGTCCTTCTCTCCTTTCCTTTCCTTTCCACCCCCCATTTCAAATTTGATATCATCCTTCTCTCGACACTTGACACACCCACATGTTCCCACCCCAAAACCTTCGGCTTTTCTTAGCGGGAAACTGATCAAACCAAATGTTAAAACATTGGCCCATTTCTTGAACTCTTTGAATTTTAAATTTTATTAAACCATCACCAGAATTGTTTTTCATTCTTTCGTCGACTCAATGTAAAAAAAAAAACGAATGGCCGTTAGTGTTGAATAATTGGGTTGGTGGCAAGACACATAACACTTTTCTATTGTTGCTGGCATTCATTTAACTTTTGGACTCAAATACCTTTTCTCACTGTAAAAATATTGTTTGAACTCATAAATTTTATATTAATTGTGGGTGGTTATCTAACACAATTCATTATTTTCTTCTTTTGGTCTCAACTCGCAAGCGCTAATTAAGCGGAGTTATGAAATCAAGGAAAGATGTGAAGTCAATGGCACTGAAATTGGCATATATGGGATGGATCTAGGTAGTTAGGAATGGTTTTGAGAAAAAATGGGGCTGGAGAGTGAGGGGTCATGGCCCAAAGAGACAGGATCCATCAAGAAGACGAAGGAAATCTAATGCCCTTGGAACGGGAAATTGGTGTCCCTGTCCAAGCTTTGTTTTTTTTTTTTTTTTTTTTAATTTTATGGGTGGTTTCACCTTTTGGAAGGGTCCATTGTTAACTGGGTTTTCCTCAAATTTTGGGGTGTGGCTCACCAATGTGCTGCCGGGTACGTTGAATCTAATTCCCTTGCTTTCACCCTATTATGGTTTGGTCCACTGTGGAAGATTGCGTGCTTTAAGTTTAAAGTCATCATGTCTAAGGTCTATAATGCATAAAAGTGCTAATATTTTTATACCCTCTATATCTAATAAAAATTAGCATGTTCTATTAGACATCAGCTACCAAAAAATATGTTGTTAAAAGTCGTTTTGACGTTGGTTTTGTCTTATGTTCATGAAACAGTTTTTAAGAAGTCAATCTACACTTGAGATAAACTCTAAAGTGGGTTTCTCTCTTGTCTAATGAATACAAGGGAATAGTATTAAATTACGAGATAAGTTAAACTTACTATTACGTTTTCTTTTATAGAAAAAAAAAAAAAGAAAAGATGATTATTATGTTTTGAGTATGCACCCCCCGAGTAAACCCTTAAACACATATATAGTAGTTAAAACATCTCATACGCATAAATGATGATGGACACTTGAATACTTGAGATGAGAACAGAGACAGCCATATTTAATTATGATGTGAACTTGTTACAAGCTTAAATGATCGACAGTGGAATAAGAGTTTGCCCTTGTTGTAAGAAGTCAACAATGACATGGGATGGGACCCTGGTTGGAAATCAATTGTCCCGGGGTGCTAACGACTTTGAAAATTTGAACTTAGATGCATTCAAATCAAATGGGTTTTAATGGAGAGCGCATAAGCATGCATGGTCCGCCATTGCCATGTTTGAACATTCATTCCGAGTCTCCGGCAACTTCTTCTGTGGACTCGTTCCAAGACTTGATGGCCATCCATTCTCTTTTGTCTCCTCCTCCAATTCCAATCTGGCCCATCAACTTCAGATGTGGGTTCAAGTTCAAACACCTGCCCAAATTTCAAATTGGCTCAGGGATTCAAAGCACGCGTAGAAAGACCATTAACCAAACCGGAATTTTGGCCAAGAGTATAAATAAAATATATTCACGATCACCAAAGAGCAACCCACCTCAATGCTTTACTGGAATTTCTCCGAGATTTTACTTGGTTTTATAAATCACCTATTTTTAGTAAAAATTAGTAATATTACAAATGACATGGGCCAAAAAAACAGCTAACGAATATCACCAAAAATTAAAATTGAGGAAAATCTTAAATGTATTAATTAGTACTATAAATCCATAAGTTAGCTTCGACCTTTACTTTTAACTTTGGAGAGGATTTACTCCACACAACACAACCAGTAACGATTTCGAAAAAATAGCCCTTAATTTTGTCTAGGCTTCTGTACGAACTCGTCGCAATTTTGTTTTATTTTCGGGATTATAATAATTGATGGGGATAGAGGGATCAGAAGAGGTGGGTGACAGTAGAGTTGTACAGGTTTTGGAATCTTTACGCAGGAGGAAGTGATGATAGATTTGATTTGAACGAAATACTTTTGGTGTTCAAAGGGTTAATTGATGGCAAACCAGTACTCACAGCTGCACAAGAAAGATCTCAATAATCATTTCTTTCTCAGTTTCCCAATTGATATGATAATATCTGATCAGTCACTTTACAGATAGCTCCTTCACTCCTCTCTCCCCTACTCTCTCTCTCTCTCTCTCTCTCTCTCTCTCTGCCACCACTCCAAAGAAACCCCAAAAATTGCAAAAAGAGTAGTTACATACTTTTTACATTAAGCATATATAGAAATTACACACAAAACAGAGCAAACTGTCTCTCCTCTAAACATTCATCGTCACCACTGCTATTAGTAATTGATTCAGATTTGGACAAACATTTTTTTCAGCATTTTTCTGTTTTGTTTTCTTTTTCAAAATGTGAAGCAACAGAGGGTTAGATGCTACTTCTTTTCTTGTCTTCCTGATGTGAGGAAGATCTGTATTGACTCAGGTCCGTCTCGCGGGAAGGATGGCTCGAGGATCGCGACAGCACGCAGAAATCTGAGGATCAAATTTAGCAAAATAGATTAAAATTTGAACTCTGGCTAGCTAATCAAGAAGTAATGTAAGAAAATTTTGTTATATACCTCTGGAGTTGTATGATCTCTTGCAGTGAAGAATGGCGCTCTGGATCCCGTCGTGCTGCAGTTGCAGCGAATCGTCTCTCCTAGCCGGCGGCGGAAGGACACCGGATGCAGACGACGCCGACCGGCTCTTCCCAAGATGCTTCGACCCCGCACGAAGCGGTGCCGAGGTCGCAGGCGATGATGTCGGAGAGGATGTCGCGAAGTCGTCTGAGAGCTTCAGCTTGTCGGTGTACCTCTTGGAAACTCTGACGTAGAGAGGCTTGATGTTGATGAGTTTCAGATACTTCTGGACCGCATCCTTCGAGAATCGCTTCGACGAAGCGTCGTCAGAGCTCTGCCTCTGTAGTTTGCTTCTCGAACTGTTCGCTCTCGACAGCAATGAGAAAATCGGCACCTCCTCAACCTTACATTTGGCGCCGAAACGCTTGCTCTGCTGGTGCGGCTGCTTCGGAGACGGCGGCGACGGCAATGCATCGGAAGCGGCCTCCGGTTTCTCCAATTTCGGCTTCCTGAACAGCATAAACACTCGGAACTTGGGCGGAGATCTCAGAAACGATATCGGCGACAAAGGCTTCGAACTCGACTCTCCGTCTTTGTAGAACACATCATTGGGAGACTCCACGAAACCAGACCGGACCTCACCATCCGTCTTAGCCAAGTCATGATCAACATCCTCTTCGTCACTGTCAAAGCTGTTGATGTTCGCATCTTTGGAGTTCTTTTTCTCCTCGCCGTAAGGGCCAGGCACGTCGAAATCCAAATCGAAGAAAGAGTCTTCCTCGTCGGGATCCAGCGCCGCACTTGCTGCACCGGCGGTAGTAGTACTGGCAGTGGTGGTGTTATCGTAGCCGGCGGAACGATCACTGGGTGGGGAAATCCGCCAGAATTTCAGCAAGGTGAAGGCTTCCATGGTTGGGAGAGCCAGCGTTAGAAGCGGTGGTAAATATAAATAATAGATGGGCTGAGAGAGAGATTGGGGCTTGGACCAAGCGTTATATATAGTGGGCAAAAGCGGCGAGAGAGAGTCAATAAAAAAGAAAAGATAAGAGATAATAAGAGGAGGAGGAGGTGAAGGGATTGGGAGCTTTTCTTTCTTTTCCTTCCTTTTCTTTGCTTTGCTTTGCTTTTTCCCTTCGTTTGATGGCGGTGGCAGCAAGAGTAGTAGGAGGTGGCGGAGGAGGAGGAGTGAGGTTTCGTGGAAGCAAAGCGGAGAGAAGGCTGTATGCTTTATTTACTGTCGAAATTCAATGAGAGAGAGAGAGAGGGGGGGGGGGGGGGGGGGGGGGGGGGGTTCTGTTGTTCCGTGTTTGTTCAGTCAAATTAAATTTAATTTATTTACGGAGCCGCGATTTAGATGGGGAGGAGGAGACCAGTCTTCCTGACGTCATGCCTATAAGACAGACTATATATAGTCCCATCATTACTTCAATACGTAATTATTAATATTATTATATAAAATATATTTAAATACGAATATTCGTAGATAATTTTTTTATAAAATTTATCTACGTTACAAGAGTACAGATTGCAGAAATGTGATGTACTTCTACTTAAAACAAACACAAAGAGGTCATTACATTTCAGAATTGCTAATTTTAAGCTCTGGATCATATTAAAAAAAAAAAAAGGGAAGTAACCAGACAGCCTATGGCCCTCATGAGTTTAGTAGGTAAATTCTAAAATCAAATGTTATTAGGTCACCTCACGAGTTGTGAGGTAAATTTGAAAATTCACGTTTTTACTATTAATTTGATTATATATGGTACCCTCTTTTAGTTCTAATTGATATTTGGGTAGGTTTGAAAAGTTTATGAACCCAACGCCAGTAATGTAAAGAAAGCACAATTTCTTAAATGGCTTTTCCTTTTTAACTTATATTCTATAAAAGTTATTTACTTTGTTTAGGTGGTTACTTATTTTTTTGAATTTATATTAAAATAAGCATTGTAAATCTTAAATATTTTTTTTTATCACATTTGATTCAAATCTCTAAATGTATAGAAAATTCCATCAAAGTGCACCCACAAAACCCTTGGTCTAATTAAGGTAAATCATCACACTCTTAATTAGGTTAAAGAGAAGTGAAAGCCAAGCACAAATGAAGAAGTCATAATTAGGTTAACAAGATTGTCACGTTGGGGGGGCTTAAGACTTCAACATATTCTTTTTGTGCCAACATGTGATTTTTCTTTTTTCTTTTTTTTTTATTCTCTCTGTCTCTCTCTTCTGAGTACAGTTTACTCTCAAGGGGAGGGGATGTTACCAAGAAACTTCCAGAAAGAGGGGGAAAAAGAAAAGCGGAACAGACAAAAAGAAGGGACTTTGAAGGAGGGGGGGTAGACCAGAGAGACGTAAGGCCCCTTTTGTGCATAGAGTTGGTTACCTTCCCCTTTGCTTTTGTAAAAATCTGAAGCGCACCTGCCTGCAGCAACAACAAGAGAGAGCATGGTAAGAGAGTAAAAAAAAAGTATTTTATGTTTCCTAATTATCATATGATGTTTTAAATTGATTTTATGATTATATATATATATATATACTACTCATGGGTGATAAACATATATTTCTCAAATTTTATATTATTATTATTATTTATAAATATGCCCCTTACTACAAACAGGTGATATATTGATTGTAATATTGGCATTGGGTTCTCTCAGAAGCGGCGTGGCATTGGTCCAACCGTACCACGCCTGTGGCCTTTCCAGGCCTAACACCCCCCCCCGCCCAAACCAACTTTAAAGCCACTGCAACTCTCGCCTTTGAAAGGTTTGACTTTCAAAGTTGTTGCCTTCTAATAACTCCTCCTTTGCCCCTTGCCCCTTGCCCCTTTCCCCTTTCCCCTTTGAATGTCATCTAAAAAATAAAAAAATAAAAAAGCAAAGAAAAGAAAAAGAAAAGCCCTAGTGCTAAAGCCAGGGGTCCCTATGCCAAGACCAAGAGGGCGGGGTAAGAAAAGAAGCATGATTTTTGCTATTGACATTCTTCTACCTCCCTGCCTTGCAAAGGCAACTCAATTTACTCTCCTTTTGCTCCACTCTTAACAAATTATCCACTTGCTATATTTATTCACCCCTTTGTTTTTCACACTTTAAGTCCCGGAAGAGACTCAAAATTGCGTCACACCTTTAATTTTATTAGGGTGATGATTTGGGTATTTGTAGAAATACATTCTATGATTTAAATTCTTGTGATATCATGAAATGTTTGTAAAAAGGACTCAAAATTTGAGAGATGTGAGTGAGGAATGCTTACCCTCTTTGTGAAGTGGATGACGAGTTATATGGACAAGATTGGAATTTAATATGGATGGAATAAGGCTTCTAAGCATGGGCTTTGAGTGTTAGTAAGTATAGATATATAGTTTATTATGCTATGTGGGATTGGGGGGCATAAAGAAAAGTTTGAAGAGAGAATAAGTAATGAGCTCAAAAGGGTGCTTTTCCTTTTTCATCCACATTTAGTAGAAAAAGAAAGCCAGAAATAAGCCTTTTTGGCTGGGAATCTCATCTCATCTGGTGAGAGCAACCAACCTCCAACCACAGCCCACTTCCCATCTGAAACTGATGCTTCTTCTTCATGTCTTTTACGGCGTTTGGTGGAATTGCCCCTTTCTCTCTCAGAAATCACTCACCCACATGTGCCATCCAACAAGCTTCTTCCAAAGATTTGATTCACATTATTAGCACATTCTTTATTCATGTACTCATGGGTTGGAAGACCAAATACTTGGGTTTCAAAATTTAACCCAAATCATTATTTTATACCTATTTTTAAATCAATATAGCATAAATTTACTGATTTCAAAATTAGTTTTCATTTAACAATAGAGTGCATAGTGAGCAGATTCATGAACTTTGAATTGCCTTCAATTAAGGGAACATTAACAATAGGAAAGGTATAAATTACCCACCCTCATCGCCCAATATGTTTAATTTAATATAAATATAACAAGTACTTTTTTACTTTTTAAAAGTTATATCTATTATCATTATTATTATTATTATTATTATTATTATTATTATTATTATTATTTAAAATTCAGATCAAATTAGGCCTCAAATGTACTTAAATTTACATTAAGCTATCTCCAATGGGGTTACTATTTTTGCTTTCCCAGCCAAATATAGCGAGCCAACACCAAATTGATGGCTTCAAGAGACCTTGTCATTGTCAAAATCATTTACCAAAAATCTGGCAAAACTCAAAAGCATGGTTAGATGTGGCAATCGAAATCTGCCAAGTTATCCTCGCCATCTATCCTCGTACAATGACTGTTAACGTCGGAAAATACCGACTAGACGTGGTGAATACGACATTGACGGATAAAAGAAGATGTAAACACGACAACAGCAAATTTGAAGAAGACAATTTGAGAAGACAAATTACAAGAGAGCGAAAGACGAAATTGACCCCTAGATCTAGTAGTTGCAGCAACTAGCGAAAGTGCCATTGGCCGCGACAAGCAGAACGATCATCAACGAGTGCTTGCTCGCTTGTACGACTTGTTGTTCATAGTCTATCTCATATTGATTTGTGATTTTTTTTGGTCAATTATTTATTTATTTATGTATTGAGCGAGTAATATTGTGATTTTATATATTTAGTTATTGATTTGTGTATTTACTTATTGGGTTTATGTACGTACGTATTTGATTATTTTATTTATTTAATTATTAAATTTATGTATATGTATTTGATTATTTTACATATATAATTATTAATTTTGTAAGATAAAGTAAAATAGAATTGAAATGTTTAATAAATAAATGAGATAGGAAGTTAAATAAAAAAAATAGAAAATGTGATCTGAGAAAGTATACTTTTTAAGATAAAATTAAAATAAAAAATGGGTTATTTAGAATATAATAAAAAATAGAATAAGCAAGAGCGAGGCACCTTATGCCAGATACTTCCAAAATTTTATAAAATTGAATATATAAATTAACACGTGCTTGACCAAGCTCCAAGGGGATTCTTAGTGTAATTTTATTTATTTATTAATTTATTTCAAAACAAAGGCTATGCATTGTTAATGCTTTCCTACTACCAAGTAGCAGACCTAGCTAGCAAGCCAAGCCAGGTTGCTGCAGCAGTAGTCAAATAAAAGATCAATTAGTACTAACAAGGAAGGATCATATTTATGCATGTATGTATGTATGTATGTATGTATGACAAGAGTGAGTTTGAGCCTATCCAATTCCAATGCAGCAGCTGCTGCTTAGCAAGATCTTGTGATGAACACAGTAATTGGAGAATCATAGCGACATGATCTATTTTGCTCTTTGTCGCTGTTCAATTATGTCTCACGGAGGACAAAAGGTTGGACAGAATTGTCCTGCTCCTCCTGCTTGTATATGTAATTCATCATGTGAATGACAATTTGAATGGTTTTGTTTGTTTTGGATTCCAATTCCATGGCTTCATATACCTATATATATATATATATATATGTGGTTTGTATGAGATTCTGCACCCCCCATTAAACCTTTCAATGGAGGGGGAGGACTGACCCACCACCCTCAATACCTTTTCTCTGTTTTAAATGCCTCAATCCACGGGCCAACATGTAAATAAAATTAATTAGAACTGGATTGAGTGCACGGGTAGGGCTTTGCCCGGCCCATCATGCTCCCGGCCTCCATTCATTAACTCCAGCCCATTTCGACAGAAGAAGGCCCACTTTCCCTTTCATTTTCTTCAGCTTAGTTAATGGCAATTATGGCATATATTATCTCATGCATTCTATTTCATCTGGAAAAAGCAGCATATAGAAACAGAATATTCCGAAAATGTTGTCTATTATTTTCATCCAAATCCAATAAACCAAACGAAACAGAAGATTTCCATCTCATTTCAATTTCATCATTGTCGCAAGAAACTCTAAAAGCTCTCCGTCCGTCGGAGAACGAATTGATTTCTTCCATCTCCGGGATGTCGTCCAGAACGGTGAGTTTTCTATTTTGAACTTCACTTCCAGAACGATGCTTCATGCTCAACTTCAACTGATCTCAACAGCTGCGTTTCACTTGAAATCTCGAATAAAATAAAACCCTAGCTAGTTTTGGAATTTGGAGCTAATTTTCTTATAATCTGATTATTATGTCCATTTGTTTTCTCTATGTATTGTGCTTATTTAACCTGCAGCTGCATACCCCGTTTTAAGTTAAGAAAATACATCATTTTGAATTTTCATGTACTTTTAGCATGAAATAATAATAATAATAATTTGCAGCCCAGGGTGGTTGGTAAAATTATCAACTATTTCAAATGGCATTACCATAATCAACTGTTTGCATTTTCTCCCATATTTGGTAGGTAATATAGTACCATTTTTCAAATGGTATATATATTTATATATATATAATACTATACCAAAAGCTTTAGGGGGGATGGCCTTTTCGGGCCATAACGTGGCTCTGCCTGCCACTATTGTTACTCCATTTCACATATAGGTGTCAAAAGGGCCGGCTCGGCCCGACCTGGTCCGGCCCGAGTCGGCCCACGAGCTTTTTAAACGGGCCGAGCCGGCCCTTTTACTAAAAGGGCCGGGCCGGGCCCAGGCCCTTTATAATTGATAGGGCCCGGCCCGGCCCACGGCCCCCCTACAAAAGGGCCGGGCCGGGCCGGGCCAGCCCGTGGGCTAGAGGGCCGGGCCCTTAGCCCACAGGGCCTAGTGGGCCGGGCCCGGTAGGCCCGGCCCTTTTTTTTAAAATAATTTTTTTAAAAATAATACATATAATATATACATATATAAATATCAAAATAATACATATATAAAAATTAATTTATTTTTTTAAAATATTTTCTATCTTAATTCTTAAGTTTTAAATATTATTTCATTATTTTATATTTCAAAATTCTATATGCCTTATAATTTTTGTTGTGAATTGATATGAAAAATAATGTACATATAAAAAGGAGAATGTTTATTTATAATTTAAATATATAAAAAATTTAACTTAAAAATTTTAAATAAATTAATTGATGGTTATTATTTATATATATTGCGAAATTAAATTTTTTAGCATCCAATATCAATAATTACCTAAGAATAATAAAATTAAAAAAAAATGAGTAAGGGCCTTACTGGCCCATAAGGGCCTCATGGGCCCGGCCCATAAGGGCCCAACGGGCCACGAGCCGGGCCCTTAGACGGGCCGGGCCGTGGGCCCAATTTCTTTGGCCCAGCCCGTATGAACAGTAACGGGTCGGGCCAAAGCTCGGCACGTCACGGGCTGGGCCGGGCGGCCCGCGGGCCACCCGGCCCTTTTGACACCTCTAATTTCACATGCCTCAACTTTAATCCTTTGAGAAAAAAAAAATTATAATTAAAAAATGTCTGTCCCAAAAATCAAAATGGGGAAAATATATAAGATAAATTTACTCTATTTTGTACAACCATGCACACTCATTAGGTCTCCACGTGTGCGAGGAGTTCCCAGAACACCGGACCAGACCCCTGCAGGCTGCAACTACACGGGGAATAACGCCGTCAGCCATGTCATCGAAAAGGGAAGTTAGCCTGCCTGCCTACCTGCCATTGAGCCCCTCGGCTCTCCATTGGTTACCGTAATAATTAATACTCCGTCCGAATCAGTAGGCTCGAAACACGAATTTGAGGCTCGGGTGGAAGCCTCCCCCGCTTTTATCGCCTCATATTTCATCATCATCTACGCAACGATCTCGCTTTCGCCTCTCCAATTCCAAGGCACGCAATCACTCCGCCCACCTCAGAGAGAGAGAGAGAGAGAGAGAGAGAGAGAGGACAAGAATTCAGATTGCCTAATCGAGCTGGTGTCAAATCGGAGGTTGGCAACGGAGATCCGATGGCCGATCACGCTGGCGGGGAGGAATCGGCGATGGATAAGATTACCGAGAAATTCAACAGCCACGATTCGTCCTCCGATTCCGACAGCGAGAAAAAATATAAGTCACATTCCTCCAAAGCTAAGATCCACCGCCTCTTCGGCCGCGAGAAGCCTGTGCACGTCGTTCTAGGCGGCGGTAAACGTACGGATTGATTCAAAACCCCCCTCCGAAATGAAATTTATGTAAATTTGTACATTCTCGTTTATTTATTTGGTGCTGGTCCTCAAATTGATATACTGCACCGCACGCTTTATGTCCTGTTGTATTTTGTTGTGTTTCAATGGTGTTTTTGTTATTGTTCTGTTTCATTCCTTCGGTTAATTCCTGATTAGGCATGCCATTGCCATATGACCCCGTTCTAAATTTCTTTTACACTGAAATGTACCTTTGGATTCATTCTTCCTCTCGGGGTTATCAAATTGCTCCATTTTGCAGTCTTTGAAATTGCTGTCCGGGTATTTCTTTTGGTTTTCCATTGCTGCAATTTGCTTCTTTTTATTTATGCTTGTCATTACTGATCAATAAACCTGAATCAAGTAGTAACTAATTGAGAATTAAAGAACATATATGAAAAGGGCTAACCCATGTTTCATAGTTGTCACGATTGGATTGATACTTGTTTGATTCTAATGTGCTAGAATACAAACTTTGTGGCTTTGCTTCAGTTGATTGGAAATGGTACATTGAATTTTTCCTAGATTTGTATTGATATATATCGTTGTCGATGTTTGCATTGCCTTCTCATGTGAACTTCAATTTGTATGTCCCAAAAGCCTTAATTGGAAAACTATTGCTCTCTCCATGCTTCATATCACAGAGTTGTTTACTTTACCTGATTGTCTTCCTCTATGTAACCTCCTGTCTGGCATTTTTTATTGGGTTAAGTACCAAAAAGTTATCAAACTTTGACTAATGTATCCATTTTATAACCAACTTTAAAACTTATTAATTTAATATTTGAACTTTTAATTTCGTATCATTTCTATAACACTATTAAAACTTAAAATAATTAATATTCTTTTGATGTCTAAATTATTAATTTTTCTTCTATTTTTCTCTTGGTCCTTGTTCCCTGTTGCAGCTGCTGATATTTTCCTTTGGAGAGACAAGAAAATTTCAGGCGCTGTGATGGGTGTTGCCACTACAATATGGGTACTTTTTGAAGTGCTAGAGTACCACTTGCTCACCCTTGCATGCCATATTCTAATACTTGTTCTGGCGACCCTGTTTCTATGGGCAAATGCTTCCACATTCATCAACAAGTGAGCCACTTGATACTCTTAATAGCATATATATCCCAGATTTTAGCATTTAAGGTCTGATTTTCTATTTTCTTTCACATAATCAGGTCTCCCCCTCAAATCCCAGATGTTGAGATTCCTAATGATATTATTCTGGGGGTGGATTCTGCTGTGAGAGTTGAAATTAACCGTGGGCTCGTGGTCTTCAGGGATATTGCATCTGGAAGAGATTTGAAGAAATTTCTGGGTGTACGATATCTTCTATCTTTCTGACTTTCTTCTCAAATAACTTTACTTTCATGTACGTAGGAGGTATACAACATAGGCAACTTTCAATGACGTTGAGCTCAAAATTAATTAATGTCAAATTGCTTCTACTTGGAGGAATATTCAGTCTTCCAATGCCCTGCTGAGCATGTCCACACTTGTAATATTAAAAATAATTATCCATTGCTGATGTAACATATTTTTTCAGGTGATTGCTGGCTTATGGATTGTTTCAGTTGTGGGAAGTTGGTGCAATTTCCTGACCCTGTTTTACATACGTAAGAAATATATTCCACTGCAAATGTTTTATATATTTATATGCATTTCTAAGTATCTATTCCATGTTTAGCCTGGTCAATTTCTTTCTTATTGGATCTCAAAGTCTTTATTGCATTTAATCTATTTATTTCTGGATGGTACCATGTGCAAACAGTTTTCGTCTTGCTACACACCGTACCTGTTTTTTACGAGAAATACGAGGACAGTGTCGATCCAATTGCGGAGAAAGCATTGATGGAGATTAAGAAACAGTATGCTGTGTTTGATGCCAAGGTTCTGAGTAAAATTCCTAGAGGACTGCTCAAGGACAAGAAATTGGCTTAGGGACACTCAGCTCGATCCGATTGGTACGTACATCTGTCCTAACATGTGCCAGGTTTGCGTTTGATCTATTTTTTTTTTTTTTTTTTTGGTTGGGTTGGAGGGGGGTTATATAAATTAGAGCCCATCTTTCTGCCTTTTTTTTTTTTTTTAAACTTTTCCGTGGGTGGTTCGCAAGTTAAAATTATATGGTATGTAATTTGTGAGTTGTGAGATGAGATTGAGTTTTAGGTTTTTCATTTTCACCTTTTTTATTATTTCTAAAATGTTGTCTACTAGAAACCCACGAATTGTGTTACCCCCATTTTGGGTTCACAAACCGAACTCTATTGTATTCATGAAATAGGGATGAATTTTATGTTTTGATTTTTACCATAGTTTCTGCATCTTGTTACAGATAACTAGTTTTGCTGCATATGATGCCCACAATTTCCTAGTTACTGGTTTCTCAGTTCTGTGCGACAGAATAGATTGAAAATCTGACTGAATGCTGACTAATTTATCAAATTAAAGCTAAGATATGCGAATTTCAAGCACCAATTCGATCTAATTTTCAAGGGGATCTACACTTTTGGAGAGAAATTCATAAATAACCTAAAAAAAATTAAAAAAAAATTATTTTTAACCACTTTTTAGTAAAACAATGTTTTTGACAAATCAAACAAACTAATTGTACTCTATAACCACTTTTATATGAAATGCCTAAAATATCCTTAATGAGATTTTAAATTAGAAAGCTCACGTTGTCCTTATCTTCATTTACTAAAATACTCTTATCTCTTTCATATTGTCTTTTTCTTCTCTCTCATCTTTCAACGTTCACAATACTCTCTTTCTCTCCATTATCAAACCATCCAAACTCAGTCATTCATTATACATTCAATTTTTTTTGGTTGTTGGGTCATTTAACAATCTTCATCAATCACAGCGATCTCATTGAAATCTCATTAAACAAGATTCTTTCTTTCTAACAAACAATTTCACTTACTGAATCTCTAAGAATTGATTTCATTTCTATTTGTTTTGTTTTGTGATTACATTGCTTATAAAGGCTGTGTAATATGTTTATGGTTGTAAATAAAACAAATTTTGATAGATATTATTCCAGATCTATACTGATTTTCATGAAAAAAAAAATTTCAAAATTGCACAACGTCATCGGGTTTTGTGGGGCCATAAAACCTGATTTTTTAATAAAAATGGTTTTTTTTTTTAAAAAATGGTTACCCAATAAAAAATAATGTGTTTTTACCTTTTTTGACTTGATTAAATTTATAATTCACAAGAAATAACAATGGAATGATAATAAAATACAACCAATACATGATTAAGTGTTCTAACTACTAACAACATCAGATTAAATTGATGTAATGATTATAAAATTTATCTAAAAATAAAAGTATAATTTTTAAACAATAATTTATTTTTGGGACTATTGAATAACTTAGAAAAATCTCATGGCCAAGAAAAGAAAAAAAAAGGGATAAAAATAACCATTTTAATAAAAAAAATCGGGCTTTGTGGGGCCACAAAACCCGGCCCGGGTTTTGTGGGCCCAGGTTTTGTGGGGCCATGAAACCTGATTTTTTAATAAAAATGAATTTTTTGATTTTTTTTTTTTTGCCATGGAATTTTTCAAAGTTACCCAATAAAGAATAATGTATTTTTATATTTTTTGACTTGATTAAATTTATAATTCACAAGAAATAACAATGGAATGATAATAAAACACAACCAATACATGATTAAGTGTTCTAACTACTAACAACATTAGATTAAATTGATGTAATGATTATAAAATTTATCCAAAAATAAAAGTATAATTTTTAAACAATAATTTATTTTGGGGACTATTGAATAACTTGGAAAAATCCCATGGCTTGAAAAGGAAAAAAAAAAGGATAAAAATAACCATTTTTAAAAAAAATCGGGGCTTTGTGCGGGCCCGGGTTTTGTGGGGCCATGAAACCTGATTTTTTAATAAAAATGGATTTTTTGATTTTTTTTTTTTTGGGACATGGGATTTTTCAAAATTACCCAATAAAAAATAATGTATTTTTACCTTTTTTGACTTGATTAAATTTATAATTCACAAGAAATAACAATGGAATGATAATAAAACACAACCAATACATGATTAAGTGTTATAACTACTAACAACATTAGATTAAATTGATGTAATGATTATAAAATTTATCCAAAAATAAAAGTATAATTTTTAAATAATAATTTATTTTTGGGACTATTGAATAATTTGGAAAAATTCCATGGCTAAGAAAAGAAAAGAAAAAGGATAAAAATAAAAATTTTAATAAAAAGTCGGGCTTTGTGGGGCTATAAAACCCGGCCCACTGGGTTTTGTGGGGCCATGAAACCTGATTTTTTAATAAAAATGTATTTTTTGATCTTGTTTTTTTTTTTTGGCCATGGGATATTTCAAAATTACCCAATAAAAAATAATGTATTTTTACCTTTTGACATGATTAAATTTATAATTCACAAGAAATAACAATGGAATGATAATAAAACATAATCAATACATGATTAAGTGTTCTAACTACTAACAATATTGGATTAAATTGATATAATGATTATAACATTTATCCAAAAATAAAAGTATAATTTTTAAACAATAATTTATTTTTGGGACTATTGAATAACTTGGAAAAATCCCATGGCCAAGAAAAGAAAAGAAAAGGATAAAAATAACCATTTTAATAAAAAAAAAAATCGAGCTTTGTGGGGCCACAAAACCCGGCCCGGGTTTTGTGGTGCCATGAAACCTGATTTTTTAATAAAAAATGATTTTTTGATCCTTTTCTTTTATTTTTGGGCCATGAGATTTTTCAAAGTTACCCAATAAAAAATAATGTATTTTTACTTTTTTTGATTTGATTAAATTTATAATTCACAAGAAATAACAATAGAATGATAATAAAACACAACCAATACATGATTAAGTGTTCTAACTACTAACAACATTAGATTAAATTGATGTAATGATTATAAAATTTACTCAAAAATACAAGTATAAATTTTAAAGACTAATTTATTTTTGGGACTATTGGATAACTTGGAAAAATCCCATGGCCAAGAAAAGAAAAAAAAAATATCAAAAAATTCATTTTAATAAAAGAAATTGGACTTTGTGGGGCTATAAAAGCTGATTTTTTTAATAAAAATGGATTTTTTGATTATTTTTTTTGGCCATAGGATTTTTTAAAGTTACCCAATAAAAAATGATATCTTTTTACATTTTTTGACTTGATTGAATTTATAATTCACAATAAATAATAATGGAATGATAATAAAACACACACAACCAATACATGTTTAAGTGTTCTAACTACTAACAACATTGGATTAAATTGATGTGATGATTATAAAATTTATCCAAAAATATAAGTATAATTTTTAAACATTAATTTATTTTTGGGACTGTTGCATAACTTGAAATAATTCCATGGTCAAGAAAAGAAAAAAATAGATAAAAAAAACTATTTTAGTAAAAGAAATCAGGTTTTGTGAGTCCACAAAGCTTGGCTTGAGTTTTGTGGGGCTACAAAACCTGATTTTTTAATGAAAGTTGATTTTTTGATCTTTTTTTTTTTTTGGGTCCATGGGATTTTTCATAGTTACCCAATAAAAAATTATGTATTTTTATATTTTTTTGACTTAATTAGATTTATAATTCACAATAAACAACAATGAAATGATAATAAAACTCAACCAATACATAATTAAATGTTCTAACCACTAATAATATTGGATTAAATTAATATAATGATTATAAAATTTACCCAAAAATACAAGTATAATTTTTAAACAATAATTTATTTTTTGGACTATTGGATAACTTTAAAAAATTCCATGGCCAAGAAAAGAAAATAAAAAGGATCAAAAAAATTATTTTAAGAATAATTGAATCACAATTTTTTAATTTTTTGATAATACATATATTTTTTCAATTATCTTTATTTAATCCATTTTATTTATTGTATATGTAATATTATTACATATATATTTAATAATAAAAAAATGAAGAGAGGGAACGAGCATGGGTTCGAGACTTAACTAGTTATTAAATTTATAAAAAAATAATTATTATTAAAAATAATAGTATTTATTTGAAAATATTAATAATTTAATAGTTGAAAATTTATTATTATAATTAAGATTTGTAATTATTATTACAATTGAAAAATAATATAACAATCATTGAATAACAATTTTTCAGTTATTTATTTAATAATACATATATATTTAAAATTTTCAATTATTATTATTTAATTAATTTTATTTATATGTAACAATACATATATATTTAATAATAAAAAAGAGACGGGAGACTCACTGTGGGTTCAACATCCACCCAATTATTAAATTATTAAAAAATAAGAATTCATGTTGAGAAATAATAATAATATTTTAATAATTAAAAATTTATTATTATAATTATGAGGGGTTTCTCAGGTTTTCTGCGGAGTAAAATAGAAATTCAATCATTTTGTTTTTTTTGTATTGAGGGTAGTTTGGTAATATATTGTTTTTATTTTTATTCTTAATTTTTAATTAAAGTGGGGAGTTGAAAAGTCAAAGATTGGGGTGAAAAGTGATAAAGTGACTATTTTTTGTAACTATTTGTTTGTAGGGGGTAAAAACGTTTTTTTGTCAAAAAGGGGTTAAAAACAAATTTTCTATTTGTGGAGGAGTTATTTTTTGCAATTTCCACACACTTTTGCCCCAATTTAAATAATATTTTCTCATTACTAAATTAATTTCCATGGCTCAATATTTTGATAATTCATTCTAATGCCCAATTTAATTACCTTATTTCGAGAATTAATTCTCCAAAATAATTCTTTCAAAATTCGAAATATTACACCAAACACCCAAGCATATAATGAAACAATAGTTTATAAGTAAAATTTATATTATATGAAACTGATTTTCTAATAGAAAATATTTTAGACTGAAACAAGCTCACAAAGCCTAACAGCAGATATTTACGAGTAAAGAGAAGAAAGGCTAGTCAGAGTTTCCATGGTACTGTAAATGCTAAGGAATAATACAGAGAAAGAAAGAAATTGCGGCAAAACACTGTAGTGAAGCAACAATGAACACCTGGGTTTGCTTTACAGCATTCAAAAGCTGTATTGGACCTAATACTTGCAGAAATCATTCAATCCATCAGCGATGCGCCGCGCCTGAGCAATGGGAGTGAAGATTGACTAGTTGTAGCTGATATCCAGTGTCATTCACTAATTTTCCATTCCAGCATCTCCGCCATACCCAACATCTTTTGCTTTTGCTCATTGTTGAATTTGGTTCAAAACCTCATCCTCGGAGGCCCTAGTGGCTGCATTGTTGTTGGGATCTGCGATCTCTTCTTTCCCTTTAAGGTTGTGTCCACCTTTGCTTTCTTTTTCCCCGATGGGTGACGTTGATTGGGCCAACGACAATTGAAGTGGCACCACATGGCGCTCAAAGCTAGGCAAGGGTTGGTAGACAGACAGGAATTGATGGTGGGGGAGGAAGTTGGTGGTGTGATGTGAAAGTGACATGGTCACTGGTAACGCCCATATTTATCTCTTTCTGGTGCAAGTTCTTTGTGACTGACAAGAAACGCACTCAAAGGCTTCAGGAGTACCTTGAGGGTCAATGGCTAGGAGCTCCCCGCAGTCGTTGTGTGCAGTACCTCCAATGGCGGCCACTTGGTTCTTATCTGGGGCCTTAAAAACTGCAACTGCAACTGCAACTGCATTGTTGTTGATGTCGGTGATGGAGTTCACAATCTCTTCTTTCCCTTGATGGTTGTGTGAGCCATCGCCTCTTTCTCCACCACTAGGCAACATTGATAAGGTAGATGACAATTGGGGTGACATCGCCTGACGTTCAAACCCAGGTAAAGGTCGGTAGATCAACACAGGTTGCAGATGATGAATTGGGCATATGGTATATTCACTAGTAGCAAGTTTCTCCGTTGTACCCGACATCTTCCGGTTTTTTCCCTTGTTCAATGCGATTTGAAACCTTCTCTCTGGGGCTTCAGTTGCTGCGTTGTCGTTGAAGTTGGTCGTGGGGTCTACCCTCTTTTCTTGCTCTTTAAGGTTACGTGAGCCCTCGCCTCCATCTCTACTACTCCACCGCATAGATTGGGCCAACGATAACTGAGGCGGCACCACTTGGCCCTGAAACATACTTAGGGGTTGGTAGACCATTGCAAATTCCAGGTGGGGAGGGAGGACCTTGTTGGTGGTGGTGCGTTGGGATATGCTTGCCAGCAGCGACCATGTCTGTATCTTTTCGATGAAAGTTCCTGTGGCAATGACATATATACGGCACACTTAAAGAATTCGGAAGTGCCTTCAAGGCCAGCGGCAAGGAACTCCAGGCAACCGTCACGTGCATTGCCTCCGATGGCGGCGGCATGGTTCCTAAGGCAGTCCATGTACCGGCCGGTGCTTGACCTTCTGGCTTGCGTAGAGCTCCCAACCAAACTAATCTCTTGGTCCATTACTACTACCTTGGCAATGTTATATGAATCGATGAGACTTTTGCCACTCGTGGTTGACGATGGAGGCTTTATTGGAGTTTTCTCCTTCCACATATTTGGAATTAATTCTCGTGGAATCAGAATTTAAATTTCAGATAATGCTATTCGGCCTGAAGTGGTGCCAGAAGAAGTGCCACCCCAGGATCTCGTGATATTTTGAGGCCAAAATATCTGAAAATCTCGCGAAATGAAGTGTGGCCCAAAATCCAATATTTCAAATTTTCAGCCCCCTCCCCCTCTCACTCTCGCCCTAGTTGAACGACTCGATCCCTCTCCCTCCTTGCCCCTCGCCCACTCGAAACGACCTGCTCCCTCTCTCTCCTTGCCCCTCTCCCTGCCACCCTCCATCTCCTTACTGGCCGTGGGTCTCTCTCTCCATGTCGGTCGTTGGTCTCTCTTTCTCTCTCCCTGCCAGCCATCTCTTCCTTCACTCTCGCCCGCGTTGAAACGACCATCTCTTTGTTGTTAGTCTCTATCTACCTGCTGGTCGTCGCTTCTCTCACTCTCACCCACACTAAAATGACACTCTGCCTCCCTCTCCATTGCAACAGCTTCCTCGTCTCCTTCATTGCAGCATCTTTCATTGTATCTCAAGAAGGTAAGTCAGATTTTCGATCCGAGCCGTCTGATCTTCGATCCAACTCGTCTGATCTTCTATTTGAGCCATCTAATCTTCGATCCAAACATATTTTCACGGTGTAAGTGGTCCAGATCTACAAGAAGGTAAATCTTTTAGTTTTATCAGTAATGATTTTCAACATACATCCATGATATATTTGTATATAAACGCAATTTGGGTTGACTGAAAGTTTTAACTCATGTAGTTCGCATTAGATAATTGTGTATAAACACGGTGTATCTGTAAAGTGCTACACATCATGGACTAAGAATAATCTTGAAAGGAAATTCTTGAGGTGTCGGTTTTAAAATGTAAATTATTCTCTTATAAATGTATAAGTTATTAAATTGAATGAAATTAATTGTTGGATGATTTGCTGGACAGAATGATGATTGCAGATGGTTTCAATGGATCGATGATGAACGCACATCTCGTGAAAAAATATTATGTGGAGTATTGTTAGATAAGGTGACAGTCTTACAAGAACAAGTCAAGGTTTTTGAAAAAAAACCTTTAAGAAGAAAAGAAAAGTTATTGGAACTTCAGAAAGATCATAGTTGTATTGTACAAGAAAATATAAAATTGAAAGTGAAACTTCTAGAACATAAGACAAAAGAAAGTAGGTTTGTTAGAGGTATGATAGTGTTAGGATTGAGTTGTTTTTTGTTCAGTTTATGGGTGATGAAAAATAATGGAAGTAGATTTAGGTATTTAACTTTGGTGTAATTATGTACTTGTAATTTATTGTTTAAGCTCAACGTCAATTGCAAGGGTTTCTTTTATCTTATGTGTAATTTTAGCTGAGATATGTTTAGGGGTTGTGTTTGTTGTTCGCAGGTAGTAGTGGTCTCTATTATTCATATTTGTTCTATTTTGTTTTTGTTGGGTTTTCAACCAAGTTTCCTAAGCTGGAATGGCTAGTTGTCAAGTACTGGAATGGCCTCTCTTATTCATAATTGTTTTGGAATATTGTAACCTTATGGCATTTGAGTCCGCAAGAAGTATTCAGGTACAACAACTCAACGCGGGGAATGAAAAACTTATTGTTCCTCTTGGCCGTATGCTCGGCGAGGTACAATCATGATGTTTAGTCCACAGCGTGATTTTGTTGATATTCTTGATATTGTTATTATAATGGAGGCATCACCATGTGATTTTCCAGTCTACTTCAAAGTTATACTTTATGCTCATTTTGAAGTGTTGAATTTGCTTTTGATAAAGTCTTCATACTTTTATCTCCTTAGCAGCTCGTTTGGAACCAATTCCAATGGAATTGGAAGTCTAATTACATAGTTTTAATGATTCCAACAAAATGGAAATTCTAATTATTTTGTTTGGAATAAAACACTAAAAATTAGAATCGAATCCCAATTCCTATGTTTGGAACCAATATGGAAATGGAACTAAACAAGCACTTTATCACAAGTTCCTATTAGCAAGTAAATAGAATTCACAAACTTATATTATCTGAAATTACAACTTCTAATACTTAAGTCAAGGGATACAAATTTATTTGTAATTGGAAACCCATGGGGTTCAAGTGTACACATCAGATAAATAATCTCATAAAATACACAGATCTAGCGATGCAAATCTAACAAAGTTGAATTGATGGATAATCACACTACTCAGTTTCACAAAACAATTAAAGCCAAAACACTCATAATAACAATGTAAAAATTAAACACAAATTTATATTACATCACAAACACCATGACTTTGTGATTGAAGATGGAGAATTCACAAACATCATGACTTTGCGATTGAGCAGTGAGCTTCCTGAGGGTGCCATTTAAACCTAAATTAATTGTCCCTAACACACTTCAATCCAAAAAAAGCTTGGGTTCTATACGGAAAATGGCGAAAGCAGACGTCGCAGTTGCTTGAAATCCATATGCACTTGCCACGAACTTGAGTTCTAGACATGCCAGGAATAAAGAATAATGAATTACTTCTTAAGAGTTAATTTTAACTGCAATAGGTCCTGAACAATAAGGACAACTCCCAAATAAAACATTGAAGGACCTGCATGCAAGCACAAACAATCAACATAAACCACAACTAGGCTTAGATGGCCATAGCCCACACAGTGAATGTATAACACTATGCAGCTTAAAAATAATCTTGCATACCACAATTCTAGCAATAACCCCAAGTATCACCTTCTTTTTTTAGAATAAATATAATTCAATAAAAAATAGAAAATAAATTGAAGCCTGCAAACTAGATGGTTGGGATGGCTGGTGAGTAGAACATGGAATGAATGCCTCAAACATCCGGTAGGTTGTCATCGGGCCGTGGATGGGGCACGTATACTGGCATGAAAGACTGAGCCGTACCAAAAGAAGCCTGCAAAAGAAAAAAGTAAGCACCAGGATATAACCTAAATGAACGTCCAAAAATTTAAAAATAGACAACTTAGATTATTACCCAAATCTCATCCAAGTACTTACCATTAATTTTGAGTACGAGATCGATGTCAAACCGTGATACTGTTGTAATATCCTAGTATTTTGAGAATAATAATAATTAATTTTTTTGTGTTTAAAATATTTTTGACATCCATTAGAGTTATAATTGAGAAAACTAATGGGCTTAGAATTAGTGGGTTAAGTTGAATAATGAAAAGTTAAGTAAATGGGCTTAAAGTTAGCGGGCTAAGTTGAAAAAAAGGAAAAAACTAAGTAAATGAGTTTAGAGTTAGTAGGCTAAGAAAGTGGGCTTAAAATTAATGAACTAAATGAAACAATAATCTATTCAAAAGAAGATTTAATGAAAAATAATTAAGGTGACAAAATAATTAAAGATAATGGGTGAAATAATTGAGAAATGTGGGAGACAAAGTAGGGTGTGGACAAATAATTAAAGATTATGGGTGAGATTTAATGAAAAATAATTAAGAAATGTGACAAAATAATTAAAGATAATGGATGAAATAATTGAGAAATGTGGGAAATAAAGTAGGGTGTGGACAAATAATCAAAGATAATGGGTGAAATAATTGAGAAATGTGGGAAACAAAGTAGAGTGTGGACAAATAATTAAAGATTATGGGTGAGATTTAGTGAAAAATAATTAACAAATATTACAAAATGATTAAAGATAATGGATGAAATAATTGAGAAATGTAGGAGACAAAGTGGGTGTGGACAAATAATCAAAGATAATGGGTGAAATAATTGAGAAATATGAGAGACAAAGTAGGGTGTAGACAAATAATTAAAAATTATAGGTGAGATTTAGTGAAAAATAATTAAGAAATGTGATAAAAATAATTAAAGATATTGTGTCACTACAATTATGCTAAGCTTAATTCAACCTTCTATAAATAGAGAAAACTTGAAAGGTTGGAGGATTTAAATTAGAAAGATAAAGGTTGTAAGAAAGAAAGATTTGAGAGTGAGAGAGAGATTTGAAAAGATAAAAAAATAAATAGAAAAAAAATTTGTGGCAAAAGGTATCGTTGGATACGCAAACTAAGACTTCGTCGCAGTTTAAAAGAATACCGAATCGCTTCGCCGGAATATGAGTTATCTTCGAAAATTTCTTCAAAAACTTTCAGAAATATGAGAATGATATTTTAGAATTGTTGATGATGAAATTGGAAGAGAAATGCATGATTGATATTTATTATGGATTTTTGAGGCAATAGATACTTGAAAATCAAAGAGAAAATGAGAAATAAATAAAATATGGATTCTGAAAATTATGAGAAAATTTCTGGGGCTTAGGAATATTATTTTAGGAATTATTGTGAAAAGAAATTGAGAAAATTTTATGAGAAAGTATTTATTTCATAATCTTGAGGAAATAATAGGAGGAAATGGGAGAAATTAAGAAAATTAGAAAAAATTAGAAATATGATTTTTTTAAGTAATTATGATGCCTAGGGTACGTCAAGATTCCTAATTGAGTACGATTGGAAATCCGATGAGAATTTGAGGCAAAATTGTGTTAAGGGTAAAATTATCTTTTTGCAAGGTAAGTGGTACTTCCCAACTGGATTTAGTTTTATGAAAATACTTGATTGTAAGTGGTTTGACCCAAAAAACCTGATTTTATGTAAATAATTTTTTCATATTGTCATGCCTTGATGTGAGTATGTCATGTAAATTGCATTTACATGTGTTAATGATGAAATACGCATATGAGCATGATGAGATTCACGATCATACGTTGCATGGATTTGGGATTAGGTGCTAGCGTCGTTGCTTTGCCAAGGGTGCACCCATACACCCCGGTCTAGCAGGGAGACTGTAAAAAATGGTAGATAATCTTAAGGTGCGATCGACCCAAACAGAGAGTTACGATATTATGTACATTGCATACATACATGAGCATTAAATATTTTGTTCCCTTATTTAGATGATTCATCATCTAACTTGGACTTTACCCATGGAATATTCAAACCTTCCAGATGGAGATTATAGCAGAAACGAGAATGAATGAGACATAAAATGGCACTTAGCAAAGTGCGTGATGAGTTGTACGATGAGTTGAATATATGTTATGTAGCCCATGTATTTAAGTTTTGATATTTTGAATTCTAAACGTTTTGAGGAATGATGATATATAGTCTCATTTATAGTTAATGATGATGTATAAGCTTATTTATGGTTAATGAGAATGTAAGAATTGATTTATGATTAATGTTAAGATGTTAGGCTCGATTCTAGCTTCCGCATTTAATGTTTATGATGTTTCTCTTTCGAGATAGATGTATGAAAATTTTGGAATGGATATGAAGAGCAATGATATGGTTTACTCGTAATTTTAAATAGAAAAAATTTATTATCTCAGAATTGTCCTAACTTATAACGCGCTCAGGAAATGAGACGTTACAACTGTCCTTGTGTAAAACCTTCACTGAATGCTTGACTGTCTTGAACAATGTTTTGCATCGGGGCATTGCCTTCGTTTACTTTCGAGGATCCCACCTAGACATCAAACGAAAGTAACAATCATTACAATTGGGAATTTGAGCACTACATTATCAGGTAATTAAAAAAATTATTAGAGTATACATTCGCTTTCTTGGAATTCCTTCCCAATGGCACATTCTTTGCTTTCTTGGAACTCGTTTCCAATGAGCCCTTCTTGCAAAGCTTCCTAGGGGCTCCATTTGTTTGCGAGCATCTTGGATCCAAAATTTGCACCCTTGAAGCTATAGTTGCCTCTCTAGAATTAGGAAATTGTTCTTGCACACTATTTTCAACATGTATATTACTACCACAACTAGGCTTCATATTAGATTTCCTCAATGCAGTCAATTGAGATTCCATCCACTCCATAGTTATCTGGGTACTATCTTCTTCATCAGCAACCACGTCTACAAGCTTCGCAAACACACTGCACAACTTATCATATCTTAACTGACTAGGCGTACTAATCCAATCGTCATAATTAATCTTCACTCTCGTGTAGGATCTACTGACATCTCTCCTCCATCGCCTTAAGATATACTTGTCAAGAAGTGATCTGATACCATCTCGAATCAATACTGTGATGATATGTCTGCATATTATTCCCCTAAACTCGAACATGTGACAGCTACAAACAAAATTACATTTCTCTTTGTCAATATCAACTGAATATTTTGTCTCCTTGAATCTTTCGTCAAATATGATATCTTCGCGCACCTCATACCAAGCGATCCCTCCTCGATAGACACAACCTCGCAATACATCTTCCTTGTGAACTCATTCTGAAACTCCTTGAATTTTGAGATTGTGTACACTTCTTGAAATTGTTTCTCCATGCGATACCTCGATGCGCATGGGACCATTTGAGAAAATGTAACGCCCCAGAAATATTGTGATATCTAGTGTAAGAGTATATGGTGATTTATGTAATATGTGGAGATTGTTAAATAAATAAATTATGTTATTAAGTTAACTATGTGGTGTATGTATTTGGATGGTAATGTGGTGTAAGTGTTATATTATATAAGTGATATAGGTTTAATTGTGTGGAGGCAGAGAGTAATATGCGTGAGTTGGCAGCCAAGTTCCTTCTTCCAGCTTCTGAATGCTTCCAAGCATGTGAGATTGCTCCTTTTGGAATCATTGTATGTGAATTATTTGCACCCAAAGAGCCCATGTGTATGTATTCATCTAAGAAAGAAATGATGAAATGGTGATATATTTTCGGCCATTAAGGGATACGCGCAGGAAGCAGAGAGTCTTTGGCCATCCTTGTTTCTTTGTCTCTTTAAGAGTTAGCAAGCAAGAATGGTGGAAAAGCAAGCTTAGGTGGTTTAGAAGTAAGAAAAGGCAAGCATCCTCATACATATAGCCATGTTTTTCCAGTTATACATATGTATATATAAATATATCATTTTGTATCAAAAGTTTCATTTGATTTCGTTTTGTAGTTAAACTTCGTTGTAATCGGTCCAAGGGGTCTTGTTTACCCCTATTTCATTGGGGATGATACTATTTTTGATAGGGTTTCAAAGTTGGCGGAGTTTTAAATTCAGTTTCGCCAAGAAGATGATGAACAGTAAAATTACAGTCAATTCCAATACTCTGTTTTCATTTTGCATCTCGATTTTAACCCTATTACATTCTAAATATCTCAAAACTTAAAACATAAAAATTGTAGATCTTACTCTTTTCTTTTCATAGAATCTTGAATCAACTCAATCGGAGTTCATATGAGAGAGTTATGCCCAAAATACCGAGGAATGTCAAAACTGTCCCAACTTCCATCTTTTTTTAAAATAATGCTCCCATGTCCGAATATGCTTCACGAAAATCTCCAGATTTGACTATGCATTACACGTATGATTTATATAAATGCAAGAGAATTATATGAGGTATTTTATGGAGTATTTTACTTGATTAGAGCATGCTACCTTATTTAAGTATGATTAAATGCATGGTTAAAGTTTAAGATTACTATACATACATGGGTTCACGATGAGGTGTGCAAGCATGGGTTTATTCATGGATTATTATTATCAAGATTAGCTCACCTATATTTTGCACTGAGTGGGTAAAGCATGTTGCGGATTATTCTGCTGGGGCATACACACGTCAGTCAGTCGATGGGCTATTAGGGGCCGAGCTTGTGTGGTATGTGAATCCCACATATCAAATTAGTGCGGGGCTTATTAGCTCCAGAGGTTATTTATGTATTGTATGCATCTTGATTATGTATTTATTATATAAGCATGAGTCATGTTTCAGTTGTATGACATTTCAGAGCCCCTCGTCAGTTTATTGTGGGTGTCAGTAGTATATTACATGTGATATCATGGCCCATGCCAGTATTTAGTGGGTTTTAGCTTTCCGTTGAGTATGGTATATTTCAGATATGCGATGCGTTAGATTCAGTTATCTTTTCATGTCTCACCATTTTATGTTTCAGTTCAATTATTTCAGCTTCTAGTTATTTTATATTGTTTGTTGGGTCTTGTGGCTCATTTTGCTTACATCATTCCAGACAGGGCAAGGCTAGAGCAGATGCCGAGCCTAGTGGAGTCTGAGTGCTTATCTTAGACGTGTATAGAGTAGTCCAGAGTTCAGGGCTTCTTTTGATGTTAGCTTCCGCTATTTTGTTATGTATGGGTCAAATTAGTGTATTTTGAGATTTATTATGTATATATGACCCTGATGTACACAGATTTGCCACAGATATGTATGTTATTTAAGTACCTTTGTTGGGGTTTCCAGTTCAGTTGTTTGGCATTTCTGTTTATGTGAGTGGCAGGTACCATCCTTATTGACACTTCCTCCTTGGGTGCCTGAGCTAGGATACTTAAGAGTGAGGGCACCACAGAAAATGACTTAACATCTGTTTGAAACTCTTTTTCAACTTTAGATCTTAATGCACGCTCATATTGTTCAACAAATTGCTTCAATGAAGTTTTTGAGTGTACATAACTATCAAAAAATGCATTCATGCTCTCACTCCCCTGGGTTGTTGGCATCCCTGCCAAAAAACTAGTTTTCAAGAAACATGGCACCCAACGGGCTCTTTGTGTGTATAGTCCAAACAACCAATCGTTGTCGTGTAGTGCATATTTCTCAATCATTGAACTTCAACATTGCTCGAATACTTCAGGACTATATGATTCGTACACAACATCATGTATAGCCAAAATAATTGAAGCCTTGCAACTATGGTTCCCAAACTTTTTAGGCAACTTCTTTAGTATATGCCACAAATACCACCTTTGCTTCGTGTTAGGGAAAACTATCTCAATTGCGTTTTGCATAGCCCTATCCTGGTCAGTGATTATTCCAATGGGAGCCTAATCCTCCATGCATTGAAGCCATGTATTAAACAGCCACACAAAAGTCCTGGTGTCCTCATTCGAAAGTAAACCACATCCAAACAGTGTCGACTGCTCGTGGTGATTTACACCAACAAACGGAGCAAATGGCATGTCGTACCTATTGGTCAGGTATGTGGTGTCGAATGTCACAACATCGCCAAATTCCTTATACGTTTGTCTACATCTATTATTCGCCTAAAATACATTCCTCAATCAACACTCTTTGTCCAAGTCGACACTGAAGTAGAAACCCGGACAAAGGGCTTGCATTTTAGAAAAATACGCTTGAATAGCAGCAACATCTCCTTCCCAAAGTCTTAACTTTCTCACCTTATCAATGTAATTTCTATAATCCTTTTCCACAAATGTCAGGTTCTCATACCCACCAACCTCAACAACAGCTGAGTTATAACTTTTCTATAGCGAAATTCCAACTATATCATTAACTTGAAGTTGTCGCTTCACATGTTTGTTCAACTGTCTATTGCATTTATACAACCTAGATTTGCTTGGACTTGTTTCATGGTTATGCTCAAGATGGATGATCCTTATTCGCTATGTTCCTAAAACAACCAATATGGCAGTGATCTTAGCTTTACACCATATTCGAATTGTTGGTTGAGGCTTCAGAGAAGTGCTACCTTGACTATTTCTTTTGCCTTCTCAGCTACATGCATAAGTCACATATCTTACGACTCCATCCTCACCCTTCTTCGAATTCCTTTTTTTTTATTGGAAAACCTACATGGGAAGCATATCGTTTGTAAAATTCATAAATTTCATTCTCATCATTGAATTTCATTCCAACCTTAGGGACAAGATCATTGTATTCTCCTACTACTTCGTTATTTAACGAATGACCCTCATTATCTTGGCAATTAGCCTCATTATCTTCGACTGATTCCCGAATCACACTATGATTCACTAGATCAAAACAAGGTACGTGCATAAGATAATACAATGTTACCTATATAATTTGCATTGTCCACAAAAATTTTGTTTTTCTTGTTTTAAATCACTAATTTTCTCATAAATAAGGCCTTACCACCTACCACATTTGAATAATTTACATTTTCTCATACATACCTATGTTACTCATTGGGGCTTTCCTTCGTCTCTTAAATTAGAATTGATTGCCTGCAATCAAAATAAAAAAATTATAGAAAGTCAATACTTCATTAGAAGTATAATATGGTACATGAATATATAGAGAAATAGAAACAATGGAGACCAACAACAAAAACAATGTTAGAAATTTTAGTCATCTTTGTTTCTGATGTGTGTTAAGTCTTTGTATTTGTGTGCTAAAGTCTTATTCATGATAGATTATTCATGTGTGGTAAATATATTTTAGTCATCAGCACACATTTTAGTCATCTTTGTCCCTGATGTGTGCTAAAGATGAAGTCACAACCCATCACATTTAAATAATCTTTGTATCTGATGACTAAAGTCTTTTAGACATAAAATGTGGTCTAACATAATAAAAACAATGTCTAACACATCATATACAAATACGTCGCAACCCAAATGTGGACTGCCAGTCGCCACCGGCCATCATGGCTGGTGGTTTCCGACTATCATAAGCAACCACCCGACACCCAAAGGCCCATCAACTAACATACCCAAAAACCAACAAGATCCAACAACCCAATCTCCTTATATCTAACATTAAAGTCTTGGCTAAAGCCAAAAAACGTGTATATACGTATATAGGATGGATGTGTGCTAATGACTAAAATATCTAAAAGGCTTACCTCCTTCCTTGTAGATCGGAGCCAATGGAGCCAAGAGAGGGCCGAAGATGAAGTCGCATGGGCAGTAGACAGCGACCCTTTTTCGATCTTAGAAGAAGGGTCACATTATGGCCGGTTTCGTTTTGAGTGATGGGGAAAGTCAATCTAGAAAGAGCAAGAGAAAGAGAAGATAGTGAGAAGAGTGAGAGATTTCGTAATGGATAGGGTCAAACAAGAGAAAACACACAGACACGAAGAGAAAGTAAGTGAGAGAGAAGATAGTGAGAAGAGTGAGAGATTTCGCAATGGATAGGGTCAAACAAGAGAAAACACACAGACACGGAGAGAAAGTAAGTGAGAGAGAAGAGAGAAGAGAGAAAAGAGTGAGAGATTGAGTGTCGAAGGGAAGGAAGGACTCAAATTTGAATAGGGGTATTTTTGTCAATTGGACCATGGGTGAAATTGTAATTCCATTCTGGGGTGGCACTTCTTCGGGCACCACTTTGGGCCGAATAGCATTATCCTTAAATTCCATACAACTGAATTAAAATTCTAATTATTTCATTTGGTATATATATATACTGAATTCTCGAATTTAAAATAAGATACAAATGGAATTAAATGAATGATTTAACCATATTACCCTTGAAACTCGTTAAAAAGAAGTGAATGTATATATTTTTATATTGTAAAAAAATTTAATTATGATATTAAGTGTCAAAAAAAAATTATATAGGCATCCCATATATAATTGTGACATTTTATCATTAAAAATATAATAATTAAATCAAAACATTAACTTTAATAATTAAAAATACGATTTCGACAAATATTTTTTCCACAACTTCTAATATAAAGTAAGAAAATTGATATATATATATATATATATTTCTATAAATAAAATGAATATCACAAAGATGGAGAAGAAGAATGAGAATCTGAACATAAGAAGACATAGGAAGATGAGAATAATTTTTTTTATATATTTTAAAAAATATATCTAAAAAACTTCTTTCATTAAAAAAGAACTATTTGTGATTCTTAAAAAAATAAACGAGTTTTGTGCCTTTAATTAATTATAATTTATTATTACACACTTTCAAGAAGTTGAGAGCATTACGTGCATTTTCGATCTTCAAACTTAATAGGTGCCAGATATAATGAACACTTTTGATGACTGATTGACTGATTTTACTTTGTTAACCCCAACTAAAACTGAAACTGAAACTTGGTTTGGTGGCTGGTAGACGCTGAACATTTTGAAATTTAACTCCGCTTTGAAGCCAACACTAAATCCACCGTTTGAAACACCACCGCAGCACCTCTGTACATGTCTTTCTTTTCACATATTAATAATATATAATAATTGGGTCTACATTCATTCAGATTAGATTTAGACTTAAAATCCAAGTAGCTCTGTATCAAATGTATCCAAACTAGAAAGAAATTTCAAATTTAGAATACCAAATTTCAAATGACTGGTTTAAAATTCTCCTATCCAAATCCACCGTTTAAGAAAAATGAGAGAAAATTAGACAGCTCCTCCTGCATTTCTAGCTCCTCGATTAATATGCAAATTGCAGGGGAAAGTAAAACTATCAGTTAATGCACAACTGAATATTACATTCCCAGCCTAATTTGAATGGTCTACACCACGGAAGGTGGTGATAGCTTAGGGATATTGAATATTAATAATTGTTCTAAGAAAGGGCTCGAGTTCGAAATGCTTGAAAGCATTTTCGCTTTGTCTCTTGGGTCCTACGTGATCCTCTGCTACTAGTTTTGAGTTTAAAGGGGCGAAGAGATGCTTAGCAAATAGTTTGTTCAATCTCTTGAATGACCCTTGATTAATTACAAGGTAAGTCACTGCAAGAAGCCGTTCATCTATTGCACACTATTGGGGCTGATTCATCCTACACTCAAATAGAGTTATTTCGATACTCTGCTTACCTCTCCACTTAGAAAATAAATAAATAAATAAAAAACTTCATTTGCTTTCAATGAAAAACTACTTCTTGGATTTACCGAGATGTCTTGGAATGGCCCAGAGCTTGGAAATATGCTCCCCATCTGAATCACTGTCACTCTCCGAAGAATACATCACAGAGAGAGTACCATTGGATATATACTCCACAATCTGGCCCCAAACAAGAGAAAAAGATATGCATCATTCAGATATAGATAATTCCATCAAAGTTTATGAACGCTAGGAAAAATAGTCAGGTTTCACAAAAACGGTTAATCCTACTCGATGCTTTAGAACAGCATAGTCAACTTCAAGAACTTCATGTGCCGACTTGTATAAATTGCATTTGTGAGGAAAGGAAATTGGGAATGTTTTATCAAGAAGATGACGACAAACCATGCTATTTTATCTTCTATAATGCTCTTATAACTAATATTATACCTAAATGCTGCTTACCAAAATTTTCTTGGTCTTTTCCTACTTCTTTTGCTAAAAACTTGTTCCTTTGCAAATGTTCTACAAATGGATGAAATGTTGGATAAGACAAAAATGTAAAAGTTACCTGCTCGGGAGAAACGGGCTTGATTTGCTGGTTGCCGGAGTTTAGCTTGCAAGGTTGGTTGCAACACTTCATGTTGCTGAGCCAAACAACTGCACTGCACTGCCCACAGTATCCCCTATAATAAATAAATGTCTTTGATGAATGCCCTGCAATTAAACAATTGTCATAAGAACTCACAGAAATAAGCTTGCATGAAAAATTTGGTCAGCAAGTAAAAACAAATTCTTGCGTGCTTGTTCATGTGTCAATAAGAGAGGGAGAAAAGCTCAACCCTGTTTAGTACTAGACTCGCCATTTGAAACACATTTTAATGACAAAAGTAATAGTCATACTATTACCAGAAATTCTAACAATCAGATTACAAGCCATTTAAGTCACTACCAATGCCTTTGCAGTCAAATATGCAGTAACTATTACTATAACAGATGTTTTTTAAGTGGTCAGCCTCAATGACTAATGTATCTAAACTTGAAACAAACTGTTTCCCATCTACATCATGTGCTAGGACATTGTAGTTGAGAAGAAAAGCAAGTCTAGGCTATAGATACATTTAACTAGAGGCTGTTGTTGTGAAGAGGTTGGACTTCCAAATCCCACAATTGCTCAATCCTAATTTTCTATACATTCTAAAAAGTAAGGAAGCCACAATCCAATTTAGGATTTTATTTTTTGTGAATTTCTGATAATGGGTTATTTGCATATCAAAGAAAATCAGTATGTCTCTATGCAGGGCACCTAAATAGCTTAATAAGCTCTCCCTTTATGCTAAGCCCGGGAGAGAGGTAGGGTAGAGAACGGACTGATATATAATGGAACAGAACGGAATGGTAAATAAAGTAATGTAAAGTTTGCTACCTTCTATTGTTTGGGAAGATTGAAACGTAAATGAATGTAATGTAACTTTAGTTTGTTTGGATAAAGAATGGCAAGGGAAGGGAACAATTAAAAAAGAAAATGAGGTTACAATTATACCCTTTCACTTTCAAAATAAATAAATAAGTATAAAGATAACAAGAGTAAGATAGTAAAATTAATAATCATATTTATAAATATATTTCCTTTCCCTTCCTTGCACCCCAAATCGGGGTGTAAGCAAAATAGGGGTATGGAAGGGGATGGGAGGGTATCTTGTACCCTCCCCTTCTATTATGAAACCTCCATCCAAACAAGGGAAAGGGTCTCCCTTCCCCTCCTTACCCCTTCCTTCCCCCCTCAGTACCCCTCATCCAAAAATAGGCTTAGGGATCAAGCCTATCTCCATAGCTTCTCCTCTTAAGGATTCAGAATACCTCTTGTTATATCTAATTATGAACCCATCTCCATAAAATTGACCAAGAAAAGTATCATGTTGTGCCTTACAGATTGGACCCAGTTTGGGCATTTGTTACCTTTGGTGAACCACTGCACTCCTCCATCCAAGTACTGTTCACTTGCATAAGGATGCTTGCAACACCCTTAGCTTGGCCATAGAACTCTTTGCTTAAGCACCTTACAAAAATCACCATCCTCAAATGTAATTTCTGCAAGCCACTTCATATAGCTACTCTACAAGGCTACTTCACAGAGCCACTCTGCAGGACTGTACAAGGCTTGCTCAATAGGGCTGTTACATAACCACTCCACAAACCACCTTATATGCATGCCAGAAGCCACTGAAGCAGGGCCTAGGATCCTAAGGGGAATAGAAGAACTCAAGTAATGTTCCTACACTTGACTAAATTTGTATTGTCATGTAAAACCTCTTCTAAGGTCATCTCCTAAATATTCTAATTTTAATATCTTCTCATTTTCATCACTTCCAAAATTTTGCAATTTTATTTATTTTTTATCAGATTTTATAAAAGCACTTCTTAAAACCTGCATTTTACTTATCTATTTATTTGATTCTCTTCCATTACCTCTTCAAGCCTAAAACTTTCCCACTTTGAGAGTATGGTTTATTGATTTACCCCTTCTTAATCCTCCACATCTTACTCTCCTAGCCTCTCTGTCCATCAATGTCGAATTTGAAAACAGAAACATATAATTTTTAGGGTTTATGTTGGTAATTATAAATATGATTTTTCTTTTTTGGATATGAAATAAGATTGAAAATAGTGATGAAAGGTATTGAAATTCTGTCAAAAATTATTAAATGACACATTTTCAAGTAAGCAAATCTTTTATGCTCTTTTATTTTACTAGCTGTTCACATTGATATGATGATATCCTATTTGTATAAAAATGAAAAAGTACATAGGATGTATACTTGTATGCTGGACACAAGAAAGGTTAATAGATAACTCTCACAAATTTTTACAATAACCTTATTACAAATTCCACAAAAGGGAAGACTTGTTGCAAGCAGTTGTAATTAGCAATTAAACCATTAAATGGTAAATTTCATTAATTATTTTTATTAAATTCTCTAGAACATAAACTAATGTGTGTTCTTGTACAATATAAACAAAATGTAAAGTGACATTCACTTTATACCATGTATTCAGAAAAAGGATCAATTTGAAAATCTCAGATCAATTGTTCAAAAAGAAGGGGAGATTTGGAAGATGTTACTCATAGGATATAGGCAAGATGGTTAAAGTGGAAAAGTGTATCTAGCATTTTATATGATCGTAAAATTCCTAAGGCTAAACTAAAAGCAAAGTCCTACTTCTATAAGACAATCTTTGTTGTATGTCCCAATGTTAGACAGTTGAATGTCAATATGTGAGAAATATGAGTATAGCTGAGATGAGAATATTACAGCGAAATATGCAACCTTATGAGAAAGACAACATAAGAAATGAAGTCATATGTAATAAAATTGGGGAGACATGTGAGAAGACAACTGATAGAAGCTCCTGTGAAATGAGTGGATAAAATGGAGGAAATTTGGAGCGAGGAAAAAAAAGACTTGGTGGAAAACTTTTAAATATGATATAGGATATTGCGGCCTCATAAGGACCAGGATAGAGATGCTTGGAGGTCTAGAATTCAAGTAGCTAATCCTAGTAGGATTAAGACTTGGGATTCTTGTTATGTTGTTGTTGTTGTCATGGTAAATAAATATTTATATAAATCCTGTGGATAAAAAGGGTTACACTGGCAGATTATATTATTGAAATCAATAATACCTTCAGAAGCCTTTTTAAAAGTGTCTCTCCAATCAATACTAGTCCCAATATTAGAATCCCCTTCAAATTGTTGATGCTCATCATTTTCACGCATTCCACAGCTCTCCGGCCTCCAATCTTTATTACTGGAATTACCAAAGTAAGTAGTATATTGCAAATGCCACAAGTGGTTGTCACTTGCTGCAGAATTCCATAACCTTCAAATATAACATCCAAGAGTATTATTAAAACAAGAGGAAAGAGTTACGGATAATAAAGATGCAATGCGATTTCCCAACTTATGTAGCCTTTTAAGTTTTAAACTAGATCATACTTCAAGTGCCATTCAGGACACCAATTAGATTTCTAATTCCTTCTGTTGGCGGTAACTGGTAAACCCCAAAATCTGACATCAAGGGAATAGAAATGTGATGTACACATATAAACAATATGGTAATAGAAGGAAAATTACCAGCAGACTGATGCAGCAGAAAGTAAAGATGGCAAATCTAGGAAACTGAAGATGTGCACAAGAACATCTGGAGGAAGTTGAGATAGACCTGAGGAAATGCAAAAATGTCATTAAAACTGGAAGAATTGCAATAGGTATATCTGGAATAAATTTTGTGGCTATGATAAGGAAGAATGAATTGCTAAGTTGTACTGAGAGTAATGTAAACTTGGCAATATCGGTGTAATATACGTTTCTCGTATAACTTTTACCTCTGGTTTGAGACTTCATCGCTTGTTACACAATTTGGAAAAAAAATTTAGAAATAATAGTCATAAAAGAAAAAATAATCCTAGAGTTAGTATTGAGCAATGAAATGCACTCTGAGATAGGTGCTCTATTTGTCTCCAACATACACTCAGTAGAGAGGCCAAAATACATATTGGGTATGCCACGTGACAAAGTGCCAAGGTGCAATGGCCACTGTGTACTAATTGGGTTTACTTGGAAATAAAAAAATTTGGAATCTCTAATTTATTTATTTTTAATGAATATTGGTGTTCTTAATATTGCAATAATATATTGAATGGTGATCTTTCTTGACTTGTGATTTAACTAAGTTTTATGAATGACTTATTGACTATTGAACTTGCAACACAGTTTGTCATTTGTGGCATACTATTATGTTATGAATATAGACACAGCTAATAAAAAAAACAAAAGTAGTAAATTTCTGTTGTATCCTCCCATTGTTCATATCTCATTTTCGCCTAATTGCATTTGTTGTATCTATGATTTTCAATCATAACTCATCCAATTGATAACAACTTCCAGCATGAAGAAAAAATAGACTGAATGAATATGATTTTCAATTGTCAGCAGTGGATCAGTCATCTATAAGGCGCTTCATAAGTCAAGATACAAAGATGCCTGGCTATCACATGGTATATTCAAAAAATACTGACAGCTTTCTGCACCTAGTACAAAATATTAGGTTTGATTTTCAAGAAAAACTAGATGGCCACCTCTAGGAAGTTCTAAAAGAAGAAACTAACCTGATAATCCAATTTAAAGTGGTTCGCTTTTACACTTTGGCACATCCAGAAGGTACTAAATTTGAGGACCATGCATGAGATAAGAGTTGCGGTTAAGAGCAGAAACTATTTATCCCACTTGGCCAACAATTTCTCGGAGTAAAAATACCTTCTTCCTGTCGGTCTTTGCAACGCCTCTTGTGAGCAACCTTTGCATGCTTAAATTCTGTTGCAGCCAGAACTCTCTTTTGCTTTGGCAGTACAGCATCTGCACTCTGCATGAGGAGATTAGCTGCCGAAACAGCAGATTGTGTCTGTATCCTGACATCAAATTAACCATTACGACAGCAGAGATAATAACTTATGTATAGCATAAGAATTCTTCAAACTATATAATTGGCTTCAGATGGGCCCCAGAGGCTTGAATCTTTGGATTACCTGGCTGATGCAGTTAAGATATTTGAAGGTTTTAACATTTTTGTTATCATAGCATTAGCAAGAAAGAAATTATGTTTGGCCACAGAAAACAGTTACTAATCGAATTTCAAACCCTTAATTTTCCATAAAAACACCGATGCTTTCTTTCAACACGGTATGATAGTGATGCCAAACAAATTGTCTACCGGGATCAATATCCAGATTGTAAGAATAAAAATACACAAAAGAATGAAGAAGAAGAAGAAGACTTACTGGGGAAGGAGGTGGAAGGCAGAGAGGGTGTCTCGGAATATGAGAGACTGAAGGTTTTTGGAGAGTTTAGAGTAAGCGCTTCTCAGAATAAGGCTTAGCTCTCTGCACGCGATTGGGTATTGGTAGACTCGTGGTAGAGACTCTCCTATTCCTAACTCTTCGTATCTCTCCAATGGACCTTTTGCTGCCATTTCTGGGATTTTCCGTTGGATTTCGATTTCCCCAAATCTCACCCAGATTATCGATTGAGAGTGTCCAATTCCCCAACCACAAAAAGAGTGCGATTTGGCCGCCAATTTAAAAGAATTATATATATAGAGAGAGAGAGAGAGAGAGAGAGAGATCTTCCCTTCCTGGCGGTGATGGGTCGCGACAATGGAGGGTGCCTCAGAGGGAGAGCAACAGTGATCCGCGTTGTTTTATGAGTTTTAATTATATTTTTATTTTTATTATTATATTCTTAAGATCTTACTTTTATTATTAATAATATGTGACAACGCTTCATTAATTATGTCTTGTAGGCATCAAAAAAATTTTGCCATGTAATATGTGGGTTGTTTGTTTAAATTATTGCTTAACTTTATTTCATTCAATTATTTCATAAGATTCTTTTTATGAACTCTAAATTTTAAATTTTATTTACAAAATTCAAATTAATAAGACGTCAAAAAGAGTTTGATGAACTACAACAAATAAATACAACATAATTTCGAAACAAAGAAATATATTTCCCTAATCTTCATATATAATTTTCTTGCATTTAATTAAAATATTAGGGAGATGTCTCTACAGACATGACGTAGTGATAAAGCATTTGTAGTTTCATAAAAAGTATCGAGATTCCAATTAATGTAATAATTAAGAAGACAATTATTGTTAAAAAGTAACATTTAATTATAAGACACTAGTGAGATTGGAAGATAAATCTCAAATCGTCCCAAATGTCTAGCTCTAAATATGTATAGATTATAATCGTATCTAAATTTACTTAAGAAGTGTATAAGAAGGGAAGATCACGTTTCCTTAAAAATTGGTTGTACAAACTTGAACAAGGTGAATAAAAATAAAAAACGCTGGGAAGATAATAAATCATAAAACTTACAAATTATCCCCCACATAGTAATAGTTGCACTGTTCCCAAGAGATGAAGAGTATGGATCAGATAAACCCAGTCGCTATTTAATAACTAAAAACCCTAATGCTTTTGGAAAAAGAAATTTGAATTTAAATAGACCTCTTAATTTTTAAATAGACATAACATACAAGCTAATCTTAATTGAATGGACCGTAAGTTAAGCCTGCGTAATTTAATTATGTAACCTTGATACTGTATTCCAATTTCACAGAAAACACATGTGAATCCAAAAACACCCCAAGTATATAACAAAAAAAATTGAAGGCCATGACCTTATATATGGCAGCAATGGATATCATCAAGGAGAAGGAGAATAACATCAAACCTTAAACAAGAGCAATGCACAAAATATGGTATTGATTATTGGATGAAGGTCCAGTCCATGTCCTGCGCTATACAAGGCAAAGCAAAGCAAACCTAATACATATTCCTCCTTTCTGGAAATCCCATTTGCATTTCCAAATATCTACAAAGAAAAGCTTAACCAAACATCAATCCTTATACTGAGTTGTGGGTTTTTGAATTGGTGAAAGAACACCCGCAACTCTCTTTCCCTCCTCTGACAGATCGCTTCAGCAATATGTCAGACCAAGTCATGCTCGTGTCAAACAGATCCCTTCCACGATTACGTCAGACCAGTTCATACTTGAGCCCGAGTGTTGTTGGGCTACCTTGTCTTCATTCAAATAGTGGGCAATCGATCTTTAACTATCCTCATTGTTCGTCTGTCATGTACTAGTAGGTTTCGAGTGGAGGCCTTCTGGATCGCGACGAAGAACAATGCTGATGAGCATACGAAATGCCATTGCCAGCAACCTACAAGCTAAAGGAAGTAAGTTAACTGCTGCTTCTTCCTCGAGCCTCCTTCCCCGTACAAGTCATTCCACTGCTTCAGTTCAGCCATTATAGATCCTTCTGCAGCAAAACTTGCAGCAACCTGCCATGCAATAGGAGGCTTTTTGAGCATTCAAATGGTAAATCATCCATTAAATTGAAGGTATCATTATCATAGTGCAAAGATCACAACCCATCACATCTAAGAAATTAAGCCTTCTATTGCACACAATCACATCTAAGGCATTAAAATCAGAAAAAGAAAATCATTCAGGAGCCGATTTTCCATATTATTACACTCTATACCAAAGATAATAGTTCAAGCAGTTTATAACAGGATGTGCCTGAACTGTTAAGTACAGTTTTTAAATAGGATAAAATTTATTCTCCATTGAATCTCCAACATGAAAATTTGAATTTCTGGTCTTCCTAAAAGAAGTTTTAGGTAAGTTTTCTGTTAGAAAGTTGTTGCAAAGATGGATAATGATAGTAGTTTAGATACAATTCAAAGAGAAAGGAACCGGCACCAGGGCATTAGAGGCGTTAAAATGGGACAAGAAATAAAAACATTAGGGTTAGTTCAGTTGTAGAAAACATTTCCTGTTTTTCAACTCCAATTTTTATTGAATGATTGAATCTTCCATTAAAAAATAGAAAGCTCATGTTCTGATTTTTCAACTTTAAACTATGAATTGAAAAACATCTTTTTTGATGTTTTCTAATTTTTTTTAAATTAATGCTATGGCTTTTTGAAACATAAAATTTCAGGGCATAGTTAGCTGTAAAATTGGAGTTGAAAGCAAAAAAAGTTTTCTAAAACTAAGCAGGGCCTTAAATTTCAGGTGAGCTTACCTGGTTCTTTGCCTGCTTCATATCTTCCATGTTTAACGGCCTAAGTGTAATTACTCTTTCCTCTTTATCTTCCTTTGTATTGGAATTGTCTTCTGAGCCCTGCCCTTCTTCAGCTTTTTGCTTTCCTTTTTCCTGTTTAGTGACAATAATAAGAAAAGAAAAATCAGAACATATATGTATCAACATTAAATAGAAACCAAGTGGAGGGAAAAGGGAAAAAACAGCAAATTATCTTAGAAAGTAAGAGGATACCATATCCTTTAATCTCTCTTGTTGTATCAGCTCCCTAACAGGTCGATAAGCTGCTGTGACGCATAAATTCTGCTTTCAAAAGAGTTTAACACAAACTGTAATATATGCCATTGCTACAGAAACCCAACTAAAAATGCCATTTGTAGTTGTATGAACCTTTAGGTCACTTCCACTATATCCTTCTGTCATGGTTGCAATCTCCTTGAAGTCTAGGTTTTCTGCTTTTTCCTTAGCTAAAAGAGTCCTCAAGATCATTTCTCTGCTTTCCACAGATGGGAGACCAACCATTACTCTGTTCACCAGAAAACACACAGCTCAGTTAACTTCATATTTTTCACATTATTATCCTAAGATTATTCATCTTTCCAAAATGGCAGTAGAAGATCAGTAGAGATGACGGGCTGCAAAAGGTTGATGGGAACACCTGAATAAATGATTTTAACGTAATTGTAGTTTAGGGCCATAAGTATGATACGTACTAAAAAATCAACTTTACATGTGGATTGAGTACACCTCCAGTGTAAAAGACATTACTCCATATCACAGCCAATTCCAAGCCCAGATGAGCGTTAGGATTTTTAACATGGATTTTAGACACAGGGATATTTTGTTGGGGTGTGACCCCCCAGCAATGCGTTGTACTCCCAAATTTACTGCTTGGTGAAAAACTCATGGGAATGACAGGATATAATGACCGTACAGAAAATATAGTCATGATTGGCCCTCTCAAATCAATGTAGTTAACCCCACTTGGTGGGATTAAGACTTGGAGGTGGTGTTATATATTGACTAAAAAGTCATGGATTACTAGCTTCCGAGTCAGCCATTACAGTTAGAAACAAATATTTAGAGATGCAAGGTGATAAAAGGATATGAAAGACCATTGTAGGCTTATATTTCATGAGCAAAAAATACAGTTCACCTTAACTAAAAAAGCAATAGCATATGAGAATGGCACTGATTATAACAACAAAATGCAAATATACCTGCGCTCAAACCGCCTAATAATTGCCTCATCCAGGTCAAATGGCCTGTTGGTTGCAGCAAGAACAAGAATACGCTCACCCGACCTTGTCAATAGCCCATCCCAGTGTGTCATGAACTCATTTTTGATCTTCCGCATAGCCTCATGCTCCCCAACTCTTGTCCGCTGCCCAAGCATGCTGTCTACCTCATCTACAAAAATAATAGTTGGAGAAACCTTTGCTGCTAGCGTGAACAAAGCTCGAACATTCTTTTCATCTTCTCCAAACCATTTTGAGGTGATGGTTGACATTGAGACATTAATGAAACTTGCACCCGCTTCATTGGCTATGGCCTTTGCCAGCATTGTTTTCCCTGTACCAGGAGGCCCAAAAAGCAATATACCTTTACAAGGTTTAAGAAGTCCGCCTTTGAAGAGGTCTGGCCTTCGAAGAGGAAGCATGACCAGCTCCTGAAGTGATTCTTTAATCTCATCCATGGCACCAATATCTGCAAATGTCACTCCGATCTCATTTGCAGGAATAACCTCTGGCCTTATACGTTTCTCAAATTCATTGTCTGGAGGAACTTCCTATTTAAAAATGATAATTCTTAGAAGTAAAAGAAAGAATTGCAACTGAAGAAAATTGGTACTTGAACAAATTATTAAACCCATTAAATATCAAAGAACAATGAAATTAATAGCATAAACTCAAATGTAGCATGCCAAAAGCTTGTGATTATAAAAAAGCTGATACATAGGATAGAATCCAACAATTTCTAGAAAGTTATTTCCAGCAAAAAATAAGTACTTGGATCACATCATATTATGATCACACATTTCTGAGTATGAAGACAGATTAATATTGAGTATGAAGACAGATTATATAAGGAGGTGGAGTGACAGAGCATGGATCTCCACTGAGTTGAAAATTTTCATTGAAATACAACCATGTCAATATTTGTTTTTTTTTGGAGTTATCAGCATGTTTAACGTGCTGAATATCATCTCCATTGTTTGATTTTTCCTTCAACTAATCCCCATCTTCTTTTTCAATTATGCATTACCAGAAATGTGCTCACCAGTGCTTTTGGAGGTGCATTGTCACCATCTTTTTTTCCGGAAGGAACTGGTTTCTCTGTCTCACTTTTGCTTTCAGATGGCATGGACTCGGACTTCTCATCAGGTTTTGAGCCAATGACCTCTTCCCCCACAGAGGCCTAAAATTGTTTAAAAATTCGATAAATAAGTGATGTCCGGTTAAATTATAAGATCATAACATCAGGTCCACCATTCCTGTATTTACAGAAGAGCAGAATATTGAAATGTAGAACAAACCTTGGAAGATTCAGCATTGGTCTCTAGTTTGAGTGTATCCTTCCTACCCCCTTTTCCTTCCTGGAAGATACTCAGTCCAACAGCCAAACTGATCCAGAAATAGAATAAAAAATAGATGAAATTTATATCAGATAAAAAAAAAAAAAGAAGAGATCCAAAATATGATAGCTACTCAAACTTTTGGCCATACCTCTTGGATGATATAACAAGCTTCCCATTTCGGTATTCTGGATTCTTGTTATTCATCAGATGATAAGATATTGCGGATACTACAATCTCTTCTATGTAATTGCTGAGGACCATTGTGTCAGCTTGGCAAATGGAACCTAGATCATCACAATCAAGATCATTAGATGCGAGTACCTCAGCAATGCGGTTTTTGTTATCCTGAAACTTCATTGCCTTCATATCCTCTTCCAGTTGGACCTTCCAGCTTATAAGATGAGTCTCATCATCAGGTGGCTTGATCTCAATATTGTAAGGAAATAGAAGAGCGAGTCTCTCATTCATTTCCCCACAGTCATCCTCTGAGTCCAATATCCGGGATCCAAGTATTAGGACTGATCCTGACAGTTTCTTCAACATCCTATCAAACAATTTACATAGCCTTCCGGAATGGAGAAGAGTTCTCTCAACATCCCTGACATAGAGAATCATGGAGCTGGTTCTAGAGACTGAAACCAGAACCTGCAAACATCCTTCCTGTCAGTACCATCTCAGATTCCCAAACAAACTACATAAATCATGAGTGAAGAACTTGCATTACCACCAAAAAAAAAATCAAAATGAGACCATGCATGAACAGAATAACGCAAGATTTCAGAAACAAGTGACTCGTCCATGGTTATACTACCTTGAAAAGTGACTGTAAGAAAAGTTTTTCATCGAAGGACCAGCTGTTCATGCGCTTGAGAGGAGCTAAAAACAAAGCAAGTAGCAAGCATCGGTAAGAATAACAAAGCTAAATAGCTTAACACTTGCTTGAAAGTAACAATTTAACAATCAGAATATCATGTTTGTAGTTGCTGATACTCATGGACAACATTTTAGATGCCAAATAAATCCTGACAAAATGGAATCTAGGGCTTGGTACTAATCCCAATCTTCAAATCGCCTTGGTTTCATGCCTACCAAAAAGACATGAAGCTAGTAAGGAGAACTCTAAAAGTTACACAAGAAGGGTACGTGTGGAGGACTGTCACCTACTATGCACTTGAGTTGATAACTACACACTGTTTGAAATGAAACCCCCTGGATAGTACAACCAAAAACCAAACTCCATATGACTAGTAGGAATAGGAAGATAAGGGTAACAATCTTCCATATAATCAGTGGTTTAGTGGAGATACGCACATTTATGGGGACAAATAATCCTTGTTTGCTGATTGACTGCACAGGATACTAGAATTGAAACTTCCAGTACTAATGGTATACCTATTTTGACTAAGGTTTGAGGCAAGAATATCCTAAACCAATGGACGTCATACACAATGCCTAAGTTCATGCACAGAGAGGGAGATTATGGCCCTTCTGTATCCTCTTTACCCCAGCAATGATGCAAGAAGCATGATCGTGGGTTAGGTCTCGTACTAACTAAAATTCTCTTGGACTATAAGGATGGTATCAGCTATACTCTTGTGTACATTAGAGGGGAAGAACAACATGCAGAGATTATGTGAATGCCATCCCATTACAGCAAACAAGAATGCTGAAATGGTTCTTCAAACAAATAAAAGAACACAAATTATAAATGAGTAAATATTTTATTAGGAAAAAGATAAATTGCCTTACATATTTCTTGTTTCAGATAATTAATCAAATGCAAGTTTTAGAATGTAACCTGGATTTGAAGAAGAGAACTGAGAACTGTTGCTGCTCATATCAATAGTAGACGTGTTTCTACGGTGCTTTGGGGGATCACTAGAACCTTCTCTACTCCTGTAAGGCACAAGGCATAAGTTGTACGTGAGACAAATATACTAAATGACTAACCTCTGTCTTCTGATATAGCTGCAACAACTTATCTGGCATACATTAAATTTATATCTGAGACACTACTTTGCCTGCGTATGGTGCCTGTAGTTTTTTTTCCCAGTTGAAGTCACAGTAAAAAAAGTTGTTAGGAATGTCATCAGGATAAATGCAAAATATATGAGTTGAAGTTTACAAGTACATAAAAACTGCTTTTAGTTGGCATGCATGTAAAAGTTTAAAAAAGGGGCAAATCATATCTACATCATAAATATTTAAATCTCTTATTTCATCAAATGATCAATGCTGCATTAGTGCAAATTTTCTGTTGTTTTATAATGCATCCACCATAATGTGGCGAGCTCTTTAATACCAAAAGGATTGTTCTATCTCCTTGTAGCTTTTCTTATAGACATTTCCAGAGTTCACTGTTTTACACAGTTAATGGACCCAATTTTTCTTTCTCTTGCATTAACATTCTTTCCCAAATAAAATGAGACAACTACCTTCCACTTGATGTTTTATCCTCGACTTCATTCTCTGCTTCATCTGACATTATTTTCCCCTCCAGAAAATTGATGGAAAATTGCAGAATTTCCAACAACATATCACCTTAAGCTAGAAAGTGACAGTAATATAGAAATCTGTTCATCTTGAAATATGAAAAGACACTAAAATCGCTTTATCAATTTCATTATACTGCATGCCTGACTGAATATTTGTTGGACAGTCAAATTGATGGAAATTGTTGGACCATAAATTGTTGTTGCTCAGTGAAGTAAGTAAAGGGCAGTGTCAAAAATATAATTACAAGGAATGAATAGTGAAATGGTGTTAATGCTCCAAAAGAATCACAAAGGAGCCGACTATGCATCATAATGTTCTAGAACATCATCTTGCAATGAGCTAAATACAAAGAGAATGGGATGTAACTCTTGAAATACCTCTAGGCTCCTCCTTTGGTGGCAGGATTGAGAAGGAACCAAGCAAACTGGACATTTGACCCAAAGTCACTTCTGAGATGGACCTCTTCAAAGACTAATGAAAGAAGCTTAAAAAATCAGGAAATATTCCACTTGACACCACATGGAAATCTTTTGATTATCACAGAAGCTAATGACAATATTAAAAATGCCTTCTCAGTTTTCAGAACTCAAGTAAAAAACTTTACTAGTGGTTACCAGTCCAAAAACTTGTCTGTAACCTTGATCCACTCTAAAACACATATCAAGGATTTATGATGGAAAGCCAGATTGGATATCTCAAAACCTAGAGAAAAACTTGATCCATCAGGGTAAACGTAAGAAAACTTACTGGATCCTTTTTGAGATTGCCATACTTGCTCTGCAACTGCAGTGCACCAAGCAAAACTAACGTCAGAATGGCTTGTACAAAAGTAGTAAATAAAGAAATTTTAAATTTTCTGTAGTTACCTTTAGAGAAAAGTCATTTACATCTAATAATAACAGCTTAGCTTCGAAGTGATGTGCAAGAGCTTTTGCAAGCATTTGCTGATAAAGTTCTTCAAAATATGAAAACAGAAACAAGACAGAAAATCAGGCAGTGAAATTGAGTTGACAGAATAACACCAAGGCAGGATCAGTTAATATACCAGCGGGTCCAGTGAGTAATATAGCCCTACTTGCAGGGGAAAGATTCCGAGTGTACTTGGAGACATCTAGGCTCTTTAAATGAACATATGCAGCACTAGTCAATAACACCCGCGTCCGCTCACTGTCATTGCCAACAAAGAAATAAGAAAAGAAATGATATGACATGGCACTTAGAAACATTTGCGCACTTGCAACAGCTGACAAACTTCACTCTTTCTGTCCCTTTTGAGAAGATGGTTGACTCCCTGTGAACACAATCAAACATGTTCTCTTTGTTTCCAGAGATGCAAAGTTATACTGTATGATTTGTGTGACCTGGACAAAAGATTCAACAATCTAAGGGAAGAAATTGCCAAGGTTGAGAGTAAAACTGGTTTGCAGTGACACCTACAAATTTTAGCAGAGGTTGTTAAATCTGATAACATGGAAGCAAAGGGAGACCTGGAATGAGATGTGTAATTCACTCATCCAAACAAGGTTGGACTAAATGAAATGAGCTGTGTCGATTGGATTTGTGTAGCCACTTTCATGGCCATGTCTCAAGTCAGCATGCCTAACTTACACCTAAGTGTTCCTCTTCAATTTGAAATCCTACTTGAAGGGAAATAAAACAGAGAACAAGTCCCCTCAAGAATACCTGTCTATACAGTATGTATCATAATCAAGGTGGTGCACCTCTTTTTATTCTTTATCACATTCTAGTTAATACGCCACAGAACCAAGTAAGAAAAGAGCTCTTGATGCAAGGCCCATCACTTATCCGCCACTCTCCATGAAAATTTGATATAATCCTCAATTTAACCTCCTCTGATTTGAAAAGTGATAGAGAATGGTATTTCTCCTAAAGGAAATCCAAAGGAAATAGTGTTGATACAACCCATATAACGAAACTGGTTCTAGTCACTTGCGTAAGTTCTGTATAAAAAGCAGCATCAGTCCCATACAGAGAGAGCAGGAGGCAGAAAAAATCACAACATTGTTCATATACATGGAATATGGGATCATCGAAATATTGATACATTAAACCTCTTCTTGATATTCATCTTTCAAGTGACCATACGGATTTATATATAACATTCGGTAGCAGAGAACACAAAATTAATGTTTTAAAAGAACCTATGTTATGATTTTGGATCGAAAACAATCCACGAACAACCCATCAACCAAACAAACGAACACAAAATTTAATGTGAAAAACCCAAATAAGGAAAAATTACAGGTAAAAAAAAAACAAAATATCACCATGATGAAATTAGTACAATAATAGTGATATAGTTACAACTAATTATAGGACATTAGGCACCAATTTATAGACCTAGACTCTTCATGTACATAGAAAATTATATCATGAGTTATGAGGATAAATCTTCAATTGAAATAAATTTCGATTAGAATTGAATTTGACATTCTAATCATAGTCAAATTTGAAATCCTAATCAAGGTCAAATTAGGAATCCCAATTACAGTCAAATTTGAATTTCGAATCATAATTATAACAAACTCCATCTTAACACTAAATTCAAATATGAAATTATTCATAATTTTTTATTCCAATAAAATCACGAAGAATTAATTTTCCTAATAAATACTAACCAAAACCACACCACATGAAATACCACCTAGATCTACATCACGCTTACTATAGCGGAAATTTTCAAACGTAATCAAAATATAGGCAAAAAGATCAGCCTCAATATATCTTTACTGAAATTAATGAGTCCATATTCATCAAACTCCACCTTAATCTAAATCCATCTGTGTCAAAATTGTTTGCATCTTAACTTATCACATAGAGAATTTAATATTCTGGTCCAATAAAGGAATATCATATTTCAAATTAGTCATTAAATAACCTTGAATAATATCAAATAATTGATGAATAAGACACACTAGACACCCAATTGAAAATAAACCAAAATATCGGATCTGTTAATAGATCTGGATCTGTTGCACCTGGCTGACAGATCTGGCCAATGGGTTGGGTCGTACCAGAATTGGGCCGGATCTGGGCAAAGATCTGGGTTGGCTGAAACAGCCAACAATGGCAGACCAAAGGGGGGCCGTCGGTGGCGTCAACGGCAAACGAGTGAGCTTAAACGACGGTCGGTGAAGGGCATTGACCGGCGATGGCGAAGTGGCCGGAGAAGACGACTACGGGAAGGGAGACGACCGATCTGCAATGAAGCAAGGAGGAGGCTGGCGGTCGAACAAGTAACCGGAGAAACCAAAAGGCCGCGAAGCAGTAAGTCGTCGGTGACGAGAAGCTCGACAACGACCGGCGATGGTGCAATCGACGGTGAACCGACGGACGATCAGTGAAGGGCGAAGTTGAGAGGCCATCGATCGACGGTCGTGGAGGCGACGGCAATGGCCAGAAAAGCTAGTGGCGACAGGGCGGACGGGAGGCAGAGGGTTGAAGAGAAGGCAAGACTGGGAATTACTCAGAAAGGGTAAAATGGTCATTTACTCGGCCAACCAGCTTATTTAATAGCAGCGTTTTGCAAAAGCCGATGAGAGAAAACTTTTGCAAAACACCATCTATGAACGTTTCTTCAAACCAAATATAATAATAAATAAGTTAAGTAGCTTAAAGTTATTATACTAACTTATAAACATGCAAATCTACCAACCAAATGAAGCCTAACAAACCACCAATTATATAAATGAACATAGAATTTTATATGAAAATTTTAAATAAAAAAATTATAAAAAAATAAAATATCACCATGATAAATTAAGATAATAATAATGATATAGATATAATTAATTTCAAAACATTAGACACTTATTTATAGAATTAAACTCATCTATAAATATATATAATAAATTATATCATAAATAGAAAATAAATAAGAGGATAAATGCTCAATTAAAATAAATTTTAATCACAATCCAATTTAGCATTAATGTGAAATTTAAAATTTTAATCAAATTATGAATTCCAAACATAATCAAATTTAAATTTTGGGTAGATTAAGAAAAAAAAAAAAGAAAAACACAGAAAACGAAAAAGAACTGTGTATGAATGATCATTCAACGGAGAGAAACATAACGACAGCTGAAAATCTCAACCCTTCTTCTCTACCTGAGGTAATAAGGGAACTCATCAAAGGTGACGCCGCTTTCTCTGCCATCGACAATGAGTCTCAAAAGCTCCTGCTCAATCTGCTCACCGGCAGTAACGGACGAATCACCTCCCGCCCATTTGTTAACTCTCTGTCCGGAGGCCAAACCAAGCCCAACTCCAAACCCTACGCCCAATGCAGACAACAGAATGTGCTTCTGCGCCATTACGAACTCACCAAAAACTCACCGATCTGTAATCTTTCTTTTCTGCTTTCGCCAATCTCATTCCATTTCTTTGATTCCTAGGTTAATTAGCTCAACTCTACATTAAACAAACGAAACAGACCATTCCAGAAAAGCAGCAAAATTGAAGAGACTCATACGCAACAAAGAACTTGATTTACACGTACGTATATGTACAACGAAGTGGGGGGTGGAAAAGGAGGATTGAATCGTAGTAGGAAGGAAAAGAAATGAGGAATTTGAAAGAGACAGTTGACAAGTCCGTATCTGGTTTGAAGACACGAGAATTGCGTATCTCCGATTCTTTCTGTGCTTTTTCGTGAATTTCTCTTTCCATGGAGAGCCATATGTGCAATGTGTATATATAGCGGGGGAAGGAAACAGAAAAGAAAAGAAAGGAAAAGAAAAGAAAAGAAAATTACTCCATGGCCATGGGACGACTCGTTTGACTTACCGTATCCGCTTTTGACTTTTCATGCACTATTTTCCTTTTATACAAGTGGAGACAGAAAAAAACAAAATTTGTAATCGCACCATCATATTCATATTTTAGTATTCTATATTATTACATCTCTTAAATTCTTAATTACGAAAAGGTGATCTCTCTGATTTTCTTTTCTTTTTTTTCCTAATGGTCTGTTCTTTCATATCCCATTTTGAATAATTGTAGTTTGACCCCCCCGGGGGGGGTTTAATTCAGCTCAAAAATTGGATCATAATTTGCATGACTAACTAATTAATCAGGCCTCCAAGACGAAGCAATTACAAGGCAATATTGTCAAATTCAGTCTGATGAGACAAGTTGGGAGGCAGAAGGACAACGCATGCAGGCTTGAACGTGATTCTAGGCAAAGCATAACCAACAACAAAGAGAAGAAAGCTTCCCCATTCACAAGTGGCCCAGAAAACGCCACAAATTTACAACAGTTTCTATTTTGCCGAAAGCCCACAAAGGCGGCCTCTCCTTGTTGCATGCTTGACTACTCCGTCACTTTCTTTTTCTTTCAAACTTTTATTTGATGGGAAAAGTGGGGCGGGGGGTGGTGTCATATATCTAACAATTTGGCAGTGATCTTGTTGGATCGGGTCAGCCAGTTCTGGATGCCAATGCCAGCATGAAAAAAGTTGTGGCTTTGGAGGGCTGCCTTCAAGTCCAATCCATCCAAAAAAACAGAAGGAACAGTGCACTGAGAGCATGGATCGTAGGGGGTGCCATGTAAGTGTTGGACGAAGTGACTTACATAGCTCTGAAATGACTTAATAGCTCCGGGTATGTATAATGAATGAAAAATGCTATTTGTGTTCACTGGGTTACATTTTTGAGTGCGAAAAAAATATCTCTCATTCAAGACAATAAAATGGTGTGAGGCGGTAAGACATATGACTAAAATATTTCTCACTTAAGACAGTGAAGTGACTTCGAGACGGTAAGATATAATGAATATTTTAATTATTTACACGTATATATATAGCTCAAAGTATATATAGCTCTTAATATACAAATAACATGAAACATAATGTATCCATATTGGTGTCATTTTACTTTTGGACTCTTGTGCATGCAACATTATTTGGGGTTTGTGGGTTACACGCTTGCCACTATGCTTGCCATCGCCATTGCCATTGCTTTAGGGAAGTGTCACAAGGCCACATGTTGGAGTTGCTTTATTCCCAAGGAAGCTCACTGTAATAAAGTAAATGAGCATTAACAGCACTACATGTGGTCCATGTCAAAGCTAGCCACACAAGGCTCTCTCCATCGCAGCCAATTTCCCCCTCGCTAAGTCAAAATTTCAGCGAGAGGATGGAAGAAGTTACTCCAACATAGTTTGCCATTCTCGATTTTACTCGCCATCTAAATTGCGAAAATCAATTTTTTCATCTTTTTTGTCTATTTTGTTGTCCATTGCAGATCTAGTCATCTCTTCTCACAACCATCATCGCCAAAATCATCACCATTACTATCGTTATCGCAATTGCAATCGTCATCGTCAAAGCATGAACCTTCATTAGAGAGGACGAAGCATATTACAACCGATTTGTTATTAGTTTCAGAGATGACCATTGAAGGTGATTGGACATGACGAAAAAGAAACCCATGGACAGAAAAGACGAAGAGTCACGGTGAAGAAGAAGACAAACAAATGTGGCAAAACCAATAAACTATGAAGATGAATAAAAATGGTGGAGGAGACAAACAATAATAGTTATTATTAAATTAAAAAATAAATCTTAAATTTTTATATTAGTAAAAATTATAGGTCAAGTAAAAAAAATAGAATTGAAATTTATTAATAAATAAATAAAATAGAGAATTTGGTTGAAATAAGTATAATTTTAAATAAAAAGAAAAGAATAAGGAGTGAATTATTTATAATATAATGGAGAATAAAATAGAAAGTATAGTTGGAAACAGCCTAATATATAGGATTACTTTCTCTAGTCTAGGTAAATTATTTGGCACATCGAATTTAAGTTAAAATCATTTATAAAGAATTTGTGTTATTATTATATGGGCTCGATGGCTTTTGAGGTAATATAGGAGGTTTTTGGGAAAAAAAAATGCAAGGACCTATAAAGAACTATTTTATAAATATAAACAATCTCTTTATAAATAGTTTAAATTACAAGAATTAAGCAAAGAATAGTTTATATTTTTTAATTAAAGTATAGATATGCATTCAGTGAACTCATTGGACACTTGCATTTTATGCAATTGGTGGATGACGCAACAGAGGGGCAACACAAAGCAAAGAGCAAGCATGCATGAAGCACAAAAGAAGTGGGTTCAATGACGCTCCTCACTTTCTCTCTTGTGCCATATGTGGCTTGTCCTTTTGCAGCCAACATGGATTCCGATTCTCAATAATATCTTGGCCTTGGAGCTTCAAATTCACTTGACTGTCCTCAATACAAACCTCCCTCCCATCCTAACTAAAATTCTAATCTACGTACCAAAATGTCATGTACACACGCTATTTATAGATAGCACAAATAAATGACATTATTTTTTATATTCATTAGGAAATAAAAAGGCAAATTTATAACTTATGAAAATTTATATATCATTTTCATATTAGTCCAATGTTATTGATGTGATTAATATTTGTCATTATCACCCACTGTCACATGATAATTCATCATTCCTAGCTAGTATTTTTTTGGTAAAACCCACGTTTTACATTAGATTATTAGAAAAAATGATCACTTAAAAATATTCAAAGGAAGATATAGAGTTGCATGGGAAACTTAAAACCCCCCCAATAATCTGCTCTCCCTCCTTCATGATTAAGTTCGAGAGATTTGAAGCCTCGCATTTCCCAGTCAGGTGCAAGATGCTCAATCTGGATCCAGTACTACTAGCTAGCTAGAAGGCTTATCACCGCACCACCACAGGAGAATCTCTCTCGCTATCCAACATGGCAACAGCTTCGCTCCCCGCTGAGGCACGAAACTTTAGTGATCTGGCAACTGAAAAATTGACAAAGTACCTACCAAATACACTATATTCCACAACTTTGGTAGCCATCAATTGATGAAAATAAAGTTGAAAGGGACAAATCCCAGAAAAAAATTATACAACAAATTACATCCATGCAAGAGAAAACTTTTGGTCTGAAGCCAAGCGTTGCCTCTCGCCTGGAAAGCTGTATGATCCAGTGCTCAATGATGTTGGCACACACAAGTCTCACGTCAGAAAGAAGAATGGGATGGGAGGCCTCACAAAAGTTTCTGATCAATGCTCTCTTTCTTCTGTTTTCTAACTTTTTGTTTTTGTTCGCTTCTTTCTCGGGTTGGCTCCTTCATCTTGGAGCTTTACAAATCAACAAGGGATTTGGAAAGATCCTTTCCGAGGGCAGTTGTGTGTAGTAGTTCTTTGGGTTAAAGTCTCAAATATGTATATTAAAGTTTTTTGATATTACTTAAATATTCTCTTCTTCTTCTTTTTTTTACTTTAGATGGATAATTATTAAAAAAATATAATAATTTATATATACAATATCAAGCGTTCAAAAATAATTTTAGTAATTGGGAGGGGGGGTTTGCCCACCTCGCATACATATACTTCTGCCCTTGACGGGGTGGATTAACTGTGTTGGTGGGCAGTTGTGAGCCAAAGCATATTATTCGTTTTGATTTATAGATCATATATATATAGGTGTAATTATATTTCTATGAGAGAGATACTTCCCGCATCGAATCTTCTATTATTTGTCAAAATTAGAGTATTTTGTGTTCATTCTATAAAAATAGTTTTAGACATATGCTTGAGTTTACGTGAAAGTGAATCATAAAAAAAGCTTTTAAAATTTATATTATTTTCATGTAACTTTCACTTTAATACCATATATACACAACTTCTTTTTTTTATTAAAAACTAGAAGCTATTTTTGGACAAAATTTTCTTTAACTCAGCTAATAACTGATAAATATTTATAATTGGGCACAATTAGATTTCTTCAACATTAGAAAGTATTCAATGTAATTGTATCACTATGTTATCATACCCATACGATATTGTAAACTAATCATAGGTTATTTGTGTGTTTAAATTGTGATATAGTAATTTATGAGAATAAACTCTAATTTAATTTTAAAAATTATCAAAAAACTGTTTATCGTCATATAATTACATAAATAATGATTTTTTGATAAGAGAAGGATGAAATAGGTATTTGATCCCCTTGGCTTGGACTTGCAGTAGGTCCATCACAATTATTATTATGTCAATATGAATGCATAATAATATTATGATGATTAAATTAAATACATTTTAGCTAGCCACCTCGGACTGGCAGTGGGGTTGCAGGTGCACGGCATGTATAAAAAGTTGTTACAAAACAAAGAATAAGAAACAAAAGAAAGAAGGCGGCCAAAACTCAAGAGCTAGCTAGCTAGCATGGTAAACAACTAATAATTAACCATCCGATCGAGTGGTCTAAAGCTAATATCACAACGTCCACCCCCACAAATCACAATCACATGAAGGACCAAGAATATTCTCCGTTGGGGTTGGGTCGGATTGAATGGCACCATCCTTCACCCCTAAGATTTTGATGGCAGATTTAGAAATTTAAAACTCAGGAACTAAAAATTAAGAAGTTATAAATGGTATCTGTAAATATGAAAAAAAGAGGGAGAATATGAAAGATCTAATGAGTTTGGATCTTGAGTCAATTTAAAAAAAAAATTAATTTGATCAGATTGTAGACTTGATTTTTTGGGATTATATATTTGAACTGAGACTTGAGAAATACATGAAAAGAAATATAAATTGATAATAACATTTGCCATTTTTTTTAAGGCGCAAATCAAATGGTTGAACTATAATAAGTTGAGATTCATATTAGTAGATCATAAATTCAACTTCTTATCCTGCACAATGAGATAAAATCTTTACCTGTAATTTACTTATTTTGTCAAAATCAAAGGAATAAATGACGAAAAATTACACAAAGACGATAATTCCAAATATGACATTTATCATTCAGTCAGTAACTTTATCCAATCACTGTTTTATTCATGAACTAAAATGGTCACGGTAATCTAGCATTGTATGAGGATAAAAGTCTTTACAATCTACTGTGGCCATCCAGCTCGACAAAACTAGTGATATTATATAAAAAAAACAATGATTTGGTTAATAAAATATAGTATGATGATCGATCTAACAAAAAAATAATTAGGCATGAAAAGTTGAACTAGGGTTTTTTTCTTTTTTCAAAATATTTAGGGTTTGTTTGGTTGTAGAAAATATTTTTTAAATTTTTAACTCTAATTTTTTTTACTAAATCAACTAAAAAATTTAATTAAAAAAGAAAAAAAATCAATTTTTAAAATTTTTCAACTTTGTACTATAAATTATGAAACATCAAAAATATATATTTTTAAAAATAATTATTACTCATTCTTAACATACAAAATATTAAAAATTATTTAATTATAAAATTAAAAAAAAATATTTTATAGAACTAAACATGCTCTTATAAATTTGTCTCCATTCTAATTCTTAAAACTTTTATTTTGGGACGAGTTCATCTAACTCAACCATTGGAGATGCATTCCGAAAATTCTGAGGATCATTTATATTAATACTCATCCAACCTGCAGTATGTGGTTAAATGGAAAAATATACCACATCTGATGATCACTAAATTCAATCTATTAAGTTCAGTGTGATCCATCGTTTAACTCGATCGAATAATCCAAGAATTTATAATATATTATTATTCATAACAATAGTTAGCTAGGAGATAGTATTCATTAATTGAAATATATGGATCTGATTCGTTACAAGTTACAACTCTCCATTAAGTGTAAATTGGTTTGGGCCCAATCCCAAGTGGAAGCCCATAAGATTGTGCTGTGGGCCCATGCAACTGCAACAGACCTTCCGGCTTACAATTTCAAGGCCCATTTGAGGGGAAGAGAGGATAGGTCTGTGCAGCGCAGTGAGAAAACTTTATTTAATATAACTGACAACTGTGATATTATATCATCATCGTCATCATCATATTAATATAATAATAATAATATATTTTAAAGTCAATGAGATAGTGTCTGTTTTTGATAAGTTTAAAAATAAATAAAGATAAAAAAAGAAAAATACAAAATGTCTCCAATTAAGTAAAACAGCCAAGAAGATGATTTATCACTTGGATTCAATGTCACATATCAACTTGTCATTTCATCATCAATAGTCAATAGCTATATATCGGCTATCTGTCGCCCTCTTAGTCTCTGTTTCATTTTCAAAGATCCTCTCCTGTAGGTGGGTTACTACCGTCCGGACTCCGCACCGATAAATGTTCGGTACATTTAATAAAAAATATACTTTTAAATAAATGCCAAACGAATACAACACCAAACCAAACGCGACGTGACCCATCCCCCCAAAAATCTGGAATTTCTGAATAAAAAATAAAATAAAATGATTTATAATAACTTTGAGAAGGGCCCGGTGGAAAATGACAACTGTATTAGGTGTAGGTAGACGATTCCTTCTTTCCTGCTTCAATGCCCTTTCTTTTTTTTTTTAAATCTCTTGGTAGGCTCTTTTTCCTTGCATCTCCTTCCAACTCCAAGTTGACCAAGCAGGAGAGGAGGTAGCTACCAGCTGAGTCCATGGATGCTTTTAGTCTAGGACGGCGACTTGGGGAATTCGATTGGGGGGGGGGGGGGGGGGGGGCTAAAATTATTTGATTGGATAATAGTTTGGTTTGAGAAAAAATCAAACACTGATTTAGGGGAGGCCGAATCAATGAACGAGGTTAAAAATTATTTGATTGGATAATAGTTTGGTTTGAAAAAAAATCAAACACTGGTTTAATGGGTATAGTTTGATTATAGTTTTCACTAAATTCAAACTAAAATCCAAACTGAAACCGAACCAAATATGCAGGTAACCGAACCAAATCGAATCAAATATATATATAATATTTATTTATTTATTTAATATATTATATATACAGATAATATATATTGACTAATACATTTTTTTACAAGTATTATAACTAATGTATTACAAATATATAAAATATTTAACATTTATAAAATAAGTAATAAATAAAAAATATATAATCTTAAATTATTTTATTTTTATCAATCAAATAATTATATCCAATAAGTTTGAAGTTAATTTGTAACTGTATGCAAGAATAAGGTAACTTTATTAAAGTTTGTCTTTATTTGTTGTGGAGTTATCAAAAATTTTTATGAATGTTATTTGCAAGAGTTTGTTTTTGTTTGTTGGTATGGATTAAATTAAAAAAATCATGATTAAAACCGAAATCGAACTAAAATCAAATAGTTTGGTTGTGATTTTTAATTTTTAAAATTAATGGGTAATTGTTTGGTTTTGATTTTAGTAATTTAAATTTGATTTAGTTATGATTTTGACAAAAATCAAAATCAAACCGAACTATTGCCAACCCTACTCTCCACCCACTTGACTTCTCGTAGTCTGATTGATAGCGAGGTCAATCTATCAACTCATGCTCCATCTCAATAAAAATGACAAAATACCTATTTTAACCCTTATTAGAAGTTTTTTTTATTATTTTAAAAACATCTCTAAACTTATCATTTCATAATTCACATATTTTTTATAAAAATAGAATTTCGTAACAAAATAGAGGATGATTTTATCGTTGATTATACGATACTTAAAATCGAATGAAAACTTATTGATAAAATAAATCTAAATTTTATTATAGATGAATTTTGTATTTTAAAACATTGTTGAAAATAACTTTAAATTAAATAAAAATATTTTTTTTTTATATATGAATGAACTCCATAACAACGTAGAGGATGAGTTATAGTTTGATCGTATGATATTCAAAATTGAATGGAAACTTATTGAGAAAATAAATCTAAATTTTACTATAGATGAATTTTGTGTTTCAAGATATTGTTGAAGATAACTTTAAATTAAACACAAATATTTTTTTTTATATATGAATTAATTACATTATTTTTTTTATAATTTTTAACCCTTATATTAGAAATTACTAAATCCGCGCTTACACGTGGGTATTAATAACTCGATCCAACACTATTATAAAAACAAAATGAATGGAAAAATTATTTCCAAAAACAAAATATCGTCTGCTTCCACGTGATTTGAAATTGGAAACGTTAATATATAAATTTTATATTACATAGTTCATTAAGCTTATCTTTTTATTTTCAACACGTGGGATTTATAATTTGCATATAAGAGGTTAATATATTTTCCTAAACATTTATTCTCAGGCCCACTGAGGTTGACATGCCATTGCTGATGCTGTCCAACAATTGTTGTTGCCAATTAAAAATCAAAGCTTAATAATTAAAATATCAGACAGTGACTGTTTGCATCACTTTGGGTAATACCTTAATTTATAATAATTATTATAATGAGGAAAAAGTCCATATACGCCTAATATCTTTTGGCTCATTCTCGCATAGGCCTTTTATGACCTAATTAGTTTTGATATTTTAATTACAGGCTCAAAATATTAAAAATTAGATTACGAGAGACCTAATTAATGGTCCCATTTTTATAGGTAGAGTAGATATTTAAAAAAAATCAAAAATGAGTTTTTGGTAAACTTTTAGAGTTTTAGTTTTCTGTTTTATTTTTTTAATTTAAAAAATATAAAATATTAACTTTAATTCATGAGAAAGATAAAAAAAAATAAAAAAGAGAGAGATCCCATCGTTAAAATATAAAAATAAAAGAAAGAATAGCTCTCTTTTTTATTATAAAGAAGATGGAGAAAAAAAAGAAAGAAAATAAGGATATTTAAGTATTTTAAGAATGTAACAGGGATTTATAAGTAATTAGAGTTAAATTGTTGTAATTTTTAAATTATTTTAGAAATCTTTATAACTTTTTAAATAAAAAACCGCTTAAATTTATCATTATCATACAAAAGTTAATGTGTTTTACCTTATTTATTAAAATAATATTATTTTTGAAAAGATTGTCGTTGCCTGGTCGCCACCAAATCAAAACCTAGTCAGATTTCCATTCACGTCGCCACCAACCTCTTTTTCTTGGGTGTTAAAGGTAATATCCCTCACCTTTTAAGACCCCCCACACACTGCCTCATGTATGTGGGAGAAATTAATCACGATACACGACGGCTCTTAAGGTAGGAGGCACAGTACATAGTACCTACAAGGAGCCACCTCACAAGAGGATGAAACTCCCACGCTGCAATTACTATGACTCGAACCTATATCTTTAGGTGTAATCTTTTACCCTGTGAACCATCCGTGCTACGGTCATGGGACAACCAACCCATGCATACGCATTGAAACCTCAGATTACTGGTATATCATATACATTGATAGAGGGAGGGAAAGGAAATTTCGCGGGAATGTGGTTTCTGGTATAAGCATCCAGCTTGGATCGCGTTGTGCTTGCTGAGTTTTGTTTTTTAAAACAATGATGATTAGGTAGTGTGGTTAGGGCTTCATAACTCTCTCTGTTATTTTTTTAAAGGTAATTAGGTTTCAAACTCTTGGGATTAAAAAAATGGCGTTTCTTAAAGCATTTCAGGAATGGCGCCACGAGCCCAGACTGCGGGAACCCGACATTGTCACTGGTCTCCACCCAAAAGGTTGCGTCGTTGAACATCCCAAGTTGGGTCGATCAAATAAACTAAGTAAAGATTTTCATTTCGAATTTATTAATTCAATGCTGTCATCGCTTCATCTTTGCTGGATGTGGGCTCTAGTCCACTCCAGAGAGGGTGTATATGCTTTTGCGTATAATTTTTAACTCATTTGATGTGGTTGATTGTTTGTTTTTTGCGTTTCTTGTTGATCTGGAATCAGGGATTTCAAGCTGCTTTCAGAAGCCCAGAGCCCATAGCCCTTGATCTGGGGCAGGTGATCAACCAATTTGAATTTGACTTCCCAGCATTTTCTTGGCTTCTAGTTTTCAGTTTGGTTTGACGAAGGAGCATTGATAGATATATATATATATATGCACTAATACACACACAAATATATCTACACATTGTATCACATCTATCTTTTATTATCTTTATCCTATTGATGTCTTCAAGGTTCAAGCTGTGTAACTATCTGCGGATTTATATTGAAACCCAGTCATATGTGTTTGATGGCAACCCTAGGAGCCGTGTGTTTATATTAATTATATGTGCTAATAAGCTAATTCTTTGACAAGCTTCTTTAAATTGTTACTCACTCCGTCAAATCTTGCAAACGAAAAATACTCACGTAACTAATGAAATTCGACGTGACAAGGGTAAGTTTAACATACGTTCATTGAACTTTAAAACTGTAACTATTTTCTTATTGAACTTTAAATTGTTACTACTTGCTCACTAAATTTTACTCAACGTCAATCATTCATCACTCATTATATTATCGTTTGATGTTAAAACACTCGTTACATTATCGTATGAACTTAAAACATATTAAAAGTTTTTGTATACATTTAAGATCACTTGTTTTTCAAACTAGAACTAAAAATTAAACCAATAATTCAAATTAAAAAACTATTGACGCAAACCAGAAGCCAAAAAAAAAGGCCTGCTTAGATTTTTTACCTCCATGCTAAAAGCTACGATTTTAGGGTGGATCTGATAGGATGCTTCATACTTATTGAGTTAATTACTTACCGGTTTATTAACAATGACTTGTTTTTCAGCAATATGCATATCCCACTATTTTCTATCGTATTCTTAGTTGTCTAATTCATGCAGGCAATCCTGATTTATTAATTATAGATTGAGTTTGTAAAATCGAGTGTGAAAGTAATTTTTTCAAGGTCACCCTTTGCCTAGCTCAGCTACTTTTTTTTTAGGCAAATAGAATTTGTTTTTCTCTGTTTTCTGGTCTTTCATGGAGTATGCACGGATCATTTTCACAGAAAATAGCTGTTTTTTTTTAAAAAAAAAAATATCGCTCATGAGGCCAATTGATGTACTTCTTTCAGGAGCATTGGAGGCCTCTCGCTATTTATCTCTTCCTATGGTTGAAAAATGTGTGCTGGACTGCTAGTAATTCCTGCACTTTGGGGTTCCTTCAAAAGCTGTTTCTGATCTGAGGCTTACCATTTTCTTCAGTGAAGAGAATACCTCTTTTGGATCTTTGGGCAAACTTCATTTGCTGTCAACCCGATTTCTCAGGGCTGCTTTCGTGGCTGATTGCTGTTATAGATTTGGAGGTACAGCTGCTTCTTCCTTATCGGCAGTGATCTTTTGCTCTGCATGGTTATTTTTTCTTTTACAGAATTGGTTACTAATTTAATCTTCTTCTCCGTTCATTTGCCTAATGCATTTCATGCTAGACACCTTAGATTTTCAGAGTAATTTTTGGGTAAAACTAACCAACAGGAGTTTGAGATCCGTGGGTTTGATTGACTGATGAAGAGATTTTAGAATTGATATTTCAAAATTCAGATTTTGGCATGGATTGCAAAGAAAAATCTAATCATGGCTTTCATTTAGCTTTTATATATATAACAGTGAAGACTTTTGTTTCATGATTTCTGGTAACATTTCTTCTTACACTGGTGTAGTGATCTCTTCTCCAAAAACAGTTTAAAGGAGCTCACTGATTCATTTATGGTTGTTGCCTCTACATATCTGCTGTTTATCTGCTTTATTAGTAGATTATTTTCTTATGCTGTCATGTAAACTTGATGATTTATTTGTGCCATTTCTTTGTCGGAATTTGCTTATGGACAGAATATTTTCACTGAAATCTCATCTAAACAGCAGTTCTAGATTTCTCATACACTAGAACACATCTTACAAGATTGTTACTATTTGATGATGTAAAATATCACCAATAATAAAATGATTGACCTGAAACAACAGCGAGGTTTTCCATGTCTGAGGTTGCTCCTCAACTGATACTTGCGACCACAACTGGGAACTGCCTTGGGTCTGAGCTGGGAGGGCTTTCTGGTGCTTAACTAAGAGGAGAGAATAATGTAGGCTTTGGACTGCAAGAAAATAGATAGAAGATAAAGTATACCAGTAGAGAGAAGGGAAGATGAATATTGTAGGAAGTGGGAGACAATTGATCCCACAAATTATGGGATCTAATAGGGGACAAAGGATCCACAAATTATGAGATCCACAAATTATGGGTTATGTTTTTCTTCTTTTTGATTTGAATAACGAGAGGGTTAGTGATGTTGTGTATATAAGATGTATAGGTTGATTAGGTTTTAAGTTTGAAGATATGATTGTATTTCATATTGTTTTGTTTGGCTATATGGTATCAGAACCACCTGCAGCCACCACCGATCTGTCACTACTCTAGCAAACGAGTCAGCCACTGCCGTTAAGCGCCTGGAACGGAGAAGACGAAGGTTCTCCCGCTTCCATCGTCGTCAGTAACCGTTAAGCGTTGCCGCCCCTCCTAGTCGCACTGTCGTGCTGCCTTCTACCATAGGCCGTTTTGGCCATTGTTTGCTCCTGCAACCACCACCATCGACGTCGTCGACCTAGGATCAGGCCAACCCCCGAAGTCCAGCCACCATTGCCACCACCATGCGTTGCCATCAGATCTGACCACCTAGATTGTTTGTTGCTCTGATCTCTCTCTCTTTGGTACTCCAATTACGACGCCGTCGTTACTGTTGAACTCAAGGGCAGATCTAGAAATTTATGTAGGGGGAGGCTAAAATTTTTTTTTGAGATGTAAAATTGTACATCACAGATTTTGGGGTACACTGATTTTTTTTTTTTTGACTAATTTATTATTAAAAATTATTTTTTTATATAAAAAATAATTTTAATTGTGCTGCCCTGGGCCACAGCTCAGGGTAGCTCACATGTAAATCCTCCATTGGTTGGACTTGTCTCTCTCAGATCTTCCAAATCTCGGTGGTTTCGTCACCTTCCGCCGTTGTCCGCCATCACCGGCTGCCAACCTCATTAGTGCTCTAGCGAGCGTTTGCCGTCGCTCATTGCCCTTCCATCTCGATCCTCTTCTTTGTTTTTCGTGGAAGCCTATCAGCCCGTAAGTCTCAGAACTGGTTTGTAGCAACCTCTGATTTCTGACCAGCAAACCACCTCCACCAACTTGAATTCCAACGACCGCCATTATCGATAAAATGACCAAATCCATTTCATCCACTGTGAAATCGACCAGTATCTCAACTATCCCCAACCCCCAATTATCCTTAGTACCTAGTCATTTTGAAAGCCCCTTAATATAAATCACCTCTCATAAATTAAATAGGAGCAATTTTAGAGAGTGGTATCAATCAGTGTTGCTTGTGATCAAGGGAAGAGGAGAGATGGGATATTTAACAGGAGCAATGACAACACCTCCATCAGATTTTGTCGCCTATAGTGTATGGAAAGCAGAAAACTCAATTGTAATGGCATGGTAGATAAACTCAATGGAGCAAAAGATTGGGTGCTTGTATTTGTTCTACCAAACAACAAAAGAAGTGTGGGATGCAGTGAAAAAGATGTACTCAAATCTTGAGGATATATCTTAAAGTTTTGAAGTTTGCTCTAAAATTCGAAACACTCGACAAGGTACATTTTCTGTTACCGAGTACTTTAATACACTCTCAGAACTGTGACAACAAATCGATTTGTTTCACAATGTTGAGTGGAAGTGTCTGGATGATGAGTCCTCTACAATAAGATGGTAGAAAAATATCGAATATTTGATTTTTTACAAAGTCTGAATCAAGACCTTGATGACATTCGAGGATGAATACTTGGCACAAAGGCTCTACCAAAACTAAAGGAGGTGTTTGCTGAAGTTCGGCGTGAAGAAACAAGAAGGAAAGTGATGACATCTCCAGTACAGACTTCATCCACTGAGTTAGAAGTCTAGGGATCTACTTTTGTAGCAAATCGAAATGAATGATATAATCCAAAAGGAACTTCTGGAAAGAACAAACGATTGTGGTGTGAGCATTGTAAGAAGCCCAACCATACCAAAGACATGTGCTGGGATATTCATGGCAAACCTCTAGATTGGAAGCCACGAAGCCAAAGGAGAAAGAATGCCTTTGTGGTTGAGATAACAATTGGTGCAGCCTTTTAACCATTCACTGCAAAGCATATGGAAATTTTTCGAAAACTGATGACTTCCTCACCAATTACAGATGCCTCTAAAATTGTCCCATCAATCTCTACTAGCTCTGCAACGCTTACATCACATAAAGATATTTTTTCTTTATTGTCATGTAAAGACTCACATGATCCTTGGATAGTGGACACAGATAATTCTGACCATATGACAAGCTCCAATATAGGATTCAATAACTATCAACCATGTAAGGAAAATGTTGGTATTACTATAGTAGATGAGTCTGTGTGCACAGCAACAGAGAGATGAGATATGGAACTCAATGGGTTGAAATTGAATTCAATTTTTCATATTCCTAGTCAGTGCAATTTACTTCTAGTGAGTAAACTAATCAAAGATTTGAACTGTTCAGTAACATTTTTCCCTTGTTGTAAATTTTAGGATTTGGCATCAGAGAGGACAATTAGGAATATTAAGGAGCAAAATGGTCTCTATTACTTGTCAGGTATTCTCCTTCAAGTCCAAAGTTACTTATTGTTTTTTCTTCGATTTCTAATTCCAATGTTCTGTTGTGGCATCTGTACTCTCACTTGTTCATTAATAAAGATCCTTCATCATTTCAATGTGATCATTGTACTCTTGGCAAACAAACCCGTGCATTTTATCCACCTCACATATACAAACCTTCTACTCTATTCCATTTAATTCATAATGATGTGTGGGGACCATCACGAGTATTAAATTTAACTGGGGAACGATGGTTTGTTACCTTTATTGATGACCATACCTAGGAATGTTGGGTTTACTTGATGAGAGAAAAATCCAAAGTGACTACAATATTTAAACGATTCCACAAGCTTGTTAAAAATGTTTTTCAATCATCTATCCATATTCTTCGAATGGATAATGGTAGAGAGTATTTCTCCCATGAACTAAATGAATATCTCTAAGAATGTGGGATACTTCATTAAAGTTCATGTGCGTATACTCAACAAAATGGGGTTGTTGAGAGAAAAAATCGTCACCTATTGGAAGTTGCTCGATTCATTATGTTTGCTAGTCATGTTCCGCACTCCTTTTGAGGTGAAACAATTCTTACATCAACATTCCTTATCAATCATGTTCCCTCCAATGTCCTTTAATACCGAACACCTCTCAGTGCACTGTTATTTGTCTTTCCTTCCTCTCGGGTTCATAATTCTCTTAAAACCTCATGTGTTTAGGTGTGTGGTATTTGTCCATAATATTCAACCCAACTGAGGCAAGTTTGATCCTAAAGCTCTCAAATGTGCCTTTCTTGGTTACTCCTCCACACAAAAGGGCTATAAGTGTTATCATCCTTCTACAAAACGATTCCTGATCTCGTGTGATGTTTCCTCTGTTGATGATCAAACCTTCTACCCCCATGTTTCTCTCTAGGGGGAGAATAATACTCAAGGAGACAAACATTGAGAACCCACTTTCTTTGAGCCCTTCCCTTTGATCTCCTCATCTTTTCCTTCCCAATCCAATTTTGAGTCCAAATACGGTGGTGATGTTGGTCAAGGGGGAGAATCTAACTCTATAGACTCAAAATCAATTTTGGTTTACTCTAGGAGGCCACAAACTCTAGTGCAAACTCAAGAGTATGAACTGATGGCAGATCCCATTACTATGGATAATCAAGAAGAGGATGTGAAAAATGAGCCATGCTGTGAGGAAGAAGAATCTATCAATAACATCGATCTTTCGATTGCCATAAGGAAGGGGGTAAGGTCTCGTATGAGAAATTCTAAGTATCCTATATCAGATTATGTTGCATATACTAAGTTATTAGGAAATTTCAAAGCCTTTGTTGCAAAGATTGATGAGATTCATGTTCCTGAAAATGTTTATGAGGCACTTCAAGATCCAAAGTGGAAGAAAGTTGTGCTATAAGAGATGAAGGCATTGAATGATAATGAAACTTGGGAGATGGTGAAGTTACCATAAGGGAAGAAAATAGTTGGAAGTAAATGGATCTTCTTAGTGAAGTATAAACCATATGGAACTGTAGAACGATATAAGGCAAGGCGAGTAGCACAAGGTTTTACTCAAAACTATGGGATTGATTATGAAGAAATCTTTGCACTAGTCGCCAAGCTTAACTCAATCAGAGTTCTTTTGACTATTGCTGTTAATTTAGATTGGAGACTATACCAACTTGACATTAAGAATGCTTTTCTCAATGGCATATTAGAGGAGGAGGTATATATGAGAGTTCATCCTGGATTTGAAGAAAATGGAGATCCAGACAAGGTATGTAAGCTAAAAAAAGCCCTTTATGATTTGAAACAATCACCTTAAGCTTGGTTTACAGGATTCAACACTGTTATGAAAGATTTTGGATTCAACCAAGGCCAAACTTATCGCACCTTGTTTGTGAAGAAGAATAAATCAAGAAAATAAGCAATACTCATTGTATATGTTGATAATCACAGGTGGTGATGAAATGGAGATTGGAAATCTCAAAAAGAGACTTCAAGCTGAATTTATGTTAAAAGATCTTGGGGAACTTAGATACTTTCTCGAAATGGAGGTTGCAAGAAGTCACAAAGGGATCTTCATTTGACAAAGAAAATACACACTTGACTTACTTAAGTAGACATGAAAACTTGGGTGTAAACATTTTAGTACGCCATTGGAACGTAATTGGAAACACAAGGTTTTAGATAGTGATCCTCTAGTGAATAAAGAAAGCTATCAACATTTGGTAGGAAAGCTCATCTACCTTTCACTCACAAGACTAGATATTACCTTTAGTGTGAGCGTGGTAAGCCAATTCATGCATGCTCCCACGAAAAGGCACATGGAGGCAGCAAACCAGATTCTGAGGTATTTAAAAGGGAAGTCCTGGTAAAGAATTATTGTTTAAAAAGACTAGAGTTAAGGACGTTGGTTTTTCAGATGTAGACTGGGCAGGAGCTGTTGATGATAGCAAGTCAACAACTGGGTATTGCATAAAAGTGTGGGGTAATCTAGTGATGTGGAGAAGCAAAAAAAAGTCCGTGTTGCCCGAAGCAATGCAGAAGTAGAGTATAGAGCCATAGCTCAAGGAACATGTGAACTCTTTTGAATACAGAGACTGATGGAAGATTTAAACATGTCAATAACAAGGGCTATGGAGTTTGTTTAGTGATAGCAAATAAGCTATCAATGTAGTCCATAATCCAATTCAACATGATTGGATGAAACATGTGAGCATTGACAGAAACTTGATCAAGATTGAGATTAAGAATGGGACTATTGCCTTGTCTTACATTCCTATCAAGTCTTAGAAAGCTAATGTTCTAACCAAAGTTTTTCAAAAATCAAGTTTCGATATTTGTATTGGCAAGCTAGGAATAACTGACATCTATTCTCAAGTTTGAGGGGGAGTGTAGGAAATTGGAGACAAATGATCTCACAAATTATGGATCTAATGGGGGACAAAGGATTCACAAATTATGGGTTGTGTTTTTCTTCTTTTTGGTTTGAATAATGAGAGGGTTAGTGATGTTGTTGTGTATATAAGATGTATAGGTTGATTAGGTTTTAAGTGTGAAGATATCATTGTATTCCATATTGTTTTGTTTGGTTATAAATATATATATATATATATACACATATTAATCTGTTGCCAGCCATGACTTATATGATGGCGTTGGTAAAATTTTAAGTGCTGGCTGACTTATCTTGTGGGGTTAAGTCCTTGTTAGAGGTGGAGATTGTTGGGTGGTGATGGTGGTCCTTCCCTTGTTCTTCAGGGCTGCCTCATGGGCAACTTTATCTGTTTCCTTGGCTAGTGCCATCCAGGCAAGGATTGGCACAACTGTAACTAATATGAGTTATACACGAGCACAACTGTAACTAATATCTGCTTCCAGAAAGTACTGTGCTATTGGCAAATTCTACAAGAAGGGGTATATTTGGTTTCTTTAGGTATGTTGATTAATGGCAATTTAATGGAAGACCGTCATCTGTTTGGACATCCTAATTTCTATATTTACTAGCTTTTAAGGTAGAGTGAAGACCTTTTTATTTCTAATATACAGAAGTACTTACCTGCGCTGTATGGTTCTTTTGAGTGTCATCCTTCTAAGAAGGTATTACCTTGCATTCCCTATTAGTCGAGGGTATGGGAGAGTTAAGGACACAAGTGGTATCTCTCAAAATCGGACAATTAGTATGTACTTTTCCAACTGAAATCACTCTCTATTCACAAGAAATGTGAAAGTATGTACTAGAATCCAGGCTGGTACTTGTCAAATCAAGGAAGCCAGTGCATCACTAAACTCCATTAGACTGGTTGACAGGAAGGTTAAAATTTATCTCCATATAGAACTTCTGACAGTCGTAATTTAGATTCAATAACATACAATATGGACATACAACAAAAAGTTTTTTTTCTCTATTTATGTGTAGGTGCATTAACATTTTCATGATGTTTCATAACTGAACTGTTTATGGTTGTTGGTAGCCAGGTATAGTTGATTTGTCATGGAAAGCAGTGAACATCTGGGTTTCTCAAAGCACGATTCTCCTGAGTTACTTCCACCACTCATCAAATTTATCTCTGCAAATGAAGTTGCTGGCTTTGACAATGTAAGAGAGGATAAACATTTAGATAATCAGTATTAGAAAAATGGTTCCCGCTCTTCCAATCCCCCGGCCACAGTAAGTATAATTGTTAACAATTTGAGGGGTCTTGACAAGCCTAGGTTACACGTAGATAAGAGCATTCTACATATTTTATGTGTGGTGTTTGTAATGACTTTAGGTTGCATAGCATGATAGTAATGAAGCTACCTGAGCTTGCTCTGTGGTGCTTTGTCACGAGTCAGGATTGAGATAGCTCATGATATGTCGTGGTCTTTAGCATTTATGCATTTTCATTTGGTTTAGCTCATGATATGTTGCTATGAGCAATTAGACACTATAAAACTGCACACACACACACACACAAAGGTAAAACATATACGAGATATTCAATCGTTTATTCTGCTGCTAGTGGTACGTTCAACTAATAGTAGGTATATTTATATATATATGCATATATATAGGTAAAACATATACGACATATTCAATCGTTTATTTTGCTGCTAATCGTACTTTCAACTAAAAGTGGGTATAGATTTTTGTTACTGATCAGAGGAAAACTATATCCTGACATAATATGCAATATGTTCTTGATCCATCACACCAGGTAACCGATATAGCTGCCCAAAACCAGAGTAGTAATTCGTGGTCACAGATAATGCATTCTGTTTCTATCAGCATGCCCTCTTCCCCTATGGAAGTTCAATTACAGGGCGCTAGAAAAGTATTCTTCAAAGATCGCAACGGAACCGCTCTCGCCAATGATATTCCAAATGCTTCTCCTCCATCGACTGATGCTGGGACTGAACAGGCAAAATTCCATTCTCAACCAATTCCGTCAGGTCTTGCATTTGATAATGCAGTTGCAACTGGAAAATTTCCCATCCATCCAGAGCCTCCACCAAAGAATCCAAGGATTGACAGGTTGAGGGATAGACAGTTTGATTCTTTCAAAACATGGTCTGGCAAGCTTGAGAGGCGGTTGTCAAATTTACGTGGAAAGCCACGGGAAACTGAGCCAGAGGAAAACACTCCAAATTTAGAGGTGGAGACATTATCTGTGGATCGATTCTTCGAGGCCCTGGAAGGACCAGAGTTGGATACCCTCAGGGTATGTGTTTCCTAGCCTGTTTCTGTTCATTACCCAATTTGTTATTGATATTGGATATTGACAAAGAAATGTTGCTGTATTCGAAAATAACTATTAGTTTTCTTGTTATAGGCTTCAGAGGAAATATTGCTTCCAGAGGACAAGCAATGGCCATTTCTTCTTCGCTATCCTATTTCTTCTTTTGGTATTTGCCTCGGGGTTAGCAGCCAAGCCGTTATGTGGAAGACCTTGGCAATTTCTGATTCTACAAAATTCCTCCACGTAAACCTGGATGTAAATCTCACCCTATGGTGCATCTCTGTTGCTCTTGTTGCCACGGTTTCTTTCGTCTACTTGCTCAAACTGATACTGTACTTTGAAGCAGTTCGTCGTGAATACTATCACCCTGTCCGCGTCAACTTCTTCTTTGCCCCATGGATTGCCTTGTTGTTCTTAGCTCTTGGAGTTCCACCCTCAGTTGCTGGACAGCTACATAAATCTCTCTGGTACATTCTTATGACACCAATTTTCTGTCTAGAGATTAAGATTTATGGACAGTGGATGTCAGGAGGACAAAGGAGGCTTTCGAAGGTGGCCAATCCTTCGAACCATCTCTCTATTGTTGGGAACTTTGTGGGGGCTTTACTGGGTGCATCAATGGGGCTAAAAGAAGGTCCAATATTCTTCTTTGCTGTTGGATTGGCTCATTACGTAGTCTTATTTGTGACGCTCTACCAGAGACTCCCAACAAACGAAACCCTCCCGAAGGAACTCCATCCAGTTTTCTTTCTGTTTGTTGCAGCACCCAGTGTTGCTTCTATGGCTTGGGCAAAGATTCAGGGCTCCTTTGGTTATGGATCGCGAATTGCTTACTTTATTGCCTTGTTCCTATATATCTCACTGGTTAGTATGCTGTATCTGAATCACACAAACATCATTCTCATCGTCTCTCATTCTACAGCGTAAAATCTACCAAGCCTTTATCCTATTATGTGGGATCAACTACATGAACTTTAGCTTACCTCGCCTTGACTCTCTTCTAAGAATATTAGGCGCCCATTGATGGATTACCCTTTCCATATGGTTGTTTCCTTTCATTTCTTTTCTTCATAAGATCCATTTTGAATGTATTGTTGGCTAACTAATATGCATCTCTCCTTTCTCTCTGTATTTCTACAGGCTGTTCGAGTTAATTTCTTTCGAGGTTTCAGGTAGAGCATCACCCGTATCTTTGGCTACTACTCATCCTTTTCCCTATTCTGATCTAATTTTCTGAGTTTCACTTATTCTGATGTGCAGATTCTCATTGGCATGGTGGGCTTACACTTTCCCTATGACCGGGGCTGCCATTGCAACCATCAAGTATGCCAATGAGGTCCCGAACGTATTAACCAAAACGCTATCCATCGCGCTCTCTGTCATCGCCACGTTCACCGTGACATCGCTTCTCGTGACAACCGTTCTCCATGCCTTCGTGCTACGAGACCTCTTCCCCAATGACATTTCCATTGCCATCAGCGACAGGAAGCCAAAAACCACCCGGAAATGGTTCCACAGGAGAGCCGGCAGCTCAGAGAATGATATCGAAAACTACCTTAAATTTTCTGACACAGAGAGCAAGGATGTAGAAGCTTCTTTGACGCCCCCAGTTGCTAAAAGTGTTGGACGGTTGTGTCGAACCAGCAGCAGATGTCAAGGAAAATCACTCTCCCGGCGGTTTGGAATTGGAACCTTAGGATTGTTACCATAGTTCTAAAATTTTACCCAGAAAGAAGGAAAAAAAAAAAAAGGAAAAAGAAAAGGCAAGGGAGGAATGTGGATTTCAATTCCAGTGATCTTGATGAATGTATAGATAGAGAAAAATGAAGGCTTTATCTTGTTAGCAGGTATTTGAACACTCTTTGAGGTACAAGTCTTGAGCATATATCCTACAAGAATAATATGGTTTTGAAGCAAGATCTTGGTGTTTTTGGTGGTTCAATTTCGGATTTCTAGTCCTCAGAATGCATTTAGTTTGCATCGGTTAGATACAAAATGCAACGATATAATTCATTACTGAGAGAGGGGGTGGTCTCAATCTTGTTTTACAAATATGATTCGATTACTTTCTATGCTCTACTTGCATAGTAAATATACCAGAATAACATCAAGGCAGGATCAGGTAATATACCAGCGGGTCCAGTGAGTAATGTAGCCCTACTTGCAGGGGAAAGATTCCGAGTTTACTTGGAGACATCTAGGCTCTTTAAATGAACATATGCAGCACTAGTCAATAACACCCGCGTCCGCTCACTGTCATTGCCCACAAAGAAATAAGAAAAGAAAGGATGTAACATGGCACTTACAAACATTTGCGCACTTGCAACAGCTGACAAACTTCACTCTTTCTGTCCCTTTTGAGAAGATGGTTGACTCCCTGTGAACACAATCAAACATGTTCTGTTTGTTTCCAGAGAAAGTTATACTGTATGATTTGTGTAACCTGGACAAAAGATTCAACAATCTACGGGAAGAAATTGCCAAGGTTGAGAGTAAAACTGGTTTGCAGTGATACCTACAAATTTCAGCAGAGGTTGTTAAATCTGATAACATGGAAGCAAATGGAGACCTGGAATGAGATGTGTAATTCACTCATCGAAACAAGGTTGGACTAAATGAAATGAGATATGTCGATTGGATTTGCGTAGCCACTTTCATGGCCAACTCTCAAGTCAGCATGCCTAACTTACACCTAAATGTTCCTCTTCAATTTGAAATCCTACTTGAAGAGAGAAATAAAACAGAGAACAAGGCAAATGGAGACCTGGAATAAGATGTGTAATTCACTCATCCAAACAAGGTTGGACTAAATGAAATGAGATGTGTCGATTGGACTTGCGTAGCCACTTTCATGGCCATGTCTCAAGTCAGCATGCGTAGCCACTTTCATGGCCATGTCTCAAGTCAGCATGCCTAACTTACACCTAAATGTTCCTCTTCAATTTGAAATCCTACTTGAAGAGAGAAATAAAACAGAGAACAAGTCCCCTCAAGAATACCTGTGTCTATACAGTATGTATCATAATCGAGGTGGTGCACCTCTTTTTATTCTTTACCACAGTCTAGTTAATACGCCACAGAACCAAGTAAGAAAAGAGCTCTTGATGCAAGGCCCATCAATTATCGGCCACTCTCCATGAAAATTTGATATAATCCTCAATTTAACCTCCTCTGATTCGAAAAGTGATAAGAGAATGGTATTTCTCCTAAAGGAAATAGTGTTGATACAACCCATACAGCGAAACTGGTTCTAGTCACTTGCGTAAGTTCTGTATAAAAAGCAGCATCAGTCGCATACAGAGAGAGCAGGAGGCAGAAAAAATTACGAGACTATTCATATACATGGAATATGGGATCCTCGAAATATTGATACATTAAACCTCTTCTTGATATTCATCTTTCAAGTGACCATACGGATTTATCTATAACATTCGGTAGCAGAGAACACAAAATTAATGTTTTAAAAGAACTTATGTTATGATTTTGGATCGAAAACAATATGTGAAGAACCCATCAACCACACAAACGAATACAAAATTTAACGTAAAAAAACTCAAATAAGAAAAAACTACGAGCATAAATTAATACAATAATAGTGATATAACTGTAACTAATTCAGGACATTGAGCACCTATTTATAAATTTAGACTCATCTATAGATGTACACAAGAAATTATATCATGATTAGAAAATGAGTTATGAGGACAAATTTTCAATTGAGATAAATTTCAATCACAATTGAATTTGACGTCTAATCATAATCAAATTTGATATCGTAATCACGGTCAAATTAGGAATCCCAATTACAGTCAAATTTGAATTTCAGGGTCACAATCATAACAAGTTCCACCTTGACACGAAATTCAAATATGAAATTATTCATAATTCTTTATTCTAATAAAATTACTGAGAATTAATTTCCTCGATGAATACCAATCAAAATCACACCACAGGAAATATCAACTAGATCCACATCATACTTACTGTAACGGATATCTTCAACCATAATTAAAACATAGGCAACAAGATCAGTCTCAATATATCTTTATCGACTTTAATGAGTCTATATTCATCAATGTAAATCCACATTAATGACTCTACATTCGTCTAAATCCATCCGTATCAAAATTATTTATTTTAAAGTCCATATATTGACTTTAAAATATATTTTAAAGTCAATGAGATAGTGTTTTTGATAAGTTTAAAAATAAATAAAGATAAAACGTATCACTTATGAAAAAAGAAAAATACAAAAATGTCTCCAATTAAGTAAAACAGCCAAGAAGATGATTTATCACATGGATTCAATGTCACGTATCAACTTGTCATTTCATCAATAGTCAATACCTATTGGCCATCTATCGCCCTCTTAGTCAATAGTCAATACCTTTTAGTCTCTGTTTTATTTTCAAAGATCCTCCTGTAGGTGGGGTTACTATCGTCCGGACTCCGCAGCGATAAATGTTCGGTACATTTATTTAAAAATTTCCTTTTAAATAAATGCTAAACGAACACAACACCAAACCAAACCAACCAACCAAACGCGACGTGGCCCATTCCCCCATACCTCCACGGACGCTGTCGGAAATGAGAAGGATAAAAAAATCTGGAATTTCTGAATAAAAATGCTAACAAAAATGATCTTTTGAGAAGGGCCCCGTGGGGTGGTGGGGGACCCTACCCTGTTTACTACTACTACTACTTCAGGAAAATGATAACTGTATTAGCTGTAGGTAGAGGATTTCTTCCTGAAATTATCATTTTTATGCAATTTCTTGTTACTGATGTTCTTAATTTTGACAAATAAAATAACTTATAAATGAAGATTTTATTTTATCATATAAAATAAAAAACTCAATTCATAATTTATTAATATAAATTTTATTTTAGTGTATCTAGTTAACTTGTGTCGTAAAAACAGAAAGGATACTTTCTTTCCGCGGCGGGCGGGGCTTGGATGCTTCAATGCCCTTTTCTTTTTATTTTTTCTCTTGGGTTGGGTTGGCTCTTTTTCCTTGCATCTCCTCCTTCTTGACCTAATAGGGGAGGAGAGGAGAGGAGAGGCCCACATGGGCAGCTCAATTGGTCAAGAAGGGGGCACAAAGTACCTTCCATGGTGAATCTTGGACCAAGACCGAGGATCAAGTCTCGCAAGCGACAGTATGAGGTACCTTTCTCCAAAATGAGGGGGGCTCCTTGTGCGTGGTGTGCTTAGGTCTAGCCACTGCGTTCGGCTGGGTCACTATGATTAACCCCTCCACATCTTGTCGAGTCGGGTGTAAGGAGCATCCGGGATAAGCGATTTCACCTTTTTGGACCAAGAGATGAGGTAGCTACTAGCAGCTGGCTGAGTCCATAGATGCTGCTTTTAGTCTAGAAGGACGACGACTTGGGGAATATCAACCCCGCAATCCCCTCTCCACCCACTTGACTACCAGCCTCATTGACAGCTTGGGTCAATCTATCAACTCATGCCTCATCTTAATAAAAATGACAAAATACCTATTTTAACTTTATTCAATTTTTTTTTATTTTAAAAACATCTCTAAACTTATTATTTTAAATTAATTACATTTCTAAAATTTGTATTCTTTCAACTTTATTAAAGTAGGCTCAGACAAATTTGGAAAAAGACCCGATTGAGTTTCAGTCCATGCCAACCTCAATCCAAATTTATGTAGATTATTTTTTTTTAATTTTAAATTATTTTTTAATTTTTTTTAATCAACGCGTGTTTCTCGAGTTTCAATTCAAATATGTTATCTCAAATCAAGTCATGTTTAAATAAAAAAATTTCAAATTGATTCAATATCCAAATTCATCAAATCCTTCTTATTATTTCTTTTTTTCTTTACCTTGACAGAGAGATCGTTCCTAACTTCCTTCACATTTCATAATTCACACCTTCATCGTGAAGACAAAATTTCGTAGCAAAATAAATGATAACTTTTTTATTGACTATATGATACTCAAAATTGAATGAAAACTTGTTAGAAAAATAAATCTAAATTTTATTATAGATGAGTTTTATGTTTAAAACTTTGTCAAAAATAACTTTAAATTAAATAAAAACAACTTATATTATATATGAATTCATTACATTAATTTTCAACCCTTACATTCAAAATTGCTAAATCCGCCCCCTCAACATAATCGAAATTGCTAAATCCGCCCCGGGTATTAATAACTTGATTCTACACTATTATTATAAAAACAAAATGAATGGAAAAATTATTTCCAGAAACAAAATATCGTCTGTTTCCACGTGATTTGAAATTGGAAACGTTAATATATAAATTTTATATTACATAGTTCATTAAGCTTCCCTTTTTCTTTTCAACACGTGGGATTTATAATTTGCATATAAGAGGTTAGTTAATATATTTTCCTAAACATTTATTCTCACGCCCCCTAAGGTTGACATGCCATTGCTGATGCTGTCCAACAATTGTCGTTGCCAATTAAAAATCAAAGCTTAGTAATTAAAATATCAGACAGTGACTATTTGCGTCACATTGTGCAATACATTAATTTATATAATCATTATAATGAGAAAAAAAAAGTCCATTTACGCCTAATATCTTTTGGTTCATTCTTGCATCGGCCTTTTGTGACTTAATTAGTTTTTATATTTTAATTACAGACTCGAAATATTACAAATTAGGTTACGAGGGAGTTAATAAATGGCCCCATTTTTATAGGTAGAGTAGATATTTAAAAAAAATCAAAAATAAATTTTTGGTAAACTTTTAGAGTTTTATTTTTATTTTTTTAATTTAAAAATATAAAATATTAATGACAATTAAAGTTATGATTCGTTAAAAAAGATAAAAAAAATAAGAAATGAAGAAAGATCCCGTCACTTTTTTAACGATGTAAATAAAAGAAAAAATAATTTTATTTCTTATTATAAAGAAGATGGAGAAAAGAAAAATATTTAAGTATTTTAAGAATGTAACAGTGATTTATAAGTAATTAGAGTTAAATTGTTGTAATTTTTAAATTATTTTAGCTATCTTTATAACTTCTTAAATAAAAAATGCTTAAATTTAGCATTATCATACAAAGGATAATGTCTTTTGCCTTTTTTATTATTAAAATAATATTATTTTTTAAAATATTGTCGCTGGCTTGTCGCCACCAAATCAAAACCTAGTCAAATCGAATTCCATTCACGCCGCCGCCGCCGCCACCTCCACCTGCCATCAGCCACAAGCCGCCACCAGCCCCCTTTTTCTGTCTTTATAGAGACATGCATACACATTGCAACGTCAGATTACTGGTATATCCATGTACATTGATAGAGGGAAGGAAAGGAAATTTCGCGGGAATGTGGTTTCTTTCTGGTAATGGTATAAGCATCCAGCTTGGATCGCGTTGTGCTTGCTGAGTTTTGTTTTTTAAAACTATGATGATTAGGTAGTGTGGTTAGGGCTTCTTCATAGCTCTCTCTGTTTTTTTTTTTTAAGGTAATTAGGTTTCAAACGCTTGGGATTAAAAAAATGGCGTTTCTTAAAGCATTTAAGGAACGGTGCCACGAGCCCAGACTGCGGGAACCCGACATTGTCACTGGTCTCCACCAAATAGGTTGCGTCGTGGAACGTCCCAAGTTGGGTCGATCAAATAAACTAATTAAGTAAAGATTTTCATTTCGAATTTATTAATTCAATGCTGTCATCGCTTCATCTTTGCTGGATGTGGGGTCTAGTCCACTCCAGGGAGGGTGTATATGCTTTTGCGTATAATTTTCAACTCATTTGATGTGGTTGATTGTTTGTTTTTTGCGTTTCTTGTTGATCTGTAATCAGGGATTTCAAGCTGCTTTCAGAAGCCCAGAACCCATAGCCCTTGATTTGGGGCGGTGATCAACCAATTTGAATTTGACTGCCCAACATTTTCTTGGCTTGTTGTTTTCAGTTTGGTTTGACGAAGGAGCATTGATGGATAAATATATATATATATATGTGCACACACAAATATATGTACACATTGTATCACATCTATCTTTTATTATCTTTATCCTATTAATATCTTCAAGGTTCAAGCTGTGTAACTATCTGCGGATTTATATTGAAACCCAGCCATGTGTTTGGTGGCATCCCTAGGAACCGTGCGTTTATATTAATTATATGTGCTAATGAGCTAATTCTTTGACTAGCTTCTTTCATACTTAATTTAATTGTTTTACCTAACTAATACGAGATTTCTCGGCTCATAATTTATCTGGTAGCTACTAAATGCCCATTCTGAATAGCTTCTTCTATACTTAAAAATAACCTTTCTTTAATCTGATATCATGAAAATCCTGGGCTCATAATTTTGTCTGGAAGTTATCATATGACCCATTCTTTAAGCTGAACAACAATTACTTAAAGGGTTTTCTGCTGTTAGTTTTTATCAAATCTGTCTACTCCTCCGATTTACTTTCAAACTCTGCTTATTTTCTTCTTCTCGAGATTGTCTTGTAATGGGAAAGTTTTATGCCAAGTATTAGGGTGGATCTGGTAGGATGCTTCATACTTCTTAGAGTTAGTTACTTACCGGTTTATTAACAATTATTTGTTTTTCAGTAGTATGCATATCCCACTATTTTCTATCGTATTCTTAGTTGTCTAATTCATGCAGTCAATCCTGATTTATTAATTATAGAGTATGTAAAATCGAGTGTGAAAGTAATGTTTTCATGATCACCTTTGCCTAGCTCAGCTACTTTTTTTTAGACAAATAGAATTTTTTTCTCTGTTTTCTGGTCTTCCATGGAGTATGCACGGGTCATTTTCACAGAAAATAGCTGTTTTTTTTTTTTTTTTTTTAAATTTATTGCTCATGAGGCCAATTGATGTACTTCTTTCAAGAGCATTGTAGGCCTCTCGCTATTTATATCTCTTCCTATGGTTGAAAAATTTGTGCTACACTGCTAGTAATTCCTGCACTTTGTGGTTCCTTCAAAGCCGTTTCTGATCTGAGGCTTACCATTTTTTTCAGTGAAGAGAATACCTCTTTTGGATCTTTGGGCAAACTTCATTTGCTGTCACCCCGATTTCTCAGGGCTGCTTTCTTGGCTGATTGCTGTTATAGATTTGGAGGTACAGCTGCTTCTTCCTTATCGGCAGTGATCTATTGCTCTGCATGGTTATTTTTTCTTTTACAGAATTGGTTACTAATTTAATCTTCTTCTCCGTTCATTTGCCTAATGCATTTCATGCTAGACACCTTAGATTTTCAGAGTAATTTTTGGGTAAAACTAACCAACAGGAGTTTGAGATCCGTGGGTTTGATTGACTGATGAAGAGATTTTAGAATTGATATTTCAAAATTCAGATTTTGGCATGGATTGCAAAGAAAAATCTAATCATGGCTTTCATTTAGCTTTTATATATATAACAGTGAAGACTTTTGTTTCATGATTTCTGGTAACATACCTTATTACACTGGTGTAGTGATCTCTTCTCCAAAAACAGTTTAAAGGAGCTCACTGGTTCATTTATGGTTGTTGACTCTACATATCTGCTGTTTATCTGCTTTATTAGTAGATTATTTTCTTATGCTGTCATGTAAACTTGATGATTTATTTGTGCCATTTCTTTGTCGGAATTTGCTTATGGACAGAATATTTTCACTGAAATCTCATCTAAACAGCAGTTCTAGATTTCTCATACACTAGAACACATCTTACAAGATTGTTACTATTTGATGATGTAAAATGTCACCAATAATAAAATGATTGACCTGAAACTACAGCGAGGTTTTCCATGTCTGAGGTTGCTCCTCAACTGATACTTGCTACCACAACTGGGAACTGCCTTGGGTCTGAGCTGGGAGGGCTTTCTGGTGCTTAACTAAGAGGAGAGAATAATGTAGGCTTTGGACTGCAAGAAAATAGATAGAAGATAAAGTATACCAGTAGAGAGAAGGGAAGATGAATATTGTAGGAAGTGGGAGACAATTGATCCCACAAATTATGGGATCTAATGGGGGACAAAGGATCCACAAATTATGAGATCTACAAATTATGGTTTGTGTTTTTCTTCTTTTTGGTTAGAATAATGAGAGGGTTAGTGATGTTGTGTATATAAGATGTATAGGTTGATTAGCTTTCAAGTGTGAGGATATCATTGTATTTCATGTTGTTTTGTTTGGTTATATGGTGTTAGAGCCACCCGCAGCCGCCGCCGATCTGCCACTACTCTAGCAGACGAGTCTACCACTGCCGTTAAGAGCTTGGAACGGAGAAGACAAAGGTTCTCCCGCTTCCATCGTCATCGGCAACCGTTAAGTGCGGCCGCCCCTCCCAGTCGCACCGTTGTGCCTGCCTTCTATCACAGGCCGTTTCGGCCATTGTTTGCTCCTACCACCATCGCCATCAACTTCGCCAACCTAGGATTGGCCAACCCCCGAAGTCTAGCCACCATTGCCGCCACCACGCATTACCATCAGATCTGACCAACTAGACTATTTGTTGCTTCGATCTCTCTCTTTGGTACTCCAATCACGACGCCGTCGTTACCGTTAGACTTGCCTCTCTCAGATCTTCTAGATCTTGATGGTTTCGTCACCATCTACCGTCGTCCGCCAACCTCGTTAGTGCTCTAGCGAGCCTTTGCCTCCGCTCACTACCCTTCCATCTCGATCCTCTTCTTCATTTTTCGTGGAAGCCTATCAGCCCGTCAGTCTCAAATCTAGTTTGCAACAACCCTCTGATTTTTGACCAACAGACCACCTCCACCAACTTGAATACCAACGACCACCATTATTGATAAAATGACCAAATTCACTTCATCCACTTGTGGAATCGACCAGTATCTCAACTGTCTCCAACCCCCAATTATCCTTAGTACACCTGGTCATTTTGAAAATCGCTTAATACAAATCACCTATCATAAATTAAATGGGAGCAATTTTAGAGAGTGGTATCAATCAATGTTGCTTGTGATCAAGGGAAGAGGAAAGATGGGATATTTAACAGGAGCAATGATAGCACCTCCATCAGATTATGTTGCCTATAGTGTATGGGAAGCAAAAAACTCAATTGTGATGGTATGGTTGATAAACTCGATGAAGCAAAAGATTGGGCGCTTGTATCTGTTCTACTAAACAACAAAAGAAGTGTGGGATGCAATGAAAGAGATGTTCTCAAACCTTGAGGATATATCTCAAAGTTTTGAAGTTCGCTCTAAAATTCGAAACACTCGATAAGATACATTTTCTATTATCGAGTACTTTAATACTCTCTCAAAACTATGGCAACAAATCGATTTGTTTCACAATGTTGAGTGGAAGTCCGGATGATGAGTCCTCCACAATAAGATGGTAGAAAAATAGCGAATATTTGATTTCTTACAAGGCCTGAATCAAGACCTTGATGATGTTCAAGGATGAATACTTGGCACAAGGCCTCTACCAAAACTAAAGGAGGTGTTTGTTGAAGTCCAACGTGAAGAAACAAGGAGTAAAGTGAAGACATCTCTAGTACAGACTTCATCCACCGAGATAGAAGTCCAGGGATCTGCTTTAGCAGCAAATTGAAATGAAAGATACAATCCAAAAGGAATTTCTGGAAAGAACAAACGATTGTGGTGTGAGCATTGTAAGAAGCCCAACCATTCCAAAGACATGTGCCGGGATATTCATGGCAAGCCCCCAGATTGGAAGCCAAAGGAGAAAGAATGCTTATGTGGTTGAGATAACAATTGGTGCAACCTCTCAACCATTCACTGCAAAGCAGATGGAAATTCTTCGCAAACTGATGACTTCCTCACCAATTACAGTTGCCTCCAAAATTGTCCCATCAATCTCTACTAGCTTTGCAGCGCTTACATCACATAAAGGTATTTTTTTCTTTATTGTCATGTAAAGACTCACATGATCCTTGGATAGTGGACACAGGTGCTTCTGACCATATGACAAGCTCCAATACAGGATTCAATAACTATCAACCGTATAAGGAAAATGTTGGTATTACTGTAGTAGATGAGTCCATGTGCACAACAACAGAGAGGAGAGATATGGAACTCAATGGGTTGAAATTGAATTCAGTTTTTTATATTCCTAGTCTGTAGTGCAATTTACTTCCAGTGAGTAAATTAATCAAAGATTTGAACTATTCAGTAACATTTTTCCCTTGTTGGATTTGGCATAAGAGAGGACTATTAGGAATGTTAAGGAGTGAAATGGTTTCTATTACTTGTCAGGTGTTAGTTCTCATTCAAGTCCAAAGTTACCTATTGTTTTTTCCTCGGTTTCTAATTCCAATGTTCTGTTGTGACATCATAGATTAGGTCACCCGAGTTTCTCTTATCTAAAGCATCCATACCCTCATTTGTTCATTAATAAAGATCCTTCATCATTTCGGTGTGATCATTGTACTCTTGCCGAACAAACCCAAGCATTTTATCTACCTCACACATACAAACCTACTACTCCATTTCATTTAATTCATAGTGATGTATGGGGACCATCACGAGTATTAAATTTAACTGGGGAACGATGGTTTGTTACCTTTATTGATGACCATACCCAGGTATGTTGGGTTTACTTGATGATTCCACAAGCTTGTTAAAAATGTTTTTCAATCATCTATCCATATTCTTCGAACGAATAATGGTAGAGAGTATTTCTCCCATGAACCAAATGAATATCTCCAAGAATGTGAGATACTTCATTAAAGTTCATGTGCGTATACTCCTCAACAAAATGGGGTGGTTGATAGAAAAAATCGTCACCTATTGGAAGTTGCTCGATTCATTATGTTTGCTAGTCATGTTCCACACTTTTTTGGGGGTGAAACAATTCTTCATTAGCATTCCTTATCAATCATGTTCCCTCCAAAGTCCTTCAATACCGAACACCCCTTAGTGCACTGTTATCTGTCTTTCATTCCTCTCGGGTTCATTATTCTCTTAAACCTCGCGTGTTTGGGTGTGTGGTATTTGTCCATAATGTTCAACCCAACCGGGGCAAGTTTTATCCTAAAGCTCTCAAATGTGTCTTTCTTGTTTACTCCTCCACACAAAAAGACTATAAGTGCTATCATCCTTCTACAAAACGATTCTTGATCTCGTGTGATGTTTCCTTTGTCGAAGATCAAACCTTCTACCCCCATGTTTCTCTCTAGGGGGAGAATAATATTGAAAGGAAACAAACATTGGGAACCCAATTTCTTTGAGCCCTTCCCTTTGATTGTTGTTATTTAGGACTGTCAATCAAAGATCAAACCCGAAGAGAATTCTACTCGAATTCTTGCACACTCACAGAATCTTAGAAACCAATTAAGAAAACAGACAAAACAAAAATGGAAATGAAAATATAGAAAGATAAAAACAAACCAACATAGAGACAGTAGTTATCCTGGTTTGGAATGCCTTTGGCAAACCCACATCCAGTAGTCAACACCCACACAGAGCAACCTTTTATTAGGATGAAAAAACGATCAGTACATCAAGCCTCTAAACCCTCATCTATATCCCCGAGTACATACGCACATTCTCCCAAGAATACACAAGACTAAACTCAGCCTTTCTCTTCTCAAGAATGAAAACCCAGCACTCGATCATAGATAATATTAGAAGCTCTCTTAGAATGAATCCCGATTGCCTCCCTTGCCCTCTTATTCATAGAAAGGGCGGACATCCCAATATAACTAATTATTGTTGGATATTACAATTAGGCCCTCTAATTTACTAAGTAATTACACTTTGTATTTTAGCCCTAATTGTTCTAAATTTTGAGCCGATAATTCTTCAACACTTTACTGATCTTCTACCGGATAAACTCTAGGCAAACTCAACATTGATCTCCTCATCTTTTCTTTCCCAATCCAATTTTGAGTCCAAAAACGGTGGTGATGTAGGTCAAGGGGGAGAATCTAACACTATAGACTCAAAACCAAGTTTGGTTTACTCTAGGAGACCACAAACTCTAGTGCAAACTCAAGAGTATGAAATGATGACAGATCCCATTACTACGAATAATCAAGAAAAGTATGTGAAAAATGAGCCATGCTGTGAGAAAAAAGAACCTATCAATAACATTGATCTTCCGATTGCCATAAGGAAGGGGGTAAGGTCTTGTATGAGAAATTCTAAGTATCCTATATCAAGTTATGTTGCATATACTAAGTTATTAGGAAATTTCAAAGCCTTTGTTGCAAAGATTGATGAGATTCATGTTTCTGGAAATGTTCATGAGGCACTTTAAGATCCAATGTGGAAGAAAACTGTGCTAGAAGAGATGAAGGCATTGAATGATAATGAAACTTGGGAGATGGTGAAGTTACCAGAAGGGAAGAAAACAGTTGGAAATAAATGGATCTTCTTAGTGAAGTATAAACTAGATGGGATTGTAGAACGATATAAGACAAGGCTAGTAGTAAAAGGTTTTACTCAAACATATGGGATTGATTATGAAGAAACCTTTGCACTAGTTGCTAAGCTTAACTCAATCAGAGTTCTTTTGACTATTGCTACTAATTTAGATTGGAGACTACACCAACTTGACATTAAGAATGTTTTTCTCAATGGCACATTAGAGAAGGAGGTATACATGAGAGTTTCTCCTAGATTTGAAGAAAATGGAGATCCAAACAAGGTATGTAAGCTAAAAAAGGCCCTTTATGATTTGAAACAATCACTCAAGCTTGGTTTACACTGTTCAACATTGTTATGAAAGATCTTGGATTCAACCAAGGTCAAGCTGATCACACTTTGTTCGTGAAGAAGAATAAATCAAGAAAACTAGCAATACTCATTGTATATGTTGATGATATGGTAATCACAGGTGGTGATGAAATGGAGATTGGAAATCTCAAAAAGAGACTTCAAACTAAATTCATGGTAAAAGATTTTGGGGAACTTACATACTTTCTCAGAATGGAGGTTGCAAGAAGTCACAAAGGGATCTTCATTTCACAAAGAAAATACACACTTGACTTACTTAAGCAGACATGAAAACTTGGGTGTAAACCTTTTAGTACGTAATTGGAACATAATTGGAAACACAAGGTTTCAGATAGTGATCCTCTAGTGAATAAAGAAAGTTATCAGCATTTGGTAGGAAAGCTCGTCTACCTTTCACTCACAAGACTAGATATTACCTTTTAGTATGAGCGTGGTAAGCTAGTTCATGCTTGCCCCCACAAAAAGGCACATGGAGGCAGCAAACCAGATTCTGGGGTATTTAAAGGGAAGTCCTGGCAAAGGCTAGAGTTAAGGATGTTGGTTTTTCAGATGCAGACTAGGCAAAAGCTGTTGATGATAGCAAGTCAACAACTGGGTATTGCACAAAAGTGTGGGGTAATCTAGTGATGTGGAGAAGCAAAAAACAATCTGTGTTGCTCGAAACAATGAAGAAGCAGAGTATAGAACCATAGTTCAAGGAACATGTGAACTCATTGGAATACAGAGATTGATGGAAGATTTAAACATGCCAGTAACAAGGTCTATGAAGTTGTTTAGTCATAGTAAATCAGCTATCAATGTAGTCCATAATCCAGTTCAACATGATCGGATGAAACATGTGAGCATTGACAAAAACTTCATCAAGACTGAGATTAAGAATGGGACTATTGCCTTGTCCTACATTCCTATCAAGTCTCAAAAAGCTGATGTTCTAACAAAATTTCATCAAAAATCAAGTTTCGATATCTGTGTTAGCAAGTTGGGAATGACTGACATCTATTCTTCAGCTTGAGGGGGAGTGTAGGAAGTCAGAGAAATGATCCCACAAATTATGGGATCTAATGGGGGACAAAAGATCCACAAATTATGGGTTGTGTTTTTCTTCTTTTTGGTTTGAATAATGAGAGGGTTAGTGATGTTGTTGTGTATTTAAGATGTATACGTTGATTAGGTTTTAAGTGTGAAGATATCATTGTATTCCATATTGTTTTGTTTGGTTATAAATATATATATATATATATTAATCTGTTACCAGCCATGACTTGTATGATGGCGTTGGTAAAATTTTGATATGAGTCTGTACTCCATGGCTTCTGCACAATTGTCTCAATATGATAAGTGCTGGCTGACTTATCATGTGGGGTTAAGTCCTTGTTAGAGGTGGAGATTGTTGGGTGGTGATGGTGGTCCTTCCCTTGTTTTTCAGGGCTGCCTCATGGGCAACTTTATCTGTTTCCTTGGCTAGTGCCACCTAGGCAAGGATTGGCACAACTGTAACTAATATGAGTTGTACACGAGCACAACTGTAACTAATATCTGCTTCCAGAAAGTACTGTGCTATTGGCAAATTCTACAAGAAGGGGTATATTTGGTTTCTTTATGTGTGTTGATTAATGGCAATTTAATGGAAGACCGTCATCTGTTTGGACATCCTAATTTCTATATTTACTAGGTTTTATGGTAGAGTGAAGGCCTTGTTTATTTCTAATAGTACTTACCTGCGCTGTATGGTTCTTTTGAGTGTCATCCTTCTAAGAAGGTATTACCTTGCATTCCCTGTTAGTCGAGGGTATGGGCAAGTTAAGGACACAAGTGGTCTCTCTCAAAATCGGACAATTAGTATGTACTTTTCCAACTGAAATCACTCTCTCTATTCGCAAGAAATGTGAAAGTATGTACTGGAATCCAGGCTGGTACTTGTCAAATCAAGGAAGCCAGTGCATCACTAAACTCCATTAGACTTGTTGACAGGCAGGTTAAAATTTATCTCCATATGTAACTTCTGACAGTCATAATTTTGATTCAATGACATACAATATGGACTTACAACAAAAAGTTTTTTTTCTCTATTTATGTGTAGGTGCATTAGCATTTTCATGATGTTTCATAACTGAACTGTTTATGGTTGTTGGTAGCCAGGTATAGTTGATTTGTCATGGAAAGCAGTGAACATCTGGGTTTCTCAAAGCACGATTCTCCTGAGTTACTTCCACCACTCATCAAATTTATCTCTGCAAATGAAGTTGCTGGCTTTGACAATGTCAGAGAGGATAAACATTTAGATAATCAGTATCAGAAAAATGGTTCCCGCTCTTCCAATCCCCCGGCCACAGTAAGTATAATTATTAACAATTTGAGGGGTCTTGACAAGCCTAGGTTACACGTAGATAAGAGCATTCTACATATTTTATGTGTGGTGTTTGTAATGACTTTAGGTTGCATAGCATGATAGTAATCATTAATCAAGCTACCGGAGCTTGCTCTGTGGTGCTTTGTCACGAGTCAGGATTGAGATAGCTCATGATATGTCGTGGTCTTTAGCATTTATGCATTTTCATTTGGTTTAGGGTTGATTTGCTGAACTAGCATGTTGCTATGAGCAATTAGATACTAAAAAACTGCATACACACACACACAAAGGTAAAACATATACGAGATATTCAATTGTTTATTCTGCTGCTAGTGGTACGTTCAACTAATAGTAGGTATAGATTTTTGTTACTTTTTGTTACTGTAAGAGGAAAACTGAAACATATATATATATATATATACACACACATATATAGGTAAAACACATACGACATATTCAATTGTTTATTGTGCTGCTAATCGTACTTTCAACTAAAAGTGGGTATAGATTTTTGTCACTGATCAGAGGAAAACTATATCCTGACATAATATGCAATATGTTCTTGATCCATCACCCCAGGTAACCGATATAGCTGCCCAAAACCAGAGTAGTAATTCGTGGTCACAGATAATGCATTCTGTTTCTATCAGCATGCCCTCTTCCCCTATGGAAGTTCAATTACAGGGCTCTAGAAAAGTATTCTTCAAAGATTGCAACGGAACCACTCTCGCCAATGATATTCCAAATGCTTCTCCTCCATCCACTGATGCTGGGACTAAACAGGCAAAATTCCATTCTCAACCAATTCCATCAGGTCTTGCATTTGATAATGCAGTTGCAACTGGAAAATTTCCCATCCATGCTGAGCCTCCACCAAAGAATCCAAGGATTGACAGGTTGAGGGATAGGCAGTTTGATTCTTTCAAAACATGGTCTGGCAAGCTTGAGAGGCAGTTGTCAAATTTACGTGGAAAGCCACGGGAAACTGAGCCAGAGGAAAACACTCCAAATTTAGAGGTGGAGACATTACCTGTGGATCGATTCTTCGAGGCCCTGGAAGGACCAGAGTTGGATACCCTCAGGGTATGTGTTTCCTAGCCTGTTTCTGTTCATTGCACAATTTGTTATTGATATTGAATTTTGACAAAGAAATATTGCTGTATTCGAAAATAACCATTAGTTTTCTTGTTATAGGCTTCAGAGGAAATATTGCTTCCAGAGGACAAGCAATGGCCATTTCTTCTTCGCTATCCTATTTCTTCTTTTGGTATTTGCCTCGGGATTAGCAGCCAAGCCATTATGTGGAAGACCTTGGCAATTTCTGATTCTACAAAATTCCTCCACGTAAACCTGGATGTAAATCTCACCCTATGGTGCATCTCTGTTGCTCTTGTTGCCACGGTTTCTTTCGTCTACTTGCTCAAACTGATACTGTACTTTGAAGCAGTTCGTCGTGAATACTATCACCCTGTCCGCGTCAACTTCTTCTTTGCCCCATGGATTGCCTTGTTGTTCTTAGCTCTTGGAGTTCCACCATCAGTTGCTGGACAGCTACATAAATCTCTCTGGTACATTCTTATGACACCAATTTTCTGTCTAGAGATTAAGATTTATGGACAGTGGATGTCAGGAGGACAAAGGAGGCTTTCGAAGGTGGCCAATCCTTCGAACCATCTCTCTATTGTTGGGAACTTTGTGGGGGCTCTACTGGGTGCATCAATGGGTCTAAAAGAAGGTCCAATATTCTTCTTTGCTGTTGGATTGGCTCATTACATAGTCTTATTTGTGACGCTGTACCAGAGACTCCCAACAAACGAAACCCTCCCGAAGGAACTCCATCCAGTTTTCTTTCTGTTTGTTGCAGCACCCAGTGTTGCTTCTATGGCTTGGGCAAAGATTCAGGGCTCCTTTGGTTATGGATCGCGAATTGCTTACTTTATTGCCTTGTTCCTATATCTCTCACTGGTTAGTATGCTGTATCTGAATCACACAAACATCATTCTCATCGTCTCTCACTCTACAGCGTAAAATCTACCAAGCCTTTATCCTATTGTGTGGGATTAACTACATGAACTTTAGCTTACCTCGCCTTCACTCTCTTCTAAGAATATTAGGCGCCCATTGATGGATTACCCTTTCCATATAGTTGTCTCCTTTCATTTCTTTTCTTCATAAGATCCATTTTGAATGTGTTGTTGGCTAACTAATATGCATCTCTCCTTTCTCTCTGTATTTCTACAGGCTGTTCGAGTTAATTTCTTTCGAGGTTTCAGGTAGAGAGCATCACCCGTATCTTTGGCTACTACTCATCCTTATCCCTATTCTCATCTAATTTTCTGAGTTTCACTTATTCTGATGTGCAGATTCTCATTGGCATGGTGGGCTTACACTTTCCCCATGACCGGGGCTGCCATTGCAACCATCAAGTATGCCAACGAGGTCCCGAACGTATTAACCAAAACGCTATCCATCGCGCTCTCTGTCATCGCCACGCTCACCGTGACATCGCTTCTCGTGGCAACCGTTCTCCATGCCTTCGTGCTACGAGACCTCTTCCCCAATGACATTTCCATTGCCATCAGCGACAGGAAGCCGAAAACCACCCGGAAATGGTTCCACAGGAGAGCCGGCAGCTCAGAGAATGATATCGAAAACTACCTTAAATTTTCTGACACGGAGAGCAGGATATAGAGGCTGCTGTCGAACCAGCAGCAGATGTCAAGGAAAATCACTCTCCCGGCGGTTTGGAATTGGTACCTTAGGATTGTTACCATCGTTCTAAAATTTTACCCAGAAAGAAGAAAAAAAAAAGGAAAAAGAAAAGGCAAGGGAGGAATGGGATTTCAATTCCAGTGATCTTGATGAATGTATAGATAGAGAAAAATGAAGGCTTTATCTTGTTAGCAGGTGTTTGAACACTCTTTTGAGTTGTAAGTCTTGAGCATATATCATAAATAATATGATTTTGGAACAAGATTTTGGTGTTTTTAATCGTTCAACTTCAAATTTCTAATCATCAGAATGTATTTAGTTGGCATCGGTTAGATACAAAATGCAACAAGATATATATATTAATTCTTCATTCTATTATATGAGTTTATTAAAAAATATTTCATTATTTTAGTTCATCAATTATTTTTTTTATAATTTTATATTTTATAATACCTTTATAATTCATTAATGATAAGGCTTGAGAGATATAGATGGGATAAGGATTTCAATCTTGTTTTACAAATATGATTCAATTATTTTTTATACTCTATCATGGGGCACTTTAATTTAGATAAATAATAATATTATTATTATAAAATATTTTATTTTTCATAAAAGTCGAGAGATATAGATAGGATAATTCTGATTATTGTGATTGACATATCTAAGAATGAAGAAAATCTTTCGAGACGAGGGATTTCAACTTTTAGTCCAAAAAAAAAATCTCTCTCAAAGATAAATATAAAAGTTTAACATCATAATTACATATAGTACACAATTCTTTTTCTTAAAACCATTTAGGAAAATACAGTAATTTCCTAATATCCTAATAAAAACATACTGCAATTCTTCGTTCCTTTTGAAGTCTTACAGGAGGAACCATTCACCACTTTACGATCATCCTCCTCCAGGCACCAATTCCATTCCCTCCATTGTTCCGAACCATTAATTGTCTTTAGAAAACGCGTCTTAGCATCTTACATTCAAACATCTTGTCCATGAATGGAACCATACATGTGCTGGCCGTGCATATGGTTACTGGTTAGACAAGTAGACTAGTGCCGGTTCAAACTTGGTAAAAATCAATGCCAAAAATCTCAAAACTCTTTTAACAACTCATCTGATTCCGACCCTGTCCTGTCCAGCAGAACACTGAACCTGTTCTCATTGCAACGCAAGTTCTGGAACAAGGAGTTGGTTTGGGTTGTCTTATGCAGCATTTTTCAACGACCCTCCTCCTCCTCAACCTCAACCTCAACCTCAGTCCCTCCGACATACGGCAGCCAACATGGTCTTTGTCCACCGCTTTGTTTGTTTCAATGACTCTCGAGTCTCTACATCTCTTTCATTCTCCATATATATCTATATGTATATAGCTCCCTCTCTCTCTCGTACTGATAATGTTTTCTATTAGTTTACAAGAAAATGTAAGGCCCAGCACTGATTATTTAACTTACATGGCTTTGGTTAATGACACCACCACTTTGTTAATTCTTTCCCTAAATCATTTATTATTTTCTTCCGAGAGAAAATATTATTACATGAACTTTTATTTTGGATAGAGTCTAGATAGTTTAAGTGATGTCATTTTAAATTTGTAATTTGAAATAAAATAACAATATTAACACATCTAAAAATATTGTTAACACACCAAATTAAAGCAAAAGACACAAATGCACTTGAAGAGTTTTACTTATTTTAAATTGTATATAAATTTTTAAAATATATACATGCTTTTTGTTATTCATTTTCAGTTATTTTTTATAAGGTCTTTCGCATTTAAATGTCTCCCATCAAATTTTTCTTAATTTTTATTTATCTCATTTTTAATGTAGTTGTCGTTGATCAGACTGCATTATTCTATATAAATTTTTTGTTTTTACATGTGCTATTACCAATAAATGATGTAAAAAAATCACATTATTGTGTAAGAAATCCATTCACATTACACTTCCTTGTCTAAAGTCACATGGGTTTTAGAAAACAGGTCTAAAAGGTGTCGGGATATAGTTACAAACTCATTGAATGTGCTCAGAATGCAACTTTTTTTTATTTATTATTATTTCATTGATTTGTGGTAGAACAGAGCTTTCCTTCCTTACAATGTCTTCACAAGCTATGCCTGATGATCTGTGACTCAGCAGCAATCTGTTTTGGCAGGCAACAGTGACTGAAGAATGAATATAAGCTACAGATATAAATAGTAGCTCTCTGGTCCCCTCAAATGGCACCAACGCCAAGTTGATAGAGCAAGAATTGTGCTGCTTCTGCAAGAGAAAAAGAAGAGAAGATCCAATGGAGAAGACAAAGAGAAACAGATAGAAACAGGAAACCATTGGTATGGGGGCCTTTGGGCTTTTCTCCTAGCAAACATTGTCTTTATTTTGTCTTGCTTTGCTACACTTCACATGTGACACACTCCCCCTCTTTTACAAATCCTTTTATGGGTTAAGATTAGGGTTATTGAACTTGATGGTGCCAAGAAACTAGAGCAAGGCCATAGAAAAAAAAAAGTTGGTTCATGCAATATAACAAGAAAATGACAAAAAAAAAAATTTATATGTAAAAATGTCGGTAGAATCATGTAACAATAATATCTCAATGGTTCTATTTTTTAATCATATATTGATTATTATAATATTAATCATAAAAAATAAATTAATGTCTAATCCTTGGATTTGAGAGAGATTGTAATCTTGGAATTTGAGAATAGAAAGGGTGACTTTCTCCTTTGTTAATTTGGTTTTTTTGCCATCTGCTTTTTAAGTAATCAAAACACATGTGGGCTTACAACTTACAAGGAATAATGACTCGCTGCCAAGCTAGAAAGAATCAACAAATAAGAAATGATGATTTAAAAAATGAAAAAAAAAAGAGTAATTAAATAAGACAATTGGAGAAGAGGCAATGCATGCTTGAAAATTGAACTTTTTAAATTGTTAATTTGGAATTTGGTGACAACATTTTTATTGACCTTGTCTTTTTGTTATTATTTCAATGACAGAAGCAATAGATTTTTTAGTTTAAATTTTTCTTGCATGAAATCATGCCTTAATAAAAAAATATAGGGTTCTCAGCAGGTGCACATGGCAAAGAGGAAAAAGAGAGAGAAGGCCGTGCATCTAAAAGTGTTTTTCCTGTTAAGAAAAGACTTTTATGTTTTGTTGTGAGGAGGTGAGATTCGATTTTAACATAAATTGCTGGTTGCAACTGGACTTTTATGTTTTGTGTTCGATTTGAACCAGAATTTCGGACGATCAACAGCTTGATTCTGAATCTATTCATGAAAATATATAAACCCAATACGAATAATCTGATAGAAAGAAATTCATCTACCAGATTCCAAGAGCCCAAAATTCACCACTTCTTCCACTCATGCCCTCATGTTTCAGCGTTAAGCTTATTTTGCCCAACCATGGAATTAAACATGAAAAGAGAAGCCCGTTTCATGATAGACAACTGCACAAGGTGGGAGATTTCTATAGTTTAATATTTGTTACAGGGGAAAAGAGAAATAATAAAGTATAATTTATCATCTCCTCTTCTCAAATGCCAATTTCAATGGCCAACCATCTATGCAGAACCCTACTCTAAACAAACATTATCTTCTTCAAAGGGAAGGAAAGAAATCAGGGGACAGTGAGCAAGTGACCAATGATCAACTTAAGACCTCTCATCATGTCTCCTCTTCTTTCTTTGTTCTCTTCTGTGCACAATAGCCTCATCTATTTACCTGGGAAATGGCATAGTTGTTACAGAATGTCAGCAACTCGATAGAATTCCAACGCGTATTTAGAATGTCATGGCGAAAACCGGAAGGAATTTGGCGTACCAATGGATCTTTTGCAGTGGAGAACGGCCTCATATATTGAGCTCTCAGAATCACAAGACCTGCGCCAATAATCAACAGAGTAACCGACACTTGTTCGTGGAGATATTGCAGGGGAATATATCCAGTTGTTCACTTCCTGCATTCTTGTACCAGCATCATCAGTTCTGGAGCCAGATCTCCTCCCTCGTAGCTTTTGACAAAGTGGCCTGATGAATTCCAAGTACTTCTGAAAGACTTGCTTTGATAATCTTCGACACCTTCTTAATGATGAACAGCGAATCTTAGAGGCCAAGTGAGCATTTGTTGTTGCAGAGGAAGAGACCGGTGTTGTTGGACTGGAGTCCGGTGCAGCATATGCTTCAATCTTCAGTGGCTTGATGAAGAGTGGCATGAGGAAGCCATTGGAGATGAGCTCATCTGCATGAACAAGAGTGAGGGGGGACTCTGACACAGGAAAATCAAAGTTGAAGTCATGTGAACCTCTGAAGAATCTCTTTGAGGCTGGTAATTTCGGATCCATCTCGATGAAGGAAGCTTCATCGGATGCATCAAGGGAGGCCCTCAGTGAATCATCAGCACTTTCAAAAGATGGCTTGAGGTTCACTAACCAACTGTATGAGAAACTCTCGATGGAAAGAGGCTGAGAAGTCTCCATTGCAGAAAGAGAGAACAAATGGTGGGTATAGCTAAGGCCCTCTTATGTCTTTGAAATGTCTAAACACACAGACACACAGACACACACATATATATATATATATGTATGTATACATACACGATAAACCAATACCTCACCATCCTCTCCCAAACTATGTACATGTGGTTGCCTGGACTACAGACAATTATACATAGCTGAAATAAACAAAAAAGAAGAGGAAAAGGCAGAATTATTAGGCCCGCAACTACCCATGATGTACTGTTGCACCTTTATTCACCCTAACTTTCTTTTTCACATTTTTTCTAAGCTTCACAAAGAAGATTGTGTTGTGTCGTCTTAGGACTTCATGACACTAAATAATAATAAGCAATTAAAAGTTCACTAGGACTTCTGGAAAGCAGGTTGAAGCACATTCCTAGACAAATAATCCAAGCTAATTTTGAGACAAAAAAAAAAAAGGAATAAAAACAACATATCAAGCCTTAATTCCATATGTGGGGTTGACTACATGAAGTTTAGTTTGCTAATCATTTCTATCTACAAATTGGTACAACCAGGCTTGAAAAGTGGTTTTACCATTGTGATGCTTGCATACTAACTACTGCAGCAAACACCTGAGAAGTACTTTATTATGCCACAATATAATACACAAGTAGCAACTTGTAATTCTATAATGATTTTGAGAGGCAGAAGAATCATTGAAATTATATGCTACAATTCTGTGCATCATACCACAATTTTAGTGCAGGAATTCAGGTGCCTTTGATCTGATCAAAATGGGTCACATCAAACTATTGAATTCAAAAAATACTCTAGTATGTCCTTTGTGTAAGCCTGCTCCCTGTAAGATGTCAGGCTTCAGGCTTTTCAACAAAGATGGTAACAATCCCTGCAAATTTTGAAGTTATATTAATCAATTCAGATATTAGTTTATCATACTATTTCACATTTTATTCACACAAATATAAAATGTCAGCAGAATCAGCATCCCATATATCTATGTATATATGTATGTATGTTCAAGAAGAGGCAGGAAGAAAAAGAACTGGGTGAAGATACGAAAGCTCAAAGATTCCTATAGATGACTTGTACCAAAAGATGCAATATCAAAACAAAGCAGGACAAGGAAAAATCTATATTCTATACCCAAAAGAAACAAGAAATTTAGATGAAGCCCCTTATCATCCCTAGCCATATTTTTGACCTTGAATGAAAATTATAATAAGATGTCTCAAAACTTCTAAAAGAGAAAAATATCACAAAGGTTCTCTTGGTAAGGAAATTTCAGGCTTTCAGCTCCACTAAGAGTCTGAGTGGTGGTGAGTCTGACTCTTCCCAGAATTAAATGCAGAGAAAGTTGTGTCATTTTCAACCAAAACTGACCTAATTGTTATTGCTAAAACAATATCGAGTTACAAAAATAGCAGACAAGGGTCCCCAAAGTTGTCGGACAAAGACATGGACATCGGCAAATGCTTGCATGGACAAGAGCTGGAAAGAGGTGTGACCTGAAACCAACTGGTCCCCCCTGATGTTCTTCTCCAGGACAAAAGGCAATTGCAAAAGTATACAAAATAAATGAAACAATCAAACTCAAACAGAATGTTTCTATCCATTGTGAGAAAACTTAACAAACTGAAGGAGAAACACAAGCATGTTAATCAACATATCATCAACAACACCATGCAATCACCAAAGCCTTACCCTCAGAGCAGCAGCCTATGTAACATCGCTGTGGGTCCATGAATAAGGCATGGATGCTCTGTACATCTGCTGAACCAAAAGCAGGCTTCATTACCTTCAGTTCCATGATCAACTAATAGATGAAATCAACGGTTACATGCATTAAATATGTATGAGATTCTCATTGGTTTCCCAATGTAGCAAGCCATAAAGTTTTGAAAATCCATCACCACATAGTGCTGTTCCCAGCCAAGTTGTAGGGCTATTCCCTAGAATAAATCTTCTAGTTGTTATCATTGATGACATTCACCAGTTTGGTATGAGGAGTTTTCTGGGGCAATTATCATTTAAATCCATTCTCCCCCACCCCAAAAAAGCAAAGGAAAAAAAAAAACCACAGAATGCCAAATGACAGCAGTACGGTCCATATTAACATGCAAAAGAATTATTATTAACATGCAAAAGAATTATTACTAGTAAGCGGCTGGAGATGGCAGTCAGATGGTTCCAAAGGTCAACAACATCCATGAGATAAAAGTTTTAAGTGGCATGACATGGATGGGGAATATCTGTATAATGCAAACTTCAGGAAGTCACATAAACCAACACCATAATATACACAGCAAAGAGATGAAATGGAAAACAGAATTTATAAATCAATATCATATACATATAAAGAATTTTATTTCATAAGATATAGGAATACAAAGGCATTCCGGAGGTTATGAAAAAGAACGGATGACAATAGGTTCCTTGACTGTGCATAAACAGCACCCATCACCACTCCTAGGAATACAAGCGTCATCATCCTCTGCAAATTGAAGCATGACAAGGCAAAAGCTACTGAGCTCACAAGAATTGAGCACCATACGGGCAATGTATCTGGTCAGAGAAGGGAGGAGAAACTCATGGAAGACAATCTCCTCCCACACAGGGGCATAAACTCACACCACAATTGCATAGCTTGTCATTGCCCCTGGATCTCTTGCAACAATTGATTGCTCAATACCTGAGACAGTGATAGGCAAGAAGGGAAGAATGGGCAACAAATCTAGTTTGACTTGTGATAGCCAGTTGACCATGGGAAACATGAGACAACCCAAAGCAACATCAAACTGCCACTTCCCTTTAATGCTAAATCTGAACCAGTGGGATGGTAGGGGGTGGAACCTAGCGAGGCAGTGATGAAGGATTGTGATCCCAGTAAGACCTTCAGTGATGTCTGTCAAAAGGCTGCACAATGCTCGCCCTCCATATGTCAAGGATTCCTCCCTGAAGCCTGCAGCGTGAGCCAATAATGGAATTATCCAAGATCCCACTAAGCAAAAGGAGGCAATCCAGAGGAGCATGACCTGCACCCCTCCACCACCAGAGAATTCACCTTGCTATACTGTATATTTGTGCTGCCCATGCATTCATAGCTTAACAACAACAGATAAGCAGACCTTTTATTTCAATTTTTCTTTTTCTTACAAGCAGCTATTTGCTTGTGAAATTAAGCTTCTAGTTGAGTACAATGGCATTGCTAGGCTGTTTAATCTTCATCTGTACAGAGAAATGCATAACATAGAATTCAATGCTATTATGGCTGGGGAGAACCCTAGTTAGATGATATCCAGTGGTGGCCCTGGTGGGTACAAAATCATCTTCAAGTAAAAAGGTTCAAAATCTTATACAATAGTAATGAAAACAACTACCACCTTATGGTTTAAGATCACCTCTCCATAATGATTAGTACCAATTAGATAAATCATGGTTGACATGGGTGACAGCAGCAAGTTCTAATTGGACAAGATAATTCACTACACGAAAAACTTTCAATATGTTACAAGAGAATCACCATAATATGATAACAGCCAGCATAATTTCTCACCAATCACCACCTGAGTACTACTACTGTGACACATTAACCACAAGTAGTTGACCCATTATTCTTGTAACACCTCACCTTAGCCACCTCCCCCAAGTAGTTGGCCTATTATTCTTGTAACACCTCACCTTAGCCACCTCCCCAAGCAAAGGAAGAAAATGAGGAAGTGTCAAACACATCATAGAACAGTGTTATCACATTCACTACAACTCTCCAATTTGTTTTCTCCTAGTATACTGGGACTCATATAAATGCCACTTTGTAATCCAACTTCCCCAAATGAAGACAGCAGCACAATACCAGCATTAACACCAACAATCACTCCCCTTTTCTCAATTTCCTTTTGTCAAGACCATCACACCCCTATTAGCACCTAATATAGTCATGCATCTTTGGGTTTCCTCCCCACCACTCACATTGCATCAATTTTAGAGCAATATATTGTAGACTGAACAACATTAAGGATTCAGTGAATGCCTGAAAGCTTAGAATTATCAATGAGCATACATGGCAAAAGTATTGAGATTCACACAATATTTGTTGACTGGCTTATTATTGCAATTGATTTGCTGGTGAGAAGAACTTTTCCCTAAGGCATATTCTCTTTCAACTTAGAAATATTAACATCATCAAGAAATATATGTAAAATGTTATTCATATGTGATTGTCTACAAAAAAATGTACAATATCTTATGTTTCACATGGATAATGGCCTTTGCTGTCAGTTATTTGCAATAGTGGACTCATATACTTCGGGGTTCACCAGTAGTTCAGGCAGTTTATCCTCTTCGTTTTTGGAATCAACAAATTTTGAAGAAGTCTCTTCATGCCTAATGCATGAAAATTTCCATTTCTACAAGACAAATATAAATAACTGACAGATTAAAAACATCAAGGAATAATATTGAATCTTCCTTTCACTTCCAACAGGACAGCGGAAAAAATGAATAAATAAAATCTCCATAACTATCCTACTAGCCCTTTCAAATTCTGAACAAGGGAAAGCACGCTACTATATATATATTACACATATATTTCTTACATAAAATCAACCCAAAAATAGAAAATGCTATTCCTTGTCAATTTCTTTTTAAGTAATATTTGTTAAAATGAGGAAAATAAAATTATATCAACATAGATTAAAATATTTTTCGCATCAAGATCAAGATAAGCCTGAAAATATTTTAAAATTTTTATCAAATAGTTTATTAATTTTTTTAAAATATACTTAAAAAATATATGCACCATTTTTTTTATCTAAACTAAGATATACTTATTTGAAGAAAATAAAAATAAAAATATCTAAAAAAATAACTATATTCAAAAAATATCAAATAAAAATTCATGTTATTTATTTTTTAAGAATCATTAAATAAATATATTAAAAATAAATAAAATTTAAAATATTTTTCATCTCTTACCTTTTTCGATCGATAATCTTGAAACATTTCGGTTTCTCTATCTTGTTCACTTCGGATATTCTTTTTGTCCATCAAACCAAGTTCAACACTCTACTCTTTTCAGGGCACCTGAAACGATTACTCTCATTCCCTCCCTATTATTCACAAAATGTAACCACGCGAGAGAGAAAGAGCTTACAATTTTGGAAGATTTGGAAAGAAAATCGGTAAGGCTTGAGGTCGGATTGAATGAGAGTGATGTACTGGGGAGATTGAGAACCCTAGCCCTAGAAATGAGAGGTGAGAGAAGAGATGGACGATGGCAGCAAACGGATGCCATTGCGCGTTCACCGGATTGGCTACAATCCGGACAGTCAATACCTGCTTTCGCGCTGCATCACGGTGAAAAGCCCCAAATTCAACATCAGACGACTGAATTAGAGAAACCCCAATTGCGTGACTCCACGAAATTGCAGGGAAAGATCTGGGCCGAGACGAGACAACCTCCACGGCGTCGTATTGCTGCTAATCTAAGTTGTCCGATGATTTTTCTTTTCTTTTCTTTTCTTACTTCACTGTTAAATTTATTTCTTATTTTAAATAAAAGAATATAAATACAAAGAACAATATACCAAAGGTAAATATATCTCTCCATTTTTTAATCTCTTTTTGTTAAATATTTATCTTTTTTTATTTTATTTACATAAATTTCTATGATATTTTTCTCACATTACCAATCCAACTATCAAAAAAATTATTTATTTAATGTAGTTATGATAACACGTCGATATGATCTCAAAATTAAGAATAATAATTCTTGGTCCAAGTCTTAAAATTAAATTATATATCATATGTTTATATCTTAAATACATAATAAATAGAATTTCATATATATTTACAATATAAAACATGAGCTGGGATAGTATATTCGTGATTTTCCCTCCCACCTATTGAGCTCATCATCACGTGAAAATTAGTCAGAGAAGCAGCAGAAGTTCAAACATGGAAGGATTGCTTTGATCCCAAGTGTGAAAACCGGAAAACATTTGAACTTTGCCGTTAACAGTCTCATGTTTGCCCCTTGGTGGGTTGGGGCCACGCAACTGGAATTAGCTTAAAACTGATCTTGAAAGGCGACAAATATATATATGATACATCCCCTTCCCAAATTATATCCAGATTCCAATAATTGGCAGCCAGCGCCGACCACTGCATAACTGCATGGTTTTTGAGAACTTTTTCAACGAATTAGCTCACCCACCAACTCTACACGTGTTATCTCCTCCCCATTTTCCTTCCAAATTTATGACTCTTCGTATCCCCTTCCTGTTGATTATATAACTCTCTTTGTCCAAAATTCATTGAACATTAGACTTTAGCTGTAACTCAAAGCTCATCATCAGTACTGACTATGGTTTCTTCTTCCTCTTCCTTCTGGGTTTTGTTATTTTTCTTGCTTGTGGCTGGCCAAGCCTACTGTGGCTTGGGGCAGAGCGGATTGGGTTCGAGATTGATGGCCAAGGAGGACCGAGCTTGGGTTTCTAAGAATGGGACCTTTGCATTCGGGTTCGTTCAGACGTCTGACTCGCATGATTACGATCAGTATCTATTGGCTATTTGGTTTGCAGAACTTCCGGGAGATCGAACGCTGGTTTGGTCGGCTAATAGGTAAATATTGTTACATTTTCCTTATAAATTTTGAAGTTTAATTCATTCATATGAATTTGAAATTGTCTTAATTCAATAGGTTTTCAGTGCGTTATGTATTACAAAGATATGCGCACACGTATGTGTATTACAAAAATAACTAAGTAAGAGAGTTGCCCCGCCTGTATATGAATTTAACAAGGTTTTACATTATTTAATTGAAAGTAAATCACCATGTCGCCATCTCAGAAACGAACTATAGAGAGAGAGAGAGAGAGAGATCGGATGGTAACTGGTTTTTGCACTTTTTTGCTTCAAGAAGAAGCGCAAACCATTTCTCCATCTCTAGTCTTTACAAAAGCTTTTGCAGGTTATGTGATCATCATTTAGCCAAACCATTTCATTTTCTCTCCATCCTCTGATTAGAAACTCTCCCGTCGGCAAAGACGCGATCTTGGAGCTGGACACCACCGGAAACCTCGTCCTCCTCAACGGCGCCACCACCGCCTGGGCCTCAAACACCTCCAGCCAAGGCGTCGAGGCGGCGGTCATGTCGGAAACCGGCAACCTCATTCTCTACGACGCCAACCAAACCATCGCATGGCAAAGCTTTTCACACCCTTCCGACACTCTCCTTCCTGGTCAGCCATTATCGGTCGCTCTGGAGCTTACTTCTCCAAAATCGCCTTCCCACGGAGGCTATTACTCCCTGACAATGATGCAACAACCCACTTCATTAAGCCTAGCGCTGAGCTTTAACCTGCCGGAATCCGAACCCTCGCCGGATTCTTACAACAACTACTCCTACTGGTCGGGGCCGGACATATCCAACGTCACCGGCGATGTTATAGCCATTTTAGACGAAGAGGGAAGCTTCGGAATTGTCTACGGTTCATCCTCAGACGGAGCTGTTTATGTCTTCAAGAACGACGCCGACAATGGCGGATTATCTTCAGCCGCAAACCGATCAATCCGGTCGTCCATTCTCCGAAGGTTAACGCTGGAGACCAACGGAAATCTGAGGCTATACCGGTGGGATAACGACGTTAACGGCTCTCGGCAGTGGGTGCCGGAATGGGCGGCGGTGTCAAACCCTTGTAACATCGCCGGAATTTGTGGAAATGGGATTTGTAATTTGGACAGAAGCAAGACGAACGCTTCGTGTACTTGCTTGCCAGGCTCTTCCAAAGCCGGAAATGAGGTCCAATGCTATATGAATTCGTCCGTGACCGGAAAATGCAGCCGTGGTCATGAGAACTTGACGTCTCAGTTCAAGATTGCAGCCGTTCAACAAACGAATTACTACTTCTCTGAGTCATCAGCGATAGCCAATTACAGTGACATAGCCACAGTTTCGAAATGTGGCGATGCTTGTTTATCAGATTGTGAGTGCGTTGCTTCCATCTCTGCCCTCAATGAGGAGAAGCCTTATTGCTGGATCTTGAAGAGCTTGGAGTTTGGTGGATTCGAGGACACGGGTTCGACCCTGTTCGTGAAGGTTGAATCGAATGGCTCACCGACAACAGAAGCCAAGACGAAAGGGTCTGATGAGGAGGACACTTCAGGAGGGTCAGGGAATGGCCATGACAAAGTTGTGGTTCTTCCCATTGTTCTGAGCATGACTGTTCTTATAGGCCTCCTCTGTTCCTTGTTGTACACCAGTGTTCATAGAAGGAGAGCCTTGAAGAGAGCCATTCAAAACTCCTTGCTTGTTTCTGGTGCTCCTGTGAATTTCAGCTTCCGGGACTTGCAATGCAAGACTAATAATTTCTCACACTTGCTTGGAACTGGTCAGTGATCAAACTAGTTTAACCAATTTCTTTCTTCAAAGGCAGAGCAAATTGCTGCAATTATTTGTTCTGCTCTTTTGCAGGCGGATTTGGAAGTGTTTACAAGGGAAGCCTTGGAGATGGGACTTTGATTGCAGTGAAGAAACTTGACAGGGTTTTGCCTCATGGAGAGAAGGAGTTTATAACTGAAGTGAACACTATTGGCTCAATGCACCATATGAACTTAGTTCGCCTATGTGGCTACTGTTCTGAGGGTTCTCAGCGGTAAGAATTTAGAACATTAGTAAGCTTTCTCAGATTGGTTCTTAACTTAATGTGATAATCTACAGGCTCTTAGTGTATGAGTTCATGAAGAATGGATCCTTGGACAAATGGATCTTTCTGTCGCACAACTGCAAGGACAGGCTGCTGGACTGGTCGACTCGGTTCCAGATAGCCCTTGGAACTGCACAAGGGATCGCCTATTTTCATGAGCAGTGCAGGGATAGGATCATCCACTGTGATATTAAACCCGAAAACATTCTGCTAGACGAGAACTTCTGTCCAAAGGTTTCGGATTTTGGACTGGCTAAGCTGATGGGAAGAGAACATTCCCATGTTGTCACAATGGTGAGAGGAACCAGAGGCTATTTGGCCCCTGAGTGGGTTAGTAATCGGCCTATAACTGTGAAGGCTGATGTTTACAGCTATGGGATGCTTCTTTTCGAGATCATTGGTGGTCGAAGAAACCTGGACATGACTTATGATGCCGAGGACTTCTTCTACCCCGGTTGGGCTTTTAAGGTACGTAGAAATTTAATGTGGTTCGGTCTCAGCATGTCTTAATTATCACTTTGACGTTGAGTTTTTGCAGGAGATGAGAAATGGGACACCAATGAAAGTTGCTGACAGGAGGCTTGAAGGGGCAGTGGAAAAGAACGAGTTGATGAGGGCTCTGAAAGTGGCTTTTTGGTGCATACAAGATGAGGTTTTCATGAGACCTTCAATGGGGGAAGTGGTGAAGATGCTGGAAGGATCAGTTGAGATCAACCCGCCACCAATGCCACAGACAGTTTTGGAGTTGATAGAAGAAGGGTTGAGCCATGTTTATAAAGCCATGAAGAGAGAATTCAATCAGTTGAGCTCTTGCACCATCACTAGCCACCCATCAGGGCCATCATCCCATGCCACATGTAGCTATTCAACAATGTCACCTAGATGACACAAGTAACTGCCAGGCCTTCCGCCTTGATACCATTTGTTAGGGTATTAGAATTTAGAACTATAGAGTTGGGTTCAATCCTTGATGGGTTGCACTATAAATTTTGCCTTTTCTAAGTAGAAAATTTTTTGTATTAAGAGATTCTATACATTGAAACAAGCAGCTCTCCTAAAGGTTTGAGACTATTTGTTAGACATCCAATTTGATATCACTTGTCAAGGAATCGGTTCAACAATCATTATTTTTTTTTTCTCTCTCTTTATAGGTACAAAGAATGTAATCGGTTCGCATAAATACAATAAATGAGGATTGTATATTCACTTAATTCAAGCACCTTTTAAAGAATTAATTAGAACAAAGTTTTGTAACTTCAAAGATTATGTTTAAAACAATAAAAATATATAGAAAATTAATGCACTACAAACCAAAGACATGTCCAAAGCTCCGCCACGTTTCCTTCTTCTATGCGTATATATATAAAGGAGGACTCACTGTAGCAAGAGTGTGTATAACAAGCATAAAAGGAATCCAATTCCTCATTGTTTCTTGCCAATTTACAAACAAAAGACATGGCCAAGGCTGTTTTCAACAAGATTTTTCTACTCATCTTCTTATTTGCAGCCATTTCTAACTCAATTTGAGATAATGTATAAATCATATGCGCTTGTTTAAGTTTGATCAACTCACAACTATACATATGTGATTGCAGATATTTTTCAAACCGCAATGTCTATAAGTTGTTATGTTGATGATGACTGCTTCTGTGACAACTTCAATGTTGTTCCTGAGTGTGTTAATTATAAATGCAAATGTATTAGTGATAATAAACTAAAAAATAATTTCACACAGAAGAGTTGAGGAAGACTTGTGGTGTATTGTTTAGATTTGAATAATGCCAATCAATTACTTTTGGAATCATGGTACAAATTTCTCCAAATGTGGATTTATTATGTACCGCCTTAATGTTGCATTTTTATCTAGAGTTGGCATTCCAAATAAAATAAATTCTTCCCATTTTCTTTGTGCTATAAGCAGGGCCGGACCTTCCATGAGGCCCATGAGAGGTTGCCTCGGGCCCATGGAAATTTCGCTACTTAGGGCTCACAAATTGAAAACATCCCCATTTGTAAGGGCCTATTGCCCAGCCCAGCCGCCCAACCCTTTCCCGTCTGCAAAGTTCACGACCCTTCTCCCTTCTTCTCTTTCACTCGCTGCCCTAGCCCTACCTCTCTCTCTCTGTCGCGCCTCGCCCTCGCTCTTGCCTCTAGTTGCTGCTCCGTTGCCGGTCGCTCGCTGCCTCTCTCTTCTCTTGCTGATCCGTCGCCCTTTGCCCTCGACCTCTCCCTCTCTCTCTCGCCTCTCGCTGCTCGGTCGGTGGTCGCTCGTCCACCCCGACTCACCTCGCCCTCGTGGCCGATGGTTCGCTGCTCAGTCGCACGCCCTTGTGGGTTGTGGTCGGTGGCTTATTGCCTCTTGCTCCGTGGCTCGCTGGTCGCTACCTCTCGATTGCCAATTGGTTCATTAGATTCAGTCTTTAAGATCTGCTTCAACTTTCAGTGGTTACATTTCGGGGGCCCATTTTTTCATTTCGCCTAAGGGCCACAAAAACTCAGGTACGGCACTGGCTAAGCCTATAATTCAAATAACAAAAAAAAAAAACCCACCTACAAAACCCAAAATAGGCGAAGTGGGTCTCTCTTCTACTCTGTGTCTTGCAATAAATAACAGTATATTGAAATGGTGGGATAACGCAAATGGCGGTCGCATATTTTTGAAAGTTTAGATTATTATAAGATTGTAGGTTTGATTCTATTTTTGTATGATACTGTAAATTTATCTTTGTTTATTTGAGAATTCAAGCTTTAGGCTCCAGTTATGAATTTATCCACTTACCTAGATTGATGGAGTAGGTGGACAGTGGGTTTTTTTTCAAATTTGTTGAGACAAATTTATAGTTTGAAAATATATAAATTGATTAATTAAACATAAATTTAAATTATATTCATTAATTAAATATTAACTCAGCAATTCACTATTGATAATATATGTTATTAGTTAAATACTAAACTGTTAATTAACTATTAAGGGGTATATCCGTTTTTATTATCTTAAGTATGATAACTTATAAATTTCTTTTGAGTGGACATATTATATACCTGAGAACTTCATATTAATTTAAATAATTTAGTAATTTAAAAATAGGAGTGTTAATCGAATTAACCAAAAATTACTAACCAAATCGCATGAAATAACCGAACTAAATCAACCAACTAACTCCAACTAATCAAAACCTACACCATGATAACCGAACCGGACCAAAAACTGAACTAATGCACAAAATAACCAAAGAGACCGAACATTAGTTTGGCCTTATTGTTGTCGTCGGCCAGTGATTCCAATGATCGAAATTGATCATTAGATTCCCACAACAACAGTGATTCATATATTTAAAAATGAGTTTGATTCAATTGTTAATTTTTTCTAGATCTAAAAATTAATTTTATTGTCAAAAAAGTCAAAAACACGATTTTGGAAAAATGTCACTAGCCACCGTCCACAATGGATTCCGCGATCGAAATCAACCATCAAATTCGCTTTGACTCAATGATCCACATATCCAAAAATCAAAAGTATCTAATTGTTGAATTTTAGTAGATTTAAGTTTTAATGTAAAATAAAAGTTGTCAAAAAACTTACCGAAAGAGCCATCAATGTTGACGAGTGAGCATGGTGAAGCAAATCAGAGGGAGAGAGAGATGATGGGTTAGTGTTGGCATCAACGTCAGAGGAAGACGAAGTGCCAAGCAAATAAGAGCTTCGACCCTTCATCTTCGTCTTCACATGTGAATCGGAGATGAAGACGAAGTTTGCTTGACCAGTTGGCCCTTCGTCTTCGTCTCCAGTCAATAAGCCTAGAGGTGAGAGATGGTGGTGGTGACAGGGGGCAAAGGAAGGTGGTGGGGTCAGATTGAGAATAAGAAGATGGAAGGGCGAGCGAAACTCAGAATGTTGTTTTCCTTTTATAATACACTCTAAGCAATGTTGTTTTGAAATTTTGATCGGTTCGATTAGTTTGATTAAACTGACAATGAAAATTGAATTGATAAAAACTAATCGAGCTTTTTGCTGAAATTAATTGAATTGCTAACCAATAATTTAATAATCGAATCGAAGTAATTGATTTAATTGATTCAGTTCAATTAGTTCGGCCTACCCAAAGTAATACACAACCCTATTTAGAAGCATTGCAAAAAACATTAAAGAGATTTTAAGCACCGGAGCTCTTTTAATTTTAAAAGCTATGGTGTTGGCTTTTAGTAAAAGTAAAAATCTACCACTCTCTCTCTAACAAATTAAAGAATTCCATTCACCTCCCCAAATCCCTAACTCCAGAGTCGCATTCGGGGCGAGAATTCCAATCATCTCTTGTCCCCTCCCTCCTCTCCGGCGAAAGCAGATTCAACTTGTGGCCACATGTGAGAGTGTTCGAAATAAGTAGAGAGAGGCAAGACGGAGGCGCGACTGAAATTGTCAGCCAATCATTTGAATGAGGTTTTACTTGTTAGACTTCTTTACGTTCGATTTTTTGTTTTCAATAATGAATTAGCTTATTAATCGCACATCTCTATCTACACCGTCGATCGTTGGATTTGAATGTTGTCTGTGATCGCTTATCTTTTTGATGAATTCGAAGGTTTCTGTTAACTCGGACCATTTGACTTTCGTGCTTGAACTGGTTTTTCATTTGAAATTCCTCTCAATCTCTAGTCGAGTAGCACATTTTAACTGCTCTGGCTCGAAACTTGCCACAATATGTACTTGGTTATATTGAAATGACCTAGTTATAATGTTTGTTCCTGCATGCCTTTTGCTCAAGTGGATAAATCTAATGATATATCGTAATGATATGGTTATGGCCGTTTCCCGAATCCCGATTGAGTAGCTGTAATGATCCTAGCAGTGATTAGTCTGCAGAAAATTGAATCCGAGTTTTTCTTCCCAAAATGCGTTTTAGCATCTTTCTTATCAGTTAGGAATTCAGTGACGCAGCGTGTGTAAAAAATAACACACCATATAAACCTTTGAAAGAACAAACTTCAATAGTCGAAACTTGGCTTTCAAGAAGACACAAAAACAAGATTGTTTTGCTAAGAAAACCCAAATAAATTGCTGAAATTTGATTGAGAAAAAACTTGATTACAACCCCTAACTTCTAGGTATATTTATAGTATTTGGCTAATCCAAATCCATCTAATATTTGTAAACAAAATCCAACTAAAATCCTAATAGAAATAAATTCTAAGTAAAAGTTAACTAGAATTCTAATAAAAATAAAATCTAATCAAACATGAAGTAGAATCTTAAATCAAGTAGAAACATGAAGTAGAATTCTAAATCAAGTAGAAACATGTAGTAGCTAGAATCTTAAAACATATGAAGTATTAAAATACTATTCTGGCGTTACTATTCTGGTGATACTATTTCGGTTTGGTTGGGTCGGCTTTGGGCCTAGTCTTGATTGGTGACCGCATCATTTAGTAAAATTCTTTTGCTCACTTTTGAACATCTTTGTATCTTATGTAGGATAATATGAACCAGTCATGTAACACCATTCTCTTTTAAGACCTTCTTAATGTCCATGGCCATTTGTAATTATTGGAAGAACTACACACTACCAATCAAGGAATCCCTTTAACTCATGGACCAAAAAGTTAAACTCTTCCTGATTAAAGGGGCTAAAACTATGTTCATATAATCATACTTTCAGACTTTATATCTCTGAATTATTTTAACGAAACAACAGCTTGGAGATGTGAATCCAACACAAGAAAGATGACACATTGCAAGTTACAGTACATTTGGTTAACTTAGTGTGTGTTCCATATATAAGGGCCTGATGAGCATTATTATTAAGTGTGTATTGCAGCTGTAAATATAATTGGTCTGTAATTACCTCAAATTGCATCTTGCATAACTGGCAGTCTTCTACATGCGCATTAGTAATTAAAATTTGAGGTATGTATGTTGTTGATGTGATCTTTGTGTTGAATTGTGGAGCAAATGAAATTGCCATCCCCTTGTTTTTTTTGGCATTACCCTGATACTGCAATGTATTAAACATTTTCCCATTTTTGAATTGAATATTCTAAGTATACCCTCAAGAACCTGAACTTCTACTAATCTATTCTTTTGAAAAGCTCCATAATGACTTAGTTAAGCTTGTAATTTTAGGATAGGTTATAAACCCAATGATGTTTGCATGAGTTAGTAACATTCTTATGCATTTTTTTTTTTTTTTGGGGGGGGGGGGGGGGGGGGGGAGGAGGGGGGAGGAATAATCAGATTCAGATATAAGCTTGCACTTGAAATTAGGTCTGAACCAATTGTAAATTCTGTTGCTTAGGCAACCATGAGGTTGTAGTTAACAGCATTCCTGCCACTGTCTTTCTGTTGTATGTAGTGCAATTTGGAGCACCTGGAAAGTCATTTTGCCAAAATTCCTTTGGCATTACAAAAGTTTCTCCAGAAATCTCCTGTTTGAATTTAAGGAGTTCCACTTAAATGGCTTAGTTGAAAATTCATGAATTTTATATATGATGGTAAGACTTTCATGTTATTAGAATATTCCTTAAGTTCCACTGTTCAATTTCTCCAAATCCTGAAGGTATACATCTCTTTTTAGGGCTCTTGGGACATGATGGAGAATATGCTGTATGCTGAGGAGCTTGTGAAGGAGTTCCTTGTTTTTAGAGGGTTCACAACTACCTTGCAAGCTTTTGAGAGAGAGTTAGCAACTGATATAGGCAAAGGATTTCATGTAGATAAAATATTAGAATTAGTATTTTCGGTATATATTCCCCAATTTCAAATAGAAAATTTGATTGAGGTGCTGAGTTTTTTCAAGCAGTGTTTTTCTTCATCATCTGAGATGGTATTTCTTTCGACACTATCAAAATTGGAGGTCTCTATTCTTCGATATTATGTGGTTCATGCCATAAGATCTGGAAGAAAGGACAAAGTTGAAGAGCTTTTTGAACATTATGGCAATGACTTGTTGCAAAGAGACCAGGACTGGACATCATGGTTTGGTGGGATTTCTCTCTTTTATATTATGACCTTTATGTTCTATTGAAATATTTTTCATAGTTTTAACCATATTGTATGTCATGCAGCACTTCGCTATCTTAAGAACCCAAGCTCAGATCCCCATTTCCGCATGTATTTTTCACAAGAATGGTTTAATGCCTTGCTCCTTTCGGTTAGGAACTTTTTGAGCGAGATGTTTAACGGTGCCCATATCCTCAACCCATTAATTCCTGGACATTCTTTTGATAGTTCTATGTCTGATTATTACAATATATTGTTACCAGAAAGTTCTTTTTCCTAGTGTAGTCGAATATTCATATCACAGATCATTTATCTTATCTCCAGAAACATCTGTGAGGCCATTTGCATTTAATGTTATTCCCTTGTCAGTATGTCACTTTATTAAATTGATCAGGTTTTTATGCATCTTATTTGAAAAATGTCTTTTGCATTCTGATGCCAGTACTTTCCCCCTGATTTCTTTTATCTGTATTATGCACATACACACATGTATTCCTTTTTTCATTAAGGGTAATTATCTGTTTTTTTACAAGGAATTTTGCCAAAGGTTGATGTAGTGTTCAAATCTATGTGGCAGTCCAGTGTCCATTTTGACAAGGCCATTTACCAAAAGGAAAAGCAAACAACTGTTCCACTAGTTTACTTTTATGTAAGCCAACTAAGATGAATCAAACAAAATGGTCCATCTCTTGATTTGTGCAGTAACCTCCTAAATATTGTTTGACAATTTTTATTCATACATTGAGACAATTTTTCTCTTTAATTATAAATCTAAATTTCTACATACAGTTCCACTTGAAGGTTGTATTTTTCCTGTTATAATCAACCAGAAAACAGTAGCATATGCAACTATGTAAAAATCATAGTCAAGAATATTATGAACTGTGGTATTCTAAACTACGTCAAAATGAGATTTATATTATCAGTTTATGGATTATGATATCAAGATAAGCGATTGAAAAGGTTTGACTAACTTCTGCCAGTGGCAAGCCAGGAAAGTAATGCAGAAATGTTGCTGCACTCACATTTAGCACACATTGATGTTGATGGTATTTATTTATATAGTTGTCCTTAGCTAATGTACGCATCCCTGCCTTACTGAAGATCAGTTCCGAAAAGAATATGATCAATCATCTTAAAAGAGACATTAGGCAACTTAATTATAAGTTGTCTGAACTTCAGGCTTTGTTGGAGGAAAAGGAGGCTCAGTTACGCAGATCAAGGTAAATTTCTGCATAGAGCTACCCAAGAAGGTGGGGCAGGGTGGGAGGTGTTTTATATGCAGATATGTAATTTTTTTGTTTTTAGTCAGTGGTGTACTTACGACATTGTTTGCTATCAGTCATACTTCTTCAGCATCAGAAACTGGATTGGGTCTGACAAATAGCACAGCCAGTACTGCAACCGGGACTCTGTTAAACAGTATGCATGAAGAAAATATTCTTCCTTCCAAGGTTTCTCAGGAGACCTCTGCATCTGAAAGTGCAATTCAAACAGAATCAGCTACTGTTGAGGTTTCTGCAGATTTGATCCTATCTAAGCTTGCTCAGGGTTCAAATCCCAAATCAGATTGCCTAGTTGGAGATAGTGGGAGGACAAGTGATAGCCACCAAATGTTTCAAGCTAGCTTTTGTTCTGGTAAGTAATTACGTTAGTTTCTCTGAGTTAAAGAATAAAGGAGATGACAACATTTTGCTTATGAATGTCATTGATAATACATGTAATTCCAATGATTTATCAAGTTCCATGTTAATAATTGCATTAATTGGAAGATGAAACTCAAAATGCTTCTTATAAAGTTCCTTATCATAATTTAAATGCCCAACTATTCACCCTTTTGATTCTTTGGCTTGTCATATTGTTTTGGGGCTGTTTGACTTGTGCATTTCCTGAACCTTAATGATGATTGACATTACTTCTCCATCCAATTATTATTGTACTTCATAGAAGGGTGTCCTCTGAACAAGACAAGGGAATTTTTTACTGTAATAATGACACTAATGGCTTCATACAGTACTTAATTTGTTGGTAATTGTTGGCACAGAAAATCGGAATGAAGAAGAATTTCTGGAAGTGAAAGTAGTATTTCAGGTACATTTTTCTATGCCACTAATCGTTCTACACTTTTTGTACATATCCTTCTTGTCGAATTATTGGAGCTGTTTGCTCATTTATGTTTGATGTCTCTGTAAATTTCTGAAACATGATATAGGAGACATTCTTGGGCCATACAAGTCCAATCAGCCAGTGCCGCTTTTCTGCATCTGGGAACAATATTGCCAGTGCTTCTGTGGATGGCACAGTCAGGTATTTGAAATGAAAGCTGCTAACATGCCGAGATTATATATAGACAGGCTGAGTAATGTTGGAGGCAGATAAACTGGGTAGTGGGGACATCTAAGGTTGAAAAATGATGCCCTTGCCACTAAATTGTTGGTTGGATGTGCTTATATTCATCGACTTGCACTCTCTGCATTCTAGGTGCTAGCCCACAAGTGTATCCATCCCATTTCAATAACTAATCCAATGAACTTCATGGCTTTAATCTACAACCAGAAAACTTTTCTTGGTACTCACCTTATTTAAATTGTTTTGTTTTCAATGTGTTCCCAATTCAGGCTAAGGTGCCTAGGGCATGTGTAGTGAAATGTTTGTTATTTTGTTGACAGAGTTGCTGCATTTATTGGACAGACTATTTTATTAACCAGTCTGATGTGGCATTGAATTACTTGTAGTTGAACTCCTTGATCATGTTCTGGCAGCAATATACTATTCAGCAGTTTTTATTTACTATGTTTTTATGATGAAGGATATGGACATATGATTCATCAACTCCAGCATCAAGAAATGCTACCATCTATTGTGGGGCAGAGATTATGTCACTTGAGTGGGATTGTAAATCAGACCGCTTGGTATGTAATTAAGAAGTATACGAACAACACATAATTTTTCCCATGTGGATATGATGTTTTATTATTGGAGCTAAAAGTTTATTATTGTAATTTCACTGTTTGGTTTGACAAAAGCTTCTCATTGGCACTGCTGATGGAGGAATTAAAGCTTGGAATGTTGATGCAAAAAGAGTTGTTTGTGATCTTAGCACAATTGAAGCATTTCCAAGGTTCTAATTGTATTGTTTAGCTGCAAAAAGAATCTTGGGAATATCTTTTTCCTTTCTGTGTATCTTAGTGAATTTGGTGTACTGCAGTGTCTTGGATCTAAAATGCAGCCCTGTAGAGCCAATTTTTGTGTCTGCAGCAGCTTCCAGAAGGTACATTCTTCCTATACTAAACTAGTACTAGCAAATGGGTGGGTCTGGGTTGGTTCAAAATGGATTACATGTTATTGATGTTCTATCCATCCCAGCCACAAGATATGCCAGTCGAATGTGGGTCAGATGAGATGTGTTTGGTTGGTTATGGTTCCCAATTCAACCTTATATATTCTAAGCCAACTTCTTTTTTATTTTTCCTTTTTCTGTATGTATGTGTTTTTTTTTTTTTATTGATTTTTTGTGTTCATAATCTGAAAAGCCTCTTTTTTCTGTCTGAACAAATATCTGTGTTTGGTTGAATTTTCTTTTCTTTGTGTACTTTTTGCTCGCCAATGGAACCCTCTAAACAACCATACCCCAAAATTGGAAACCTTTTAAACCATAGGGTTTGCTGTCAAAATTTGACATGGTTCAGGACTTCAAGTTCCTAGACCTGAGCTATTACAGTGTTGGCATAAACTTAACGGTTTGGCATCCAAAAAATCCTCATTGGATTGAATGTGATTCATTTGCTACACTTGTCAATATCACAAGTTTGCCTTCCTTACCGGAACACAAATTTCTGATTCTCTTTCTATCTGGTCTCTCCCCAGTTGTCCATGAAAAGAGATTACACTTCAATCTGCTCATGATGGTTGTTGGTGGACTGCATTGTATTTGAGCACATCAAGAAAGCTACTAAGATTTGTAGAAAGGCCAGCTCAGATATGGTAATTTGGTTGTGGTCAAGTGATTCAATGAGTTGGTTTATAGGTTTCTGACCTTTTTTGTTTATGGCTGATTTGCTGATTCTGATTTTGGTTGTATATGTTTGAGGTTGACGATGACATAATTTGGATTTAGGATAAAGCAAGACCAGTTGGATAGCTAAAGAGTGAGCAGCTGGCAATTTGATTCTGTTTGGTTTTTATTGGGTTACACTTCTTAATTTAATCGAATACCCTTTAAGCCCATTTATCATCCAATTTAAACCTATTTATTAAGCTTTAGTTTTCAGCTACCCAATTATAATCCATTGAGATAATTTAAGAGATCCGGATCCATTTATCTCAGGTGGTTTTAGATGGGTTCATAGGTTTGACAATTTGAGTCCAAATTGCCACCCCTAGAGACAACATTCTCCTTGAGTTTCTGATTAAGAGATGCATCTACTAGTTTGGGCTTCTTAGAATAGGGTTATTTATTTAGGAACCTTTATCTCCTTATATCCTTTATTTTGTAATAAAATAGTTTCCTAATTTTGCTATACAGGAATGTGTTAGTACTGCACAAGGATTGAACTGGGGTAGTTGAAAATTGGCTGTTTGTGCTTGTTAATATTTCGCTTCATAATTTGTGTGAAATTACTTATGGATAGCGACATTACTTATGTTGAATAAATTGTTTGGAAGATTCAATGATGTTATTGTCATACTTATTTGCTATTTTTAGAATATTATTGCCAAATCAACAGCCTTGTTGTCTTGTAGGCATGGTACCAATTATATTGATAAGCTGGGATTTGCAAATTTAACTGTCTGGAACATGAAAACATGGAAGGCTATGGTATGCACTTGCTTGTCCCAGAAATTATACATTCTTCAGGGGATTTCTTTCTCGGACAAAATTAATGAAGTCTTTAACACTTTCTCAATTTTATTGAAGACAGTCCTCCCTCTTGGTGAGGATCCTCCAGCAATGACTTCTTTATGCTTCAACCATAATGGGAAGATCTTAGCAGCTGCTGCAACAGATGGAATGATTCACATGTTTGGTATCCTATAATATTTGGCAGCTTGTTTTATTCTCAAAGCCCTCTGTTTTGGTGTTCCTGGTAAAAGAAAGAAAACACTTTTTTTTTGTGTTTTTGTTAATGCACTAGAATGTGCCCCCCCCCCCCCCCCCGGGTTGGTGGGTGGCTTGCTCATGCCATGCAGACATGAACAATTAAATATCAATACCTTAACTAGGCAAAGATATGTCTGCTGGACTACAAATTACTGGATGGCCTGCTCATGACTCTGCTATTAGTTCAGTTCTTTTTGGGCCTGATGAGACCAGCATTTTTAGCTTGGGGATAGATGGAAAGGCAAATTCCTTATCCAATTTTTATTGAGTTTTGGTCACACGAGTTATTTCTCCTCTCAAAAACCATTTGTCTAACCCATTTTTTCAATTATATTGGTATGTTTAGGCTTTAGCTAATTGTGGCGATCTCACCAAATTAGTTTACATTTCAGATATTTGAATGGAGCTTGCAAAACCAAGGAAAGGTTCTTTGGTCAGGAAACTGCAGCAGGTATGAGAAATCCTTGCCGCTGTAATTTTCTGTAGCTTAAATGGTTTTACAGAAAAGGAGTTCCTTGGGCTTTCTAGTAACTGACAAGCCCAGTAACTGACATTGTAAATCAAGGGGAGGTGGTTCCTTGGGCAATTTAACCTAATTTATGTTATACCTAGATCTCTCACCTTGCTTTTCTCGGTCTTCTTCTGCCTCTCTTTCTAAAGACTTACTCCATTCCATCCACACTTATAAGAGCCTCTATTATTCTTCTTTTCACATGACCAAACTATCTTAATCATCTCTGACACATCTTATGGTTTGTACAATGCCATTTAACCTTATTATGAACACCTTCAATTTTATGTTAAAAAATATAAGTGTAACAGAGATGTTGATATTCATCTTAATATCTTTTTCTCTGCTACACTTACATTTTTGCACATGTTAATGCTTTATTACTCAACATTTCATGCCATACAACAAAGCTAGTCATGTAGTTGTCCAATATATTTTTTTGTTAGTTTTAACATAATTTATCACAAAACATGAAAATCAAAAGACACTGATAAATGAAGGGGCGATCAATGAGACATGCAAGGAGTATTTTTAAGAGTTATTGTATTTTTAAGAGTTATTCAATAAATATGAAGAAATAAATGTTGTGATGAAACATCATAGTAACTTAAAAAAGAAAAAAGGAATTACTTGTTCTATCGAGGTATTTGTTCAAATGAAATAAAACAAGTTATGAAAATGATAAAACAATAAAACTCATCCATTATCATTTGTGGAACTTTTCGACCTGAGTAGCTGGGGTATCGGAACCTCTTATGTAGGCAAACACAAATGTTTGATGCCCTGTGTCTGTTAATAGAATGCCAGGGGCATATAGTCTGTTATGATTCAGCACCACCTTATATAAGCCCGAACTCGATACACAATCCTGGTTTTTAACTGGGTGATTTTTGTACTGTTGTTTCCCTGCGAGGTGTCTTTGTAAACATCCATTCTTGCCTTCTCACAAAAAGAAAAAAAAAAAAAAAAAAAGGAAGTCAACATTTATCCAGAATTGAAGAATTTTGGCCACTTGAGCTTATTCTGTCATGTAGGTTCTGCAATCTGGAGAATTCATTATACTGCAGACATGAAATGGCATTAGATGCTAATGGCAGAAGACTGTTGGTAACATCTGGTTCAGTTAGAGCACCCATATATCAGGTAATGTCCTCTCCATTCTTTCACCCCGCATACACACTTGCATGTGCCCGGTCATTGATATGTTGTGATTGGTCATGTTTTATCTGCTGCATTTATATTGTTAACTTGCTGACGCATTGATTTATGGCTATTTCATCTGTGAGCCACAAAAATGATGGTGACTTGTAAGGAACTTAATTCTCCTACTGTTGCATATCAGGTTAGAGGTCATACAAATGGAATGAAAACCCTTCCTCACAGTGCAGCTATAACTACTGTGGATTGGCATCCAACCTTGCCCATTTTTTTGACTGGTTCAGCTGATCACTCTGTCCGTGTGACATCCATATCATGAAGGTTTCAGTTTTCTATTTACTCAATTCTGACTGGTTACTGCCAGGCATGGATTCATTTCACTCCAGATGATTTGACCGAACTTGTTTTTGTGCATCTTTTGTCCAGCTTTGTCTCAGAGAAGTTCAGTGTAATTATAGAACTGTTAGTGCTGTAACAAATTGATTAATTTTTTGCATGTGTCTTACAAAATTCAATGTGTAATGTGAGTAGGAGAGAGAGAGAGCAAGATATGAGTAAACTCTTTTAGGTATCCTGAAAATGGAGAAATGTTTTCTAGAGTTTTGTATAAACAGCCAGAGTAAATGTTACTGCTTCCTGCGTGAAATTTGGTTGGTATTCTCAACGTGATGAACTTGTCTCCATTAAGTTTTTCATTTTTCATTTGTTAATGAGTACTTCTTCAAAAAGAATGTTCATTCATTTGCAATATTATGTATTCTATTTAAGAGAACAAGGGGGCATAGCTCATGTCTTCTCACACTCACAAAACTATGTGCAGCCACATATGATAGTGTTTATTTTTCATTCTTCAAGATGAAATTTTGTTGGATTTTACTCCTCTGGGAATGACACGTCTTTAGCTAGAGTAAGGAAATATAGAAATTGGAATGTGTTCAGAAATAGTTGAATGAGGAATAAAACTGGATATTTGAATGATATGTCTCTCAAATTAAATATTTCAAAACTAGTGATAGAATCTAGAATTCGTCTTTTCTTGACACTTGTAAAATGTGATAAAGAGATGTTTACTGAAGATAAGGAATAATGTACAAGGATCTAGCTGCTGTTGATTTGAAGTGTAAGAATAATGTTTGTTGTAGGCACAAGCAGCAGATGGCCTAAGTTGTGCATATTAACTGATTCAAATCTACTGCATTCTTTCAGCTCCTGACTAACATTAATTTCTCTTTTATGCTACATGAGCCTTCTTGCTTCATATCTCTTTTGGGTATCCATGGAATGACTGTTTTCTCTCAGTGGAACGTATTTCTTGAAATTTTGGAGGACTCAAATTGCTCAGATGTTCCTTCCTTTTATGCTAGTATTAATTCTGTCTGCACCTTTGACAGCAGGATTAGTACTAGGTGGAACTGTCAAGTATCTGTTGAAGTTTGCCTCGAGTTTTGTCCTAGAAGATAGCAGAACCGGAAATGAGCATGAAGAAGTAGTCTTGGCTGAAGAAATTAGGCGGCTAGGGGTTAAGTGTAATTAGTATATTTTGTTGGGGTTAATATGTAATTTCCCTAAGTTAGTTAGTTGCCTAAGTGTGTCCACCTCTTCTATAAATAAGAGGGCAAGGCGCATGCTGAGGGGGATCATTCCGTAAAGTGCTCTAGTCCTTTGTATTATGAGTGCAAGGCATTGTTCAAGAAAGGAAGACTGTCTGCAAGTCTTGGGGTTTTTTCTTGGGGAAATAGTGTGGTATTGTACTTAGGGTTTGTGGGCTATGAGGGTTGTGATGTACTGATCTTTTGTCTAAAAATAAAGACTGCTTGAAGGGGTGTTTGAAGGCTGGATGTAGGTTTCCTCGATGAAAATCGAACCAAGATAAATCTGCGCCTATTGCTTGTGGTTTGATTGTTTCTTGTTCTTATTTTCATTCTGTTTTTGATTGCTTATATTTTTTGTTTTCAATTCCTATTATCGCTGGATGGATTTGAGAGTGTTGAGAGAGGCATATTCCATCTAAGGGTCATTCCGCATAGTCCTAGATATAACAAATTGGTATCAGAACCAGTTTTTAAGTTCAAGAACAGTCCAAGAACCTTCAAGATTTCATCTGTTTTGAATTTTCTATCATAGAACAGTGTTATAATGGCTGCAACTAGGTATGATATTGAGAAGTTTGATGGCCAAAATGATTTCGGCCTTTGGAGGATCAAAATGAGGGCATTGCTAGGGAATCTAGGACTAGAAGAGGCTTTAGATGAGGAAGAATCACTGCCTGAAACCTCCACTTAAGAACAGAAAAAGGAAAAATCAAAAGAAAAGAAAGATATTGACAAGAAAGCTTTTAACACCTCGATTTTAAGTTTAGGGGACAAAGTCTTGAGGGAAGTGGCCAAAATGACCACGGCATCAAACCTTTGGAAAAGATTGGAGACCCTTTACTTGACTAAAACCTTGTCTACTAGGTTATATTTGAAAACCAATTTTTTCTTCTTTAGAATTGATGAAGGTAAGAAACTGCAGGAGCACACAGATGAGTTTAACAAGTTATGTTTGGATCTTGAGAACATAGACATCAAATATGATGATAAGGATAAGGTCTTAGTCTTATTGCACTCTCTACCAAAGTCATATGAAACCTTTGTTGACATCTTAAAACATGGTAGAGACAAATTGTCTCTAGATGATGTGACCGGAGCTTTGAGTTCCAAGGAATTACAACATAAGGTTGAAGGAAAGAACTCTATACATGATGCTCTTACAGTTGGGACTAGACTAGAAAACAGGGACCCTAAATTTAAGGGTAGGTCTAGGTCAAAGTCTAGGAATGGCAAGAAAATGATAAGATGTTATCACTGCCATGATGAGGGATATATTAAGAAGAATTGTCCCAAAAGAAAGAGTGAAATCCTAGAGAAAAACCCTGGAATTTCTTCATCTGTGTGTGAGGCTGACTATGATAGTGCAGATGCCCTATAAATATCTTGAAATGCTGGAAATATAGCATAGTTTCTAGGTTTAGGGTAGACTTATCATAGGAAATGTTTTTTTCAATTTATAGAGTCATAGTAGGTGATAAGTTGTTAGTAGGCAATAATCAAGAGTAAAGTATCAAGTCCATTAGAGATCAGTTTCTAGGATCTAAGGGGACCTATCTAGGCCTTGTCTCATGGTGGAGCTAGGTGAGGTAAACCTAGTGAAGATGGTGTGTTCCTAAGGAATTCCCAAGCGTATATGAGCTTGCTGGAATTTAGGAAGCATGTTGGAAATTGCTTCTGGTGTGAAGGGTTAGGTGTGTGAAGTTATGTAATAGGTATACCTAGGTCTCCTAAAGCTAGGGTTCTTACCTATGAGGGAAATCTCTACTAATAGGACATGGAATTAGTTGATTCCAAGGCCAAGGAATGAAATTTGGTATGCTGGCCAGCAAGGAGAATCCTTTGGGAATGTCCAAATCTAACCTATGAACCAGGGTATAGCAATAGGGAAATCTGAAAAATGTTTTTGGTCATATTCATTGTGTAAGCTTGGGCTAGATTGTGAGAGGGAGGAAGCTAGTGTTTAAGATAGCTTTGGCTCTTGTAATGAGGGTCCTTGTAAACAATGAGGAGAAATGGTGTGTGCAAGTGTGTTCTTGTATGGTGAAGCCCATGGTTCATCAAAAGTCCAGATTAAGCAAGGAAAGGGAAGGAGAATCATCTTGTAGGAAATGAGCAAGGGAATAGAAGGTTTAGAGTGCTGCCTAGGATGGGTAAAAGATAGAACCTCAAGTAATCTACCAGTGAGGTATGGAATGTTGGGTTTGAAGGATGCTTAGCCTCAGGTTTGAGTGTTAAGGAGCAGGCTGGAAAATAGAATCTCTTGTATAAGAAGAGGTGATGCACTCTTGTCCAAATGAATGGCATGGAGCCATGTAAATTTTGGGGAGAATGTTGGACTAAATGGAATATCCCTTAGGTTAAAGGGGTGGAGTGCTGTTGTAGTGTCTATTTGTAATTAAGGAAGTGCTAGAAATGGGAAAAGTCGAGGGAAATGGGTAGACATGGCCATTGGTTATAGCAGCACATGAAGGCTTAATTTGGATCAAATAGGTAATCTCTAATAGCTAGTATCCATGTGGAAATTAAGAGAGAAAAGTGATCTTATAGTGTAGCCAAGGGATAATAGGCTAGAGGGAAAGGTAAGCAAGGATTGGTTGCTTAGAAGGTCTCTCTAGGTATGATAGTAATTCCCTAGGCAAGATATAAGATTGTGATAGTCCCAAAAAAGAGGGTAAATTGAGTGCACAGAAGTAGCTGTGTCAATTTCAATGGTATGCCTAGGAAGAGTAAGGCAGCTTCATTGATAGTTATCCAATGGGAATCTCAAGGTGTGGCTGAGATGGTAATTCAATGTTTGAGATTGTTGGAAGGAGGAGAAGCTGGAATGATAAGGCATAGAGGTTGGAATAAGAATAGGACAGCTTATGGCAACTTAGGTTACCCTAGTCTTAAGCATATCTTGGTAGACTGATAGGTAGAGATGAGCAATCTTGTTTGTTTGAAGCAAACATTAGAGAAAGTCAGTGGTAAATCCTAAAGGCCGATTTTGGGGAGCTAGGAATAAAGTCTAGCAGTGGAAAGGCTAATCCGGGTGAGGTTCACTGTGTTGTGATGCTGTGTAAAAAGTTTGGACACTTTGGGCTTAATGAGTATCATTGAGTATGGATTTGGTTTATGGTGGAGTGTAGGTAGACACCATGTAGAGACCAATCATATTGATGTTAGGAATATATTCATTAGAAAATCCCTTGAGGAGGATAATATCTAATGAAAGTTGCAGGTTTAGTTATTGCAGCTGGAATTTTATCAAAAGGGTGGTCCATTGTTATGTTTTACAGCATTGATTTGTTTTCTTTGATGTGTTTGTGTTTGATATGATCAGGTTTGTCCATCATTTATGGAGAAAGCATGAGTTGGCTATCGGGTGAAGAACTCAAGGCAAATGGTAGAGAATTGTTGAAGTTTGCCTCGAGTTTTGTCCTAGAAGATAGCAGAACCGGAAAGGAGCATGAAGGAGTAGTCTCGATTGAAGAAATTAGGCAACTAGGGGTTAATATGTAATTTTCCTAAGTTAGTTAGTTGCCTAAGTGTGTCCGTCTCCTCTATAAATAAGAGCGCAAGGCGCACGCTGAGGGGGGATCATTCTGTGAAGTGCTCTAGTCCTTTGTATTATGAGTGCAAGGCATTGTTCAAGAAAGGAAGATTGTCTGCAAGTCTTGGGATTTTTTGGGGGGGAAACAGTGTGGTATTGTACTCAGGGTTTGTGGGCTATGAGGGCTATGATGTACTGATCTTTTGTCTGGAAATAAAGACTACTTGAAGGGGTGTTTGAAGGCTGGATGTAGGTTTCCTCAAAGGAAACCCAACCAGGATAAATCCATGCCTATTGCTTGTGGTTTGATTGTTTTTTGTTCTTATTTTCATTCTATTTTTGATTGCTTATATTTTTTGTTTTCAATTCCTATTATCGCTGGGTGCATTTGAGAGTATTGAGAGAGGTATATTCCATCTAAGGGTTATTCCGCATAGTCCTAGATATAACAGTATCAGTTCCTTGTGATAGTTGAGGGTCATTGAACTAGGTTAGTTAGAACTTGCCAGTCTGTAACCTTGTACTGCTGCAATGACTGATGCTCAGACTGCTAATTGATTTTGTTCTCAGTTTGGAGTGTCTAGATTTACATTTTGATGACGAGGTATTGGGGCAAATAATAGAGTAGTAGACACATTTGGGCCTCTAGGCACAGAATCTTAGTGCATTTGCCTTGCATTACATATGATAAGTCGATGGCTGTTACCCTTTGTTTTCCATTCCGCTATATATATCAACTATAAAATACTTGTTCAACTATTTTGTACATAAATGATCTGCCAGATAGTTGTCGGGGTAATTTTGGGAACTCATATATATTGATGTTCCAATTGAGCATTTTTTATCGAGGGAAAGATAGAAACCTCTATATGCAAAATCTTCAAGTAGAAAAAAAAAAATTGATATTTTTTTTCTTCTTCTCTTCGTCTTCTTAAAGTTATAGTTTGTGAGCATAGCCACATTTTTATTAGCTATTGATGGTGATGCTTGGATGGCTAAAGTTCATGTTACTGATGACCCCGCTTAGCGGCAATAAGTCTTGAGATGGTGCCGAAATATTTTGAGTGTTAATTGTCCGGATCAAACTTTGGTATCATGGATTTAATCTGATCAGATTAGTATTTTTTAGATGAGCACATTCGTGAACAAGAAGCGGAGTACTTATTTTTATGCTGCAGATAAACAATCCATATATGAGCGCAGGTTAGCTTAGCAAATTGAGAGCGTTATTCAGCATTGCCTCTTGCTACGCTTCTTTTGATGCCTGTTTATGGGGCTTGGGTTTGTTTCACGAATCATGCTAGATGTACATTCATTTTGTACATCTTGGGATACATAAGGGAGTATTATGACCAAAATATCTTGTGCCTCACATGCGTCTCATGAGAGGCTTTTTTGTCATAATACCTCCTTATGTAGCTCAAGATGTATAAAATTGGTGTACCAATAGCATTTTCCTTGTTTCACTTTTACACTTAACCATTTCCTTGCAGGTCTAATAAGCACATTGCAATTAAGGGGCCACAATTTCTTGTGATTATAGGGAAGTAGGGAAAATGTATATGATAATGGACTGTTGGTGTTAATAGTCTTGTTTTTGGGGGTTTCATGGCCTCGAATCTCTTCCGGCTTGGGTTTGCCTAGTGCTTTTAACAATTTCTGCTTGACAACTACAAGCTTTGCACCTTTCAAGGCAGAAGAGATAAGTACCCATATTGATAGTGGTGCTTCTGGCTTGCTTTCGTAAATATGCACAAGTAAATTTTTTTTTACATAAAAATCATATAGAATGGCGTGATATATTAATATTTAAACACTAGATATAATGGGGAAAAAATTCATAGAAGCGGTATATAAGCAAATGTTCAGTGGCATTTTATTAAGTTTTCAAATAAAATCTTGTATCATTTTTCACATTCTAATGTACCCTGTTAGGTGTCACTTGAGCCTTTGTCCCGGTAATGGAATGAGCAACGGTCTTGAGTTCTTTTTGCATGGCCTTTTCTATTTCTTGGATATGAATGGACTTGTGTGATTTCAGTTTTAAATAAGCAGGGAGAACAAAAAATCATATAGAAGATTTTGTTTAAGTAAATTATAAAGAGGTAATGTTTAATGAAAGGATTGACTCTACATGTGCAACGTTGGGGCGAGAATGGAAATGCGTATTTGGGGATGGGTCTTGAAAACAAATTTATGGGGATATTGAGCCCAACACGTTCGGGTTAGAAAATGTGCTCTGGCAATGTCATTGGAGGCTTTGGGTCGGGGAATATAGGCGCCGGGCCCGTGGCTCGTACTTTGGAGATAAGATATTGGACCAGCAACGGAGCGTGTGAACCATATTATGGGGATAATGGGCCTGGAAATTAAATCAGTGACACATTGAACCCCAATTTTGGGCCCATCCGCCCGTTAAAGGGATATTGACCCATAATTGGGCGTGTAGCCCATGTCGTGAAGTTTATGGGTCTGGGATGTCAAATCATAACGACATTCTTATGTTGGGCCAGACGGCCCATCTCAAGGGAGATTGGGCAAGATACTGGGTACGTGATCCATCTCATGTAGAATATCCAATTCAGACATTGGACATGAGGTTTGTGGCCCATCAAAAGGACGTTGGGTCGGCCTAATCCGTGGAACGATGGACCTTTCATTATTAGTTTGATTGACCCACAACTGCGCGTTACAACCGATGCCAAATCCAGGTGGTCCTGGCAACTTAATTCTGATCGAGATAGAAATTAGGGCGCCAATAGGACCAGTAGCCGAAATGAACTGGCATCGTTCCACAATACAAGCTGGCTCCGTCGCGGGAACTTTTTTTTTCCGGCACCTTCAGCCAAAATTGCAAACAGTTAGATCTGCACACTATTTGTTCGTTTTTCTAAGCCAAAATAAAATATACAGACATGGCAAAACACCAGCCATTGATACAGCTCTCTATTCATCATCCTCAAAATCAATCACCCTCAGCTTTCTCCTTGGTATGGCCACTTGGTGAGATGCAACAGGAGTCGCATCATTCGACATATCATCCTCAAGATACATCAACTGATCCTGTAAATCCTCGGGTGGGATATCATTTGATGCTTCTTGCTTTACATTGTTGACGCTGCTTGGTTGTTCAGCTTCTCCATGGGCGGCATGGTTGAGACTAGCATCATCAAATTCGGTAACATGAATGCCACGTTCGTGTCCATCCCTGAAAAAGAAACATGCACGTATATTTAAGTTATACTCAGACTTATCCGTAAACTATTGCATCGTAAATTAGTAATATGTCCCTTCACCTTCATGAAAGAAAAATTGCATAGAGAGGAAGCAAGTAGCCAAATTATGCAAAGCAGTGGCCACCAAAGATCAGATTTCGGTTACAATTGACCCAAACCATGTTGATCCTCCCCCAAGACTGGTGTTTCTTCTAATGTACAGTTGTGAGCATAATTAAATGCTAAAATCAATTAACTTCAACAGAAGCTACATCAAAGAACTCATGCCAAAATGTTCAAAACTTGCATCTTTCATGACACAGTTTAATACTTCACTGATTACAACTAGTATAACACTGCAATACCAATATATGCCAACACAACTCCCAATTAGTCTGGAATCAGGTCACTAGTCGTGCCAAGCAGGAAAAATTATTAAGTGCCCTTCATAATTATAAACTCCCAGTGTTACATATTTTCATTGTTTTGTAAAGAAAACTAAAATAAAATATATAATGACGAATCAAAGCAACTTTCACAAAACATATATAAACAACTTTAATACTATATAATAATTTGGTTCCCTCAAGGAGAACAAGACATATCTATTGCACCATTTGATTATTGTGATATATCACCCCATAATTTTAATGTAATTTGAGCTATGAACTACGTTAGTTTGAGATTAGCACAAGGACTTGTAGGAATATTCCCTCCTAATATTTTTCTTACTTTGGAGTCCTTGAGGGAGTCTGAAACAACCACCTCCCTTTGAAGGTTAGCCAGTGCATAGTTTGGTTGTCAGAGATTGGTGTCTCGTAATCAGCAGTTCAAAACATGCCATTAGAGAATGTGCATCCACATAAGATTGGGTAGTTCCACACAATCTAATGACCTATGATAGAAAGGTGCACACAATGATGAATCATGAATATTCACGATACCTTCACTCTACCCCATTTCTCCCTCCATTATTGGGACTTTCCCTATCTCCATCCTCCCATAGCCTTACAACACAGTGGTATCATAGACCTTGCCATGCAAAAACCAAGTTAAATCTCTTAATTTAGGTAATCCCTCTAAGCTGATCCCTCCTACATTTATATCATAGATATCTGATATTTGTGCTTGAGGAAAATTCAGTCCATACACCAGCCATATAACACTTGTAGCACTTAAATCTGAAAATGATATCTGGTACATCACTTTATGATGTCATAAGACGCATTATAAAAATAGAAGTTATTGAGAAAAGTTTTAGTTCACATGCCTCCAAAAAATTCAATAAGCAATCCTACAGTGTATCTATGCAACTGAATAAATCCTGTTCAGTACTTCTCATAAGGCAACTTCTAATGCCAATCTAAGTCAAATCATCAATACATTTCATTCAAAAGGTAAGAAAAACAGAACAGAACAGATCTTGAAAGTAAACGGATTTACAGGTTGAGACAGTTATAGATGAGATGCAAGTTACAGATACTTTGAGGAGTACAAATCGTTCCAACACACTATAGTGGTCAAAGACTCAGAGCCACAATCTAGATTCCTGCACTCATGCATGTAGCATTCTTTTCTTGGTAAGGATGAAAACTGATGAGTACTAAGATGCATACACATGTAGTAAGTGTCATCAATCAAAACTGTGTTTCACCAGAATTGCCAAGAAAGATCACTTCCTACCATCTACGTGAATAATGCATACCTTCTTCAACCACCCAAAATAATACAGAAATAGAAAATCACAAAGTGAAAGGAAATGTTAGATATATTTCTCCCTCTGTGCCTACTTGTCCCCTTTCAATGATAAAACCATAAAAAAGATGAGAGGATGGCAAATTGTAGTTGCTGATAAATGCAAAAAGAAACAAAACATAAAGCAGGCATCCAACCAGGTTATGAAGTTCCAGACTAAGAATGATAAAACGAACACTCCATAAATAAGAAATCATGCTCCATTTCTTAAGAGAGAGAATAATTACCCCAAACAAGACCCTGGAAGTTCACCGCCAGAATTGTCCCCTGACAAATTTCCTTCAATTGACTTGTCAGTTGCATCCTCAATATCTCTTCCATTCTTTTTTCTTTTGCTTCTGAAGTACCAAAGGTCGATTAAATTTCAGCAGAAGAGCCAAACAATATAATATATATGCATATCCTTATTGACACAAGATATATGTATCGTTATTAACTATGACAAGTATGGCTCAAATGCAAAACGGCTGTAACATGGTGCATATAACATTTTAGTTAGCATTTAAATTTTCAAAGCCCAGCTAAGCATGGGAATCTTATGCCATTTTGCTCGACCAACAAAGCACTAAATAATGATTCCCTTAATCTTCTTTTCTCTATTTGAGTTCATTTAAATTGCAAATCAGTAAAATCCTACAACCAATAAACCCCAATGGCAGTATAAAGGATCCCCTTTAACCATTGTCCTCCATGAAACAGTCCTTAAAAAACCAATGATACATCTGGATTTAATCTGCAGTTTTTTCAATTTAGCCAAGCAAAGACAATTCTGATATCAAATCAGAAAGCAGATAATCTTCCATATTCAAAAGCTCATCAAATTCAAGGGGAAATTCTATGGTAACCAACGGGTAGTGGTACACGAGGATGTTTTGTACAACATGAAATGTGTTTCACACAACACGAAGGATTTATCTTAAACATAAAGGGTTTTAAATAATACACCTTTCCTGTTGTACATCAAGCCTTCATGTTGTACAAAGTACCCTTTGGCACCAGTGCCCTTTGGTAACATAGAATTTCCCTCCAATTTTAAAAGAGATATCTTATAAAAGAATAGCAAATAACTAAATAAATGGAAGCAACCACAAGATAGTAGCACATCAAGAGTATTTGCATAATATAAGTACAAAAACTACAATCGGCAATGCATAAAGACTCCTTATGCATATGATTGGAGGGGGGTACCATAGGAAAAGGATAACTGACTTACATTTATTACTATTACATTATTAGTATCACCCTGCGTGCTAGATGGCAGTCAAGCACACATTGAAATGCCCAAATAGTACAGCAGAACATTGTTAAGATGGACGTATAAGAAGAGACCTGATAGAATAATCGAGTGGCACCGGAAACTTTAGGCGGCAAAGATGAGTCACAATGATATCTAGCGCAGTTAACATGGACAAGATATACCTCGTTACCAAACACTAAAAAAACCCTAATCTCTCTCGAGAACTACAATGGCACGAAAGAGGCTGACTCCCCGGCAGGCGAGAAGAAAGCATCTCGTGAAAGAAGCGGAAGCTGGTGCCAGCGGCCAGAGGGGTGAAGGAGCGGCACAGGTTCCAGCGCTGGGCCAGGAGATTGGTCGGGAAGACCATCTACAACACCTGAGCAATGCAGTCGCAGCAGAAGAGAACTCGATTGAGCAATTTGAGGACAAGAACTTGTGCGCGATTCATGGTCAAGGATCTTCAGTCCCCGAGGAGAATTCGTGGAAGGTTCCATTCTTCCAGTATTTGCCAAGATGGATATATCGGGTGGCTTTTCTCTAGGGTTTGTAGGATATGACTGGAAATGAACTGATTTGCCCACGATATTGCAAGATTATAATCGATATATTTTATAGTAACGCTTCGTTTTCGATGGCTATTTTAGTTGATTTTTGTGGTTGGTAGTTACAAAATTTTTCTAAAGTTTGATACAATTTTTAAAAATTATTTTTTAATAAGAACTCCAGTTAAACTTTGAACGAATTGACTTTTAAAAAACACTCATAAATTTAAGTTTAACTCTACCAAAAATCATATCAAATAAAGTTTAAAAATTAAAAAAATACCATTATGTGATATTTTTATAATGCATTCTCTTGTTAAGAAATATTTAGTATGTCATATTAAATTTTTTTTTTATAAAATGACATAATGAGTGATAATTGACTCGATATGATAAATATAGTAAAAATATCATTTTTTAATTTATTGTATAGATAAATAAGCAAATTATTTTTTTATCACCTCATTAAACAAATAAGAAAGCAACTTAACAAGAAATATTATATATTTCTTATCTTAATATAAAATACAATAATAAATTAACATATTATTATACCAATTAAGTTGGCATATCAATGCATACCAATATATTTTGATATTAACCTAGACTTGCAAGTTGAATTATTACTACTATAAGTTATAAAATACCAAATACACATATATTTGCATAATAAGAAAGCAGTACATATAAAATATATGCATACATATATAGTTAAGCTCATATAACAACAATATTAATGATTTTATACTAAAATTAATTAATTAATTAATTATTAAGTAGAGTTGATCTTAAATCGTATGTAACAATCATATTACATTTTATCTCTAATTAATTAATGTAAAACGTGACTATCTCTCCTATCCAATGCCTCATCATATTAAGTCACTTTCTAAAAAATAAAAGAGCTCAATGTAAATAACCCCACCTCAACTTTGATGTTTTTAATAATAGATCTTTTCAATTTTAATTTAATACTATTTTATGAATTCACATCCTAAACTTAATAGGGCTGTCACCTTTTACTTTTAACCCATTTAAAATGCAACAATAATATATAACCATTTCTAGTCAGGGCAAGAACTACAAATCCAATCCCCTCTTCCCATCTCACAAGCAAGATTTATCGTCTGAAACAAAAGCAGGAATATTTAGAGAGAAGAGGAGACAAGTACCTTTTTATCAGAGATAATAGTGTCTCATCATCAGATTCTTCTCCTTTTTCTGCAGATGAGTTGATAACATCTTCATCTCTTAAATGCATGTTGACTTCAGATTTTCTCTTCCGAGGAACACGAAGGCCAAGCTGCCTAAGTTTGCGTGATATTTGTGCTGCTGTGAATGTGCCATCAGCATCCAGGGCATTTGCAATCATGTGACTGCACCTCTTGTGATCCTTAAACCTGCAGAAGCAAATGAGAAAAAGGTCGTGATTGAAATGTGAATAAGCACACCTCACAGATCTACTTGGAATCTTCTTGATGTAATGCACTTCTTTTAGCAAAAGAGAATGAAACATACATATATATATATATACATGTATCGAGATTGGGGTAAACAATTGAAGCACTCACTGCTCAAACAAAGTTTTGATCATAATTTCCTGATCTTCGCTAAAAGCACGTACTCGTTTTCTAGTGTGGCTGAAAAGGAAAAAGCAAATGATTAGCCAATTCACCACAAAACCAATCAAGCTGAATTTGTTATACCACCACAAATTCTCTCTTGAATTAGACTTGCGCAGTGTTAAACCTCGCTTTGCAGCCAAATTGTTATCCCACCACAGACGTATCTTTTGCAGCCAAATTGTTCTTTTGATTACGTAAAGAAATATTGTAAAGAACTGCCATATCCAGAAACCTTCATATTACTTACAGAGGTTTCCTGAGTTCAGAACTTTCCTTCAATTCACTCTTGTTAGGAAAATCATTCTCATTTCCCAATGCCTCTTCTTCTTCCCCACTTTGATTAGAGCATCCAGCTTGAAGCATCCTTTTAATTGACAGGACTTTTGGTCCAAGCTTTCTAAGCTTTTTGGTATGCTGAACTTGTGAAACTTTTCCATCTGAACTGAGGTCTTCAGCAACAGGGCTACAATGTTGAATCAGACAGATAAAGTATCAGAAAATGGAAATGATATAAACCTAATCAACGATATAAACATAGGTCAAGAACAGAAGAGATTCCAAAAAGGAGCCAAGTCATTGGCATTGTTAATGACTACTGCCTGTAGATTTTTTCATAATGAGAATTCATCTAGAATTTCAAAGACTGTCCGATTTCTTCAATCATACAAAGTCAAATAACTGAAAAAATGCTATTAATAGAAGTAGATACTTTCATGATTAAAATTTGCATCCTCCTTCCTACGGTTCCACAAAGAACTCCTCCCATAAAAATAACATTTCCAATGACTTTTATCGCAGCTCATTAAAAGTTACATGATTGTACAGTTCCATAAAATCAATAAAGTTGGACAGCAGAATTTTTCAAAAATAAGAAGATTGTCAGACTATTGATAGCTCTTGGCCATTTAATTTATTGCCTATAATGCTATAAAAAAATGTCAGGTCAGAATCTGATTCTACTAAAATTTCATATCATATAAAGGAATATTATAACAAAAAAATGACTTATCAGAGTAAAAAACAAAAATAAAAGGCAAACAAATCTATATACACACAAACAGTTAACAAGTTGTGTTAACCTATTATCATAATTTCATAACAATTTTTACTTACTTCTCTGTGTCTATCTTTTCATGCGAGAGAACAAAGTCGGCTTCATCATCGCCAAGCGCATCTGCTATATTTCTATGGGCCCATCCTTTCCCTTGGGTTGAGCCAATTTCTCCATCTTTAGAGACACTTTCCCACCTTTTACTTTCCCTCTTCAAGTTTCCAACTTCATGTAATAAAGATTCACAGTTGATATAGTGGCATTCTTTACGTGTCTTCCAGAAAAGCACTTCCACAAAAAGAAGAGGTTGACTCTTCATTTTCCTGAGCATTCTCCTAACCAAGGTTGTCAGAAATGAAACTATATTCTCATATTCCTTGCATGGACTTGACTTCTGCTCATCCAGGATATTGTAGAATGTATTTAGAAGTGATAACTGCAAAATTTGTCAAGAAGATGTGCTCATTAAATGATACCCCAATTAACACTCTTGACAAATTGGAAAGATAAACTATTTACAATCTTTACCTGATATAGCATTGGCGAAAGCTCCAGATCATCACAAATTCTACGCAACATGCATATAATATAGTGGTTTGCACTTACAGAGTTGCTCTTGTAAAACTTCAGCAGCCAACATAATTTTTGAATAATTGAATTGTTTGCAAGTGCAGAAACCAAAGTAGATACCTTAAAATCGACTTCATCAGTTGCAGCCAACTGCTCATCACTGGAAGAATCACCAATTCCATCAGAAAGATCATTACAATTTTGATCAGACCTATTTTTCATCTCAGGCAAATTGCTTTCATGATCATGCGTTTCTAGCTCATATGCTTCAGGATTGTCAACTTGGACAGGTATTGAGATGTCCTCTCTTTTTGCATCAGAACTTTGATTCGTTAGCTTCTCACTAGTCAACATGTTTGAATGTGCAAACTGTTCACAACCAGAGCTACCAATATCTTTTTGGATGGAGGCATGATCTGCATCTGGTTGATCAATGTTATCAGCCTTCTCATGCAACATTTTCTTTGACCTCTTCTTCCTTGACTTTCGAGAAACCTTAACCAAAAAATAAGAAATTATAAATCGAATCTGCTTGGCCTAATGACTGAATCCCTACATATTCATCTCAAACAATAAAAAGATAAAAAATTATAAATTAATGCAAACAATTTTACAACTTTCACCAAAACAATAGTAAAATAGAAACAAGAGATACCCTTAATGTGCCGCGAGCTTGAAGGTTCTCCATAAGCCTTATAACTACATGCACCGTTTCTACCAAGTCAGCAAGATCACTGGCACGACAGAACAATAAAACAGTGTCAACTGACAAAATGCTGGCAGGGCATAAAAGTTTTCTCCATACTATGCACGTGCAGTATTCATGTATAATAATTGACATATTCAATAGTTCTTAGATAAGCCCTTTACGTTGGTATTTGCACATTGCTATTGGTGGAGCATTATGCCAGTGCATCATCTGAGTCTGAGAAGTCCTTTAAAAAGGAGAAATTTAAAAAGGAAGGTTTGATTAAAAAGAACTTTTTATTTCCTAAATGTAGACTACTTACTGGAAAAATTTGAGCAAAACAACAATTAGTTTCAAAAACAAGATGCCCTCAATAATTTATTCCTAATGCATATGTTACAATGTCAGTGGCTTATGTGCACGGATATTACTGGCTATAAGGTCTATCAATTCAACCCATGTTGACCATGCTGCCTAATACAGAATTGGAAAAGAAAAGACCTACAACTCACAGAAAAATCAAAAACATAGATCAAAAGACTTGCTTATAGATGTAAACATACAGAAAACTAATATCATCAGCTCAACATTTCTGAAAGTATATATGTCATACAATTGTGTTAATGAGAAAAGGCAGATCAGTCCAGAAGCTATTCCCCTCAAAGAATCAGGTGAAATAGTTAATAGCATGCTGCTAACAGCACTGTAATATACAACTTCCCCTTTCCAGAGAAGTATATGTTGCACTAATGGAATTCAAAAGTAAAATTCTCTATCTGAGGATTATATGATACAATCTTATGCTCTAAAAACAAAATGCAAATTTTTCATTTTACGTTGATGAGACTACAATAGATATGAAGTTTCAAAGGTGCAGCACTTACATGACATAATTTTTTAGTAACGGGAAAAGAACAAATATTAAGTAGTTTAAGTACAATTAGAAAAACCTTTTGGCTTGTTTGTGAGTATCAAATGATTTGATCTGATTCAAAAGGAACTGAGTCATGCCTTCTTCTGTTTGATCATAAAATAACTTGTAAAGAAGGATACGAGCTGTTTGGGGCTCTTTACAATCTTCTGGAGATACCTTTAGCACTAAATCCAACATGCGAATCTACAAAAAACAAAACCATTAACAGATGGTATTATCCTAACTCAACAAGTGAGCAACTTTGAAAAAGTTGTCCACATAGAAACCAGAACACATACACACAAAAATCTATTTATTAGGCATCGATCACAATGTTATAGTTAACATTTTTTTCCTGTAGCAAATGCACTGAACTGGAAAAGTGCCAAGTACCAAAATCATCTAGAGCAAGACAAAATAAACCATTGTGGTGTTTTGCATGCACTTGCTGGAAAGAGGTCATGCAAAGGAACAACCATCTAGTGGAAAGAAGCAGCTCATTACTTTGCACACTGAATATAACATGCCAAGAAATACCATGACATCTCTTTTGACACAGTTTCTGTTAAATAACCTTCACAGAGGCACATATTTGAACAGATTTGAGCTGCAAATCACACTGTTTGATAATGGTTAAACTGGTATAGAGTGGAAACTTGTAAGAGTTACATTAATGACAAAATAAAAGTAGAGTATTTGCTCTAACAAGCTTAACACACTCCTCAAAAATTAAAAGGAACCATTAGAAACTACAGACAATCAGGTACAACTGCCATCTAAAATATTACAGCTCATACAGTAGAATGTGCTACTTCAAATCCTTCCCATTATATAATAATGATTTGATCTACTTCCTCAAAAACACAACCATAAATCTATACCTAGTTGTACATTTTATGCTAATGACATTATTAATGATCAAAGGGGAATCATCCCCAATGCACACTGCTCCCCACTTTGCAAGGATACACAAAAGTCATATTTGTATGCAGCGTCTTTTTTGCAGACTGTTTCCGCAGACATTACAAATGATGTGCAACGAAAATTAAAGTTCACAAAGGTGAAACTAAGTAATTCTAGAACCTATCTACATGCAATAACAGCAAGAGAAACAAGCAGAACAGCAGGTGTAAAATTTTCAACCATGAAATTTCAAGTTGAAATACAACATAAAATAAGGAAGCATGGATCACCATGATTTTCATAAGAGACTCTGCTGCAGATACAAATTTATAGTCACTTGTCTCCTTCAAGCTTTCATATGCATAACGCCACTTTGAAACGACTAATAGAAACATTGATTCATTCATTGATGCAGCAATTGGTCCACATATGTTGCCTTTAAACAATGTGTTATCAGCATGATGATTGACAGAAGCTTCAACTGGGTCATCTTCTTGGTTAGGCTGTTAAAGCAAAGAAAGACCATATGAGTGTTTCAGTTGTGATCAATGATGGCAACATTGAGACAGCACAATAAAGCCAGCAACTACTTGAGCAACAAAAGATCAACACAAAGTAATATATAGAATAAGAATCAGATTGTGCAGACAAGAAAATGTTCAGATCTCCGAATCATAGTTTTTTCATCATTTAATCTGATTTTCATCCATAAAACCATTACCATTTCCAATACAGAAAACTCAATCAGTTTCAAACATTTATTCTAAATAATCCAAATTTCTATTTCTATACATGTAGAGATGTAAATGCAACATCATAATCTTTGAGGTAGGAAATTTAGCAATTTTGGAACTCACATCAGATGCACCTAATCTAAACCAAGACCCAAAAAAATGTTCAAGTCCAAAGTACTTTGGCCAATATAGGGACTATTCTCCACCATTTAGCTATATATATTGCAGGAACCTTTTTGCAATGTTTTAGCCCTCGTGCCTTTCCGATTTGGTCAATCATGTTAGTTTGACCTCTCAGTTACCTGTGCAGAACATTCTCTTTTTTTTTTTCTTTCTTTTATTATTATTATTTTTTTTTTTTTTTTTTTTTTTTTGGGGGGGGGGGGGGGGGGGGTGCGCTAAGTAACCTGTGTAGCACATTCAGATCAATCAAAAGACTCTTCGTTCATCTGTAAATGATGCATGCATATGGTCTTTGAACATCATATGTACTTCTGTTTCTTATCTTCTTGAAGTGGTACCTGGTCTAGATTTTACAACTCCACTCATTTTTTACTCTATCCTTTCTTCTATTTCACACCTCATTTTAAATTCATCAATATGTCTGTACTAAAATGACATCCTGTAAAGGGCATCTTTCCTTGACAATTATGGTACAAAACAGACACTGGAAAAGCAATATTTCCACTTCATCTATCTGACTTTATTCCACGAGAAATTCTCTTCCCATGCCTTGCTCACCAATAATGAATCTAAGAGTGCATAACCATGGTTTTTCAATCATCCTTGTCATCAATGTCTTAACACTTCATCAAATTTGAGCTATAAGAAAATGCCATCAACAAACAAGATGCACTGCAAGACCAGAACCAAACAAGCTTGCAGACATTTGTAACTCAAGATACACCACATCCTATTCTCTCATCTTCTAGTCAAGTGAGAGAATACCTATCAACATTCCATGTCCAGAAACCAACTGATCAGTATCATTTTCAAATGTTTTAGACTCTTCTCCTTCACCTTGCAGAACTTCACAACTAAATATCACTTCAGTATCACCCTATGATGTAGGACAGATTTGGTACTTTGAGAATACCGACTAATTGGAGGCTAATTTATGGTTAGAATACAAGGGGAAATTGTTGAAATGGCTAAGGTTTTGATATGTAATAGATTGGTAGAAAAATTTAGAGGTAAAATATGGTTAAGAAAAGATGAAATTTTAAGAGCTCAAAACTAATCTGAAACTGGGGCTACAAAAATCAAAAATAAAAAATTTGAAAGATTAGAGGAAGAGTAGGCATCACACCTAGGGTTAGATTTGCATCACAAAATTCAAAGAAAGCATCAATGCTTAGAGAAAACTGAAGATAATTATTCATTCATTTCTAGTAATGTTATTCCTATTACAATTAGGCAAATAAAAATTGAAAGATTAGAGAGACTAGGCATCATACCTAGGGTTAGAGTTGCATCACAAAGTTCAAAGAAAGCATCAAATCTTAGAGAAAATTGAAGATAATTATTCATTCATTTCTAGCAATTTCTATTCCTACTAGAATTAGGAAATCCTTTTCCTATTATGGAACTAAACAAAATCTAAAACTATTAATAATAATACTAGGAAACGACTATAAATAAAGGCTAAACACTATAAATAAAACCCTAACACATAATTAGCGTTACCATAAGACAGAAAAAGTTATGCAAAATTACAAAAATACCCTTCATTTATAAAACATCAAAATTAAGCCTAACAAGGCTTCTAGGAGGGTTTTTCTGCATCCAAATCCATCGCCATAGTTGGTGCAAATGTCTTGCATTTCTCTTCTCATAAATAGATTCCATAGTAGCTTAAGTCCATTCATGAGACAAATAATCACATAGGAATCAAGATAGTCAACCACCAAAATAAATTTACATTTCCAAGGTTTAAATAAATGACTCTAATCCCAAAATGGCCATTCAATCTTTTCAGATCCACAGACTTTAGATAATGTTAAAATGCATATGTACATAGATGCAATAAGCAACATTAATTCATCTTACAATTTTGATCAACCAGTATCACATCAAAATAATTAATTATCTCGTAACAAGTGTTGCTAGCATCCCATTATTTCATGGAAACTAAACATATCCATTTGGAAGCTAACACAGAACACTAGAACCAGATTAACCAATCAAATGACACAAAATGCTGATCCATGAAACAGATGTAAAGTGCCCAAGGTGTTTATGAGCTCCTTGAGTATACCACTTACCTTAAGGAACAAGGATTTGTAATACTGAAAGGATGTAACAAATTGAGCAACCTGAAAAAAAATAACAATGTCGCTGTTCTGGATTATATGATGTTCCTTTTCAATGTCCTCGCGAATGGACTGCATTAATACTGGAAACATTACATGCAGAGTAAGAACACCAACTGGTGAGTTATGGTGATGATAAAAAATTAAGAAAGAAAAATTTTCATTTCAATTACAAAAATTATACCATTATAACCCCCTGAGAGAAGTTGATTAACAAAACCATGGAGCAGTTCGAGAATATTGTCCTTTGTTGATGGTAATTTTCCATAGTCCCACACTGTTCTCTTCAATGGGCCTCGATGGACCGTTTGACACTTGAAAAGTGCATCACGAGAAGCAGAACAAGGGTTTCCCTTAAATAATGTTTTAGAACCATCCTGTTGGAAAGGTTTGTGGAGTTACTAAATTTAGTTTTAGTAAAAAGTTACAGCATCAACAATGGTAAAAACACAACCTACCATGGTTACCCAAGTAAATGTTCCCCTAAATTGTGTGTGAAAACCCAGATTACGCATTCTGATGAGCTTTCTCTTTTCTTCTTCTTGCTCCATAATGGACCTAAGACTGTTGATGGAAGTTTTGGCATCCCCATCCACCTAATTGATAAAACATCTCCTTTAGTAGTTTATCACAAAGATTCCATTTGATTGTGATGTGTAAACTAGTTGAATAACAAGTATAAGGGATAAATATGTAATAACCAAATCATAAATGTACACACCAAAATGCTAATTGTATGAAATTATCTGCAAAAATAATCTGTTACTTTTAGCCGTAAAGAATAGCATGCAATCACATTTTACTTTGTCTCCTGGTTTTAAAGTAGAAATAGGAGCTAAAAGCTCCAGAGTTTAGGAACTTGAAAGGAGCACATATCTTAAGTTCTAATTTATTCCTCATGTTGCTTCCTTCTTGAGCATGGAAAAAACTATGTAGGATTTATTGCTAAAAGAAAATTGCAAAAACTAAACAGGAGCTGACCTTCAAGCCCTTGTAATTTGCTTTGGCAATAAACTCTGGCTCTTGGCCCATAAATATGTAATGAAATGTTTCCAGTAAAAGCAAGTTGTCTTGACGGAGATAGCCAAAAGAACCGCCAATATGCTGTGTCAGAACTAATATCAAATCCATTACATTCTCACGGAACATTAGTTCTAGAAACTGATCTCTGAGGGATAAGAATTGTGTGGCAGATCCCCCAGCCTGCTGATGCACAGGTATGTCTTGGACAGCAAGAATGTTGCGAAATAAAGTAAGCACCAGCTGGACTAATTTCCAGTTATCCTCTGTAAATGCCTCACTGCTTAGAGTCAAATTAATAATGATATCAGTGATAACATAATAAATAGCAGTGATATCCACAAACCAGTACGCATGCAAAGGCAAAGGGTAGACAGAAATCTGAAGACCAGAAAATGACAAAACAAAAAGACATTGAGATGGAGGACAAAATAGAAGAAAAAGTCAAAAATCTCCAACAAGAGTCTGAGCATTGAGTGATCATGTGATCCTACAAGATTCTAAGAATTGCATGATCATTTGATCCTATCAGCCATATCCAACCCATTCTCCTAGTCACATGGATTAAATAATGAGCCTGCAGTATAAAATGTGTGTTGCAATTCATATTTCTGATGATAAAAGCATGTCTATGCTTCACTACTGCTATTTGCATTCACATGAGACAAGTTTCTGTAGTATAGGCAACAAGGATAAGAGCAAATATATTTCATTCATGGCACTTAATTTATTGCAAGAGTAAATACAGTTTTGAATTTGAAGGCAAATTTAAACATTGTTAAAATATAATTAAAACTCAATAGAAATATATAATGCTTTGCAAATGTTCACCCCGCTAAAATATCTATTGGCAGGCATTAGCACTTTCTTCTGCTTGATCAAGTTTAGCTAACAATGCTCTTACATACATCCTGAAATTGAGGAAAACATTCCCTAGCAGCATGACAACTGAGACGGCCTCAAATTAGGTTTCAGTGTGGACTCTTGAAAAGGATCCACTAATTTTGAAAAATGATGAAAATGAAACATCATCTTGACTCTTGTATTTCTACAGCAAACTAAGAACAAGAATCCTCATCTTAACAAACCAAAACTTCCACTCATTTCCTTATCAATGCATGCTCTATCAGACATTAATTTAATAAAATAGAGGAAACTAGTGGGGGAATAGAGAGAGAGAGAGAGAATCGAAGGAACCAGTCATCACCATGATATGAATTTTTCCATTATAAGGATCCCTAATCACAATGGTTCAACTAATTGTTTCACATAGCTGGTATAAAACCAGGGCGCTGAAAGAAATGAACCAAACCAAACACCTAAAGAGAAGATAAATAAACAAACATGGAGGGGGATCCTCACCGCTCTAAATTTTCCAGTGGACTCTCTAGAAGTGAGACAATCACTGGAACGGTGTCACTGCATGTAATTGAAGACTTCAAGGCCCAAAGATACTCTATTTGTTGGGCTATGTCATTGGATGTGGGCTCAACAGGCATAGTCAGGAATACTAAAACCTTCACTGTCAAAATCATTAGCAATAATGAGTATAATATACAAATATGTATTCATTTTCTTCTGATTCTCAAACCTAACAGAGTAAATAAATAAATTTAGACTTCAAGCCATGGATTTCTTTTCTTATCTTTTTCCTGTCTTTTCCCTTTCCCTTTATAAATCCTGGTGCCTCACACAGCACCGGGGAAAAAAAAAAGGTATAGTACACCAGCCAAGCTTCTATTTTGGCAATTTATTCATGGCCATGAAATGTGTCTATTAATTACTACCTGCATTCAGCACCAAATTACGATCGTCCTGGCAGTGTTCGATGATAGGTATCAAATCCTTGCCGACAATATTCCATTTGCAAACTTGCTTGAACACTTCTCTGGACTGTGGATCATCCCGCCTCAGAAACCTCAACAAATCTTTCAAATTATCTGCAAGTCAATCGTTCAAAGCAAAAATCTCTAAGAAACCTATGGAAACAACTCAAGCACAATCTTCTGATGGCTAGTACAAGCGACAAAAGACAAAAGCTCCCGTTGAAGAATCTTCAATAGCCAATAAACTTGGTTTACCATATTCAATTGAGGAGCATTCCAAAACGAAACAAAAATATTCACCGAGTTCATTTTCTTTTCGTCCTCTAATAACTCATTTTCTAGGAAAATAAACAGGGATAGTGGAGATTGCAGTGATACCTAAACAATACTCGCCCTTGGTGTAGCCGATCCGATTGCCATTATCATCCTCTTCGACAGTTCCGATACCGGCGCAAATGGCCGATAAGCCTTCCATGCCGATCTGAACTTGAAATCGAGCAAATTATGTTTTCCAAAGGGTTTGAATACGGCTTGTCCGAATACTAGAGAAGAAAAACAAAGAGTTGAGAAGAGAGACTCGATCAATCAGATGTGACAGATGTAGCTCCGACGAGAAAAGAAATTGGGTCTGCCCTTAGCTGCTACGGACTATACCTTAAGAGATCTGGGATTATGTGGCGCCAAAAGGATCTGAATTTTCCCGCGCTTTCATGTCATCACATGACATTCCACTTAAGCGCCAGCGGGGATACACCTAGCCAAGACGTGGCATTTTAATAAGTTTTTGATAATTGAAAAAATTACGCGTTTTGTCCTTCAAGTTTAAGATTATACTAGTGGTGAGCCCGTGTGATACACGGGAGAATTTAATTTAAAAATAAAAAATAAATTTTTTATTTTAAATAATTTTAACATAATTGATAATTATAATTTTTTTAATCTTCAATTATTTATCAAAATTTAAGTTTAATTAATTATTCGTTATTTAATATGCTAATGGAGAACACTTTTAATTCAATGTAATGCCATTCAATATGCTAAAAAATAATTAACACATTAAGTAGATGACTTGACAAAATACTTATAAATTTTATTATTTGTTATATTATATTTATTTATAAATAAATATTATAAAATCTATAATATATTCACTCAAAGATGTTCGTTATTTTCTATTTATTTTATTATAATTATAAATATAAATTAAAACTCTTAAATATAAGTAAGAATAAATTTTTCAATAATGACAAAATTTTAAAAATATGAATTTTGATTTTTTCCATAGTCTTAAAAATGTGATACCTTAAATATTAATTAGCATTGAAAAATCCTAACATTTAACAACCTTAAATATTTTTTTATGAATTTGTTAAGATATCACATTTTCAAGATTATAATATAATTATTAAAGTAATTAATAATTAATTAATCACTACCTTTGATTTAATGCAAGTTTTTGAGGGAAAAAATTCACCATTGATTAATACTTGGCAAAATATTTTGTTTGAGTATCATATTTTAATATTATATAAATATATATAGAATAAAGTTATAAAGATAATATTTTAAATAAATAGACAATTTTTTATGACTTAATTAATAGTTTAAGTTGTCTATTAATATTTCTCATAAAACTCATGCAAATTTAATACAAATTTAAGAGACAAAAAATAGCTTGACAGATTTTTGGAGGGAACAAAAATTTGTAAACTATTCTATTTTAATATAATATATTATTATATTATACAAAGATAAAATTTTATTTAATGAATAATTTTTCGTGACTTAGTTAATATTTTAAGTGTTTATTCATATTTCTTATAAATAATATTTATTTTTGATTGATTGACGGATTAATTGATAAGAAGATCAAACAGAAAATATTTATTTTTGATTAATTAATAGTATTAAAAAATTCATACAAGTTTAATATAAATTTTAGATGTAAAAAATAGTTTGACAGATTTTTTTAGGGAAGAAATATTTGCATACTATTTATTACTACTTATTATTTCAAAGTAATTGAAAATTTTAAATTATTAATATAAATTACAAAATATAAATTATTAATACAATAAATATTAATTACAAATCATTAATGCAAGTTTTGGGGGGAAATTTCTTTTTTCAAGACTATCCTACTTTTATATATATAAAGATAAAGATACTAGGAATTATTTTTTATATTTAAATAAATATAGTAAGTACCTTAAATTTAATATGATGTTATCATTTTTTTACTATTAGTTAATTCCACTTAAATATTATAAAATTATCAAAATTTTGTCATTATATTTTTATAAGATTTTTTTCATATTTTTCACTTTATTCTCTCTTTTCTCATTCTTTCTTATTTCCTAAGAAAGATTGATTGTAACCACTATAATTTTTCTCTTACAATGGCAGTGATTCTTTTCCAACAAATGTGCTTTTCAAGGGTGATAAGTGGTTCGTCAGAATTCAAAACTTAGAACTCAAGTATTATATTTGTTCAAATAAATATATTTTTTAGTTGTTCAAAATTAATAACATCAAAAATAGTGTGCAACATTTGCTCGAAAAAATCAATAATAGCTTTTAATTAATAATATCGAGAATGAGTGTACTACCTTTGCTTAGAAAAATCAATACCAACTTTTAATTGTGACTCATAGTTATACTGTCACAATTTTATTATTTATTTTTTTAACATATTTACATGTAATAAGAAAAGTCATTAAAATCTTTTTATGCTTTGATATGAATTAATTAAAAATATAATTTTGGAAGTAAATATGAATGCAAATTAATAATTTTTCGTGTTACAATTGACAACTTTTACTACTATTTGCTAGAATCACCAACATGTTATTACTAGAATAACCATACAACGAGCACTTTAAGTAAAAATTGCTTATCTAATATGCTATTGTCTTTTTTTAATCATTTTGCATATATGTAACAGCACAACATCAAAATATTAAACAAATATCTATTACATACTTCTAACATTAGTAAACACAATACAAGACTAGTTGTCAAACATTACTTTTGTCAATACCATTATCACATCATTAACACACCAAAACATTGCTCAGCACAACAATACAAACTTCCCATCTCTTAGTATAACACAATCTGGAGGAGGTGGTTCTCATGACATAATTGCAAGCTCATTCACTGAGGCCTGCAAAGCCAAAAACGCCCATGTTTATTAGCCTGTTTCTTCTTTACAATATCTTCCCGGGTCAGGCAAGTTCCAATTAGCACATTACCTCGCCAACCATGCTTAAAGAACCCTCCTTTCAAGTTCCTTAAATAATAGAAATATTGGGGATAAGACGAATAGCACATACACTACAAGGCAAACTCATAGATGCCAAAATCAGTAGTTATGTAAAGCTTCTCACTTTCACAACTTAAAAAATCGAAAATAGGCAGCCCTCCAAGACCTTTTTAACGCTAGGGTGAAGAACACTCCCCAAAAGCCAACAGCAAAACCAATCACTCCAGTAATATAGAACACTGGGATGCCATTCCAATTCCCACTTTCTTCATCAGTGTCCTTGTCTCTGCTTGGTGAACCTTTTACCACTGCATCTTCTCGACACTTCTTCACAAGTGGAGGTCCACAGAGTTTGGGGTTTCCACTGTATGCAGAAGCATTAAAGCTCTGGAGCTGGGTGCCAGATGGAACTCTCCCTGAAAAATCATTATTGGACAAGTCCAAGTATTGAAGAAAACTCAGACTCCCCATGGCTGCCGGTATTTCACCTGAAAGATGGTTTCTGGAGAGATCAAGAGATTGTAACTGTGACAACCTGCCAACTGTTGGGGGAATGGTCCCAGTCAAGTGATTTCTAGACAAGTTCAAGCCAACCAAACCTAAAAGACTTGTGACTTGGTCAGGGATGACCCCAGAGAGGCTATTGCTTGAAAGATCAATGACCTTCAGGAGCCCAAGATTCTTGCCAAAATCATGGCCTCTTCCTTTCCATGTAACTGATACATTGTCTAGGTAGTAGCCAATATCACGCCTATTTTCAACATAGCCACGAAGATATTTATAGATAATGGGGGTACCAGAACTATCTTCCTGAGCCATGACACTAAAATTGCTAATGCATGATGGAATGGTTCCTGAGATGTTATTCTGTGAAAGGTCCAGTATTCGAATAGTTTGACGATAGCAAAGCTGGGAAGGTATGCTTCCAGAGAATGCATTTGACCGAAGATTAAGCACGATCAGATTCAATAAGCTATCGTCCCCTATCCATGCCGGCACTTCTCCTGATAATCTGTTCCCCCCAACGTCCATAATTGTTAAACTTGTGCAGTTCTTTATGGACATGGGTAATCCCCCAGTGAGACTGTTGTTCTGAAGATGCAAAGTATAAAGCAAAAGTAAGGAACCGATTGAGGCAGGGATTTCTCCAGTGAAGTTATTGTTTGCTAAACGCAGAACATATAATGGGACTGATCGTTCCCAGCAGTCTGGTATGCTTCCGGACAACATATTATTTGACAAATCTAGATGATTCAATGCCACAGTTGTCATGCTGCATATTGACGAAATGGATCCAGAAAACATGTTGTGGGAGAGATCCAACAGGATGGGTGTAGCAGAAAACAATGGCAACAGGCCCTCAAAATGGTTAAAACTTAGATCAACAACAACAAAGGGTTCATCACTTACAAAGGCTCCAAAGGTACCGCTGACCTGATTGTAAGAGAGATTTAAGTACATTAAGGTGGGAGTTAGTTGAGATAGCCAACTGGGTATGGTACCAGAAATTCCATTGTTGGAGATATCAAGGTGGCTGATACTCTTTTGCCCTTGAAGCCAAGCAGGAAACTGGCCCCCCAATTGGCATGAGCTCAATCCAACTATTTGTAACTGGAAAGGAGGAACCCATCTGGAGCTTATGTTAAAAGAAAAAGAGTTGTGAGACAAGACAAGGTCTTCCAAATAGGAAAAATTCATCAATTGGGCTTGGGTGATAACATCTGCAAGTTTATTGGAAGAGACGTACAAAGCTATGAGGTAAGGAAGCTTATTTATGCTCTTGAATAAAGAACCATCAAGTTGATTATTGCTAAGAAATAGTTCTACCAAAGACTCTGGGAAGTATGGCAATGATCCACTCAGTTGGTTATCTTGAATATTCAGAAGCTGAAGACTAGAAAGTTGTCCAAAACTTTCTGGTATGGACCCATTTAGTTTGTTCATATCGAGATAAAGTTCTCTTAAAGATGAAAATCTTGTAAAATCAGGCAATGTTCCAATGAATCTGTTAGCTTTCAAACTCAGAACCTCAAGTGGATCTGCTGAGCATTGTGTGTACAAGTTATCTATTGAATCGCTAAGTGACTGATTGAGACTGTTTTTTGACAAATCCAATGTTTTTAAGCTACAGAGGTTCCCAAAAGTTTTTGGTATCCCGCCTTTAAATTTATTGTAAGAAAGATCGAGATGTGCAAGAGAGGTCATGTTCCAAAAAACATCAGGGATGGGGCCATTCATGAAGCAGTACATCAACTTAAGATCAACAGCGTTGGTGCTCATATTGGGCAACCAAGAGAAAGTAAAAGGAGTAAGAAAATTTGCGCTGAGATCAATGGTCTGAAGAGATCTAGACAAATTGGAGAGAGAGGGAATTGGAGGAGTAGGATCATGTAAGCTACAAAAGTATAGACTCAAGTATGTGAGAGAAGGCAGCATACTGATTTCTTGCAGCCAATTTGCAGCCTTGCTGAGATTAACTACACTTATGTCAAGGTAACTCAGAGAAGGAAGACGAGAAAGCCATCCAAGGGTTTCAACTCTGACAAAGTTATTCCTGCTGAGATCAAGAGAAACCAAGCCGGAGAGGTTTCCAATTTCATAAGGAAAATTCCCATTTAGACCAACTTTAGAAAGATTGAGGTACCTTAGCTTAGAGAAAGAACCAAGCAAGTTTGGTGAGGGAGCTATCCTAAAAGCACTGGAACTGAGATCCAGGTAGTCCAAGTGTTGCAGTTCAAGCATTGAAGTGTTTAACTCACCCGTCATAGGCATACCAAATGCTGAGTGTAGATCCAGCCTAACAACATGGCCAGTTCTGTTGTTGCATTTGATCCTGCCCCATTTGCAGCAGTCCATGTCTTCTTCTTGGGTTGCCCAAGAAGAGAGGTAGCCATATTCATCTACGATACCTGCCTTAATCTTGAGAAGTGCTTGCCTCTCCTTCTCAAAACACAAGATGCTTGAATCGCCTCCACCTGGAGGCAGCCCGGAACTGGACTTTATGCAGTGTAGCATTCCCACAAACAGAAGGAAGATTTGAAGGGATATTATCCCATACGCCATCGAGCTCAGCGTTACTACAATCAGGAGTTCGATTATTGATTTTTTTTTTTTTTTTTTTAAGTTCCTAGTTGTTCTGGTTACAACTATTTGTAATGTTACAGGCAACTATTTGTAATGTTACAGGCACAAGAGAATTTAGTTTTTTTTTTTTTTTAACCAGGGACCATTCTCACTGCGATAGCGATAGTCAATGAGTCAATTCCCTTACAAAAGACTTTTTGCTATTATCTTTACGTACTCTGGCTGGCAAGACGTCATGTCATGACTTCTTGATTGCAAAAGGTGTGAAATACGGTGGAGACGCGCAAACTGTAAGGACTTTAAAAGAAATAAAAATTCAAAATCCGGTGAAGCCATTATGTAACTTGCCAAGCCACAGGAAAATATATGCTCTCTCTTGGTAATTTTTGGAATAAAATTTATGAAAATCCTAAGAACCTTATTCATTTTCATGCAAATTTTGTGTCCATGTGTAAATGATTTTTAAAACTGAAGAAGAGTAGTTATTTTAACACAATTGAGGAGTTTCCTGGACACGTTGAAGAAATAATTTTCAGTAACATATATTATCATGAAATTGCTTAACTGTTCCAAATAGTAATTAATAAACTCTAAATATCACACATATAATTCATCATGGAATTACCACTCTTTAATTAATAAAGATTAGAAAGGTTGGATGTTGTCAAAGGATGGGAACCGGTAGAAATATAAACACACACGCTAATGAACAAGTGGTGTAACTGTAACCTTCTCATTGAAACATCATATCTTAATAATTACTGATAAAAGGTGAAAAAGAGTGTGGGTATAAAAAATATGTATTCTTTCTGTATCAATTGAATATATGTAAGGCCTTTATATACAGATCTGTTGGGTGACAATATCGGGAAGTAGTAAGGATGGAAAAAAGTAAAGCATTGAGCCATGCAAGAACAATCATTTTAAAAATGAAAAAAAATTATTTTTTAAATAAAAAAAAAATTAAGAATATCTCCAAAATCACAAGAACGTTTTACAAACATATGTCAACAATTAAAAGAATTGAGTTAAAAGAGCCTAAGTAAAAGAATAAGTCTGATTAAAAAGTCTTCATTTAATGTTATTTGTACAAAAGGCCTCAAGTATTAAATAAAAAATAAAAATTATTATTAAATGTCCAAAATAATCATCTATGTCAAAAGACCTTAATACCCCCATCTTGTTTTAACAATTAATGGCTATAATTTTGTGTTTCTTCCTCGCCCAATCGCACATCATTCATAGACTAAGAGAGTGGGGGAAAGTTGTTTCTTCCCCAAACCCACGTCATTCACAAAGAGTCGACTAAGAGAGCAACATCAACAGGCGAAAATATGATTCCTTCCTTCATCAATCACATTGTTCTTGTTCTATGGCAAAACCCTACAATCTTCCTTTTTAAGCTTTGATTTATTATTAAACTTGTTGAATCCTTCCACATTTATCATTTGCATTTAGAGAACAAAAAAAGTACATATTATTTACTGCACCTTTTTTTTTAGGGTCTATTTTATGATTGGTTTACTGTATTGTTGTTGATATATATACATGTATCTGTCTACAAATTTACAATAACGCCACATATGTCGTTAACTGGAATGTATAACAACACCATTGTCATTACCTTATTTTTAGCTATTAGCGTGTATAACTTTGAATGTGATAACTATATATAAATATATATATATATATATTTGTTTTAGTGAGTTAACATATGAATTCAATAACACTCTAAAATAAAGACAAGTATGCCATTATCTATAATGTATAACGGCAACAGTAGTATTATCTCATTTTTAACTGTCACCATCTATATATATTTGAGTGTGATAATTGGCAATAAAAATATGTTTAGTTTAGTGTTATTGGACTTATTCTAATAGTTGACACTCATATCTTTATTGAAAAATGTATGATATACACTTTGAATTGTATAATGTAGCAATTCGTGATATGATCAACTGAACTATATTTGTTTTATGTTGAATTGCAGTTATGGATCTTGTGGATAAGGTATGGATATTAGTTTGTTATTTCGTTGAGTTTAAGAAGAAAGAAGGTGGTGGGTGGACATGGAGGCATATAGGGAATGGTCGAGCAAATGTGACTCCTATTCTTGTTTCAAAATCCATTACCTATGCGGAGCTATACGATAAAGTTCGATTGGCATTGGAGTTGGATTCTAGATTAAATAATATAGACATGACAACTATTGTCCCTAGGATGTCTAATGTTCCAATTCCACCAATGAAGATTGATTGTGACAACAATATGAAATAGTATCTCTTTATTTATATGGAAGTCCTTCCTTGTGTAACCCTTTTGAAGAAAGATCAGGAGTATCAAGAAAATGGCGGTTTAAAAGATAACAAAGAACATTCAACTATTGAAGCACATGATGGCTCATTTAGTGAAATGCAAACAGATGATGTGTAATACCCCAAGAGTCCAGAAAAATGGAAGTATATATCGAGGATAAGTGAAAAAGAAAATAACACCAACGTGATACATTTTGGGCTGAATTTAGGCATGGAACTTCCGAATTAAGCGTACTTGAGCTGAGAAACTCAAGGATGGGTGAGCTCCTGGGAAGTTCGCGTAAGCCTATCAGAGTAAATTATTTTGGTCCTTCCTATCACTTAATGCGGGATGTTATAGGTGGTATCAAAGCCGACCCTTGGTAAAGGCGGTCCGATGAGGGCAGAGAGTGACGTCGGGGCTCGAGAGCCTGTACAAGGAGCGGCTTCTGTCAGACTTCTAGGATAGCAGCCCCCAAATGGGAGAAAATTTGGAACCAGTTGTAAGGTCGTATAACGAGAACGTCATGTGCTCAAGGGGGGAGAATGTAATACCCAAAGAGTCCAGAAAATGGTAGTATATATCGAGAATAAGTGAAGAAAGAAATAACACAAACGGGATACCTTTTGGACTAAATGTAGGCAAGGAACTCCTAGATTAAGCGAACTTGAACTTCCAAGCTCAAGGATGGATGACCTCCTGGAAAGTTCGCATAGGCTCATCAGGGTAAGTTGTTCCGATCCTTCCTATCGTTCAATGCAGGATGTTACATGATAGAATATAATTTGGAGGCGTGAATAGAAAATTAAATTTTGTGCAAACTGAGGGTAATATGGAAAATGAGAATGCTAATGGAAACTTTTTATAATGGAAACTTTTTAGAATGTGATGGTTTGAATATAATTCCATTTAGCCCTGAAAGACGAGATCTTCGCGAAGAATCTCTTATGGCAAGCGGGAATGGTGATGATGTCTATCAACGTGAACCTGTTATCCACAACAACATCCCAAATTTAACAGTTGATATAAGTTTTATCCCCTATGGAACATCATTGAGGATTCCTGAGTGTGAGGACGTGCAGAGAAAACAATTGTTCTCATCCAAAAAGGCTTTGATATCGAAGTTGTACTTGCTTGCAATGAGGTGTCACTTTGAGTTTAAAGTGAAGAAGTTAAATAAATCCATTTATACATTTGTTTGTCTTAAGGAAAATTATAAGTGGTGTTTAAGGGCAGTAAAGTTGAATCAATCTTATATGTTTCAAGTTCGAAGCTACTTTAACCAACACACTTGCTCCATGAGTGTTCGGCGTAGAGATCATAGACATGCTACCTATTCACTGATTGGAAGTCACATTGTCTCCAAGTATGAAGATGCCAATAGGATTTACAAACTAAGAAATATCATCAGTGATATTCGTGAAGAGTTTGACATAACTATAAGCTATAATGAGGCATATATGGCCAAGTATTTTATTTATGGACTTGTTCAAGGGACACCTGATGATAGTTATGCTAAATTACCATCGTATTGTCATGTTTTGGAGCAAAGAAATCTCAGCACAATGACAATCATTGAAACTGATGATAACATGCATTTCAAGTACTTTTTCATGGTCCTAGGATAAAGTATACGTGGATACCAAACTTCAATGCGACGGGTAATTTGTGTATATAGAACATTCATGTCATGCAGATATTGAGGTACTCTACTTGTGGCCACTTGTCAAGATGCAAATATTCAAATTTATCCACTTGCATGGGGTATAGTTGACTCGAAGAATGAAACTTCATGGACTTGGTTCTTTCGTAACTTGCGAGAAATAACAAGTGACACGGATAAGCTGACGATTATTTTGGACCGTGGCACAAGCATTCCTCATGCATTTAGAAATGTCTACCAGTTTGCACATCATGGGAATTGCATATGACATCTACACAATAACTTGAACTTTCATTTTCCAAGAGCTGATTTGTTGTCGTTGTATAGTTAACGAATTATATATAGTTAACTCACAAGTGAATAAACTAATCTTTTGGATTTATTAGATAAAAGTTGGTCTAAATTTATTTCCTTAGAAGCATGTTATAATTTTATTGACAAATGAATAAAAAAATAAAATAGTTTCATAGCAAAGTGCAAGTGAATCTTGATTACAAAAATATAATAGTTCAATAACAAATGATGCACATTTATTTTTCATAAAAACTTAATAGAATGTTTTTCCATCTACCCAAATAAACAACTAATCAATCTTGAAAAAGATTATCTCTGATTACAAAAGAAACAAAAACACAAAAGCAAACAACTAATCAACATTTTTTCCAATTGTTTGCATTTGCTATTAAAATAATTATCATTCCAACACTACCGAGCATTTATCCATTTAGCCCATTTGCTAATTGATCCACATGGTTAGCTGTCAAGAGTGTTTGAAAACCAACAAACTGATTCACAACCACTTTCAACTAAGATATTTTCTGTGTTCAATTTGTCATCCCCTTATCTCAAATTCGATTCAAAACCACATTCATCAATCAAATCACATTAAGTGGACAACAGGAAAATGGAATAAAATACAGAAGCTTCTTACAGCATTCAAACATACAACAGGCAGAATAAAAAAAACTTGAAACTTTTTCAAATTACATTGGCTTCTACGATTTGCAAAAGTTGCAATCTGTGCCAAATTAATGACATCACAACTACATTACACTATATTAAGGGCCAAAATTTTGTATTTTTGTAGCCTTATTACACCATTTACTTCAAACGTAGATTAATCAGAAATTTCTTCAAATAGAAAACCCTAAAATATATGAATGGGAAACATTAAAGTGCAAGCAAATAACCAAGAACATTTGAAATGCGACAAACCCAGATGCCCAAAATTGAAAATATGACACGCAACTGTAGGTAAACAAACATATATGCATAGAAAAGGTGTGCAACGGAGTTTACCAATAGGAGGATTTCCACTTGATGCTGGGTTAGACATTGACGGAGAAAGTGGCGGCCATTTGATGATTATTGAAGAGGATGGTGAATCACACCTACCAACCTTGTCGTGGACGTTGGGCAGCTCTCTCAGCGAAAATGATAAAGATGAAGGGGATTAGGGAGCAAATCGAAAAGAAAGGTATATTCATTATTTACTAATTTATTCAATTATTGTTTTACCTTATTTTGGTCAAATGCCATTTCGCCAAAAGTTATGCGTCGGTGGACATCCGTCACAATTCCCCCATTTAAGTTGTTCAAAGAATTCTGCTTATCACTTATCAGTTCAAAAGAGACCCGTTGAATGTGAGGCCTGTCATGGGTCACAATTGTACCATCACAAGGGTTTGAATGGGAAGACCAGCAACACCGTTTGACACGGTGTTGCTAAATCCTTCCGCAGAAAGGCTCCCCACTGTCGGCCAGTCACATCATCGTTGGCCACCCTTTTCCGACTGGCTGAAAGGCTCCCCCTTGCACCGGTGACCCTTTTCTGAAGAAAATTCAGAATCATGTTCATATTCTTAACCCAAATACAACTAAGTTCAATTCAACCAGATAAAAATCAATCCAATCCACTACAAGCCCTAGCCTTGACCCAACAACTCAATAAGACCAAAAAGCAAGGGGTCCAACCCAAAAAGCCCGACCCAAAGGCCACGCTCATTAGGGTTTTATGCTACTCTTGCAGAAACCCTAGCCCTACACGTAACTCTGCAATGGCGGAGCTGCCGGCGGCTCAATAATGACCAAAACGATTGATATCGGCAGTTTGGGCAGTGGCAAAGTCTCTATAATTTGGTCGCGGAGAATGGAATCAAGTAAGAGTTCTTGCATGTGAGTGTAAGAATGTATACAAAAAGAGTTTTGAGTGTGATTGTGCGCCAGGGAATACAGAAGAGAACGAAAGAGAGGGAGAAATGAGGGTGTGCGCGTGAAGGGGACTTCTCCGGAGAAGAATAAGCTCCCCGCAGAGGGCCGGAAAAAGGAGATATATATATATAGATAGATAGATAGATAGAGAGAGAGAGAGAGAGAGAGAGAGAGAGAGAGAGAAAACTTACCCGCTGCCACAACGTCAGGAGATCCTCCTTGCTTCTCGAAGACGACGATGGGATCCTAGCCGTCGGGCAAGCCTGATCATCTCTCCCTTCCTCACATCTCTCCTCGCCTCCCTCGCCCGTCGCTGGTGGACCGGGGCTTCGGTTTCGGACAGATTAAGACCGCCGACCATATTTTTAAGTCCTTGACCCGACCCGTTTCTTAAAAAATAAAAAAAATAAAAAGAAGGCTGAATTGGAAAAAAATTATTTTCTATCCAAATAAGTGTCCACCGTGGCTTAGGGGCGAACACGTGTGTGTGGGTTATGCGATATAATTTTTATTATTAAGATAATTATGTCTTAATTAGTCTTTTAATATGTTTAAATTTATAAGTTTTCAAAGTTTATGAAATTTTAATTTTATTTAGGGTCAATAAAAATAATACTCTTATTCTTTGCTTTATTATATACTATTTTTTTTTCAAAAATTTAAAGAATCCAGTAATAATTCATTTTTTAGGGTCTATTTGAAATTATCATCATTTCAATAATTTTTATTTTATTTTATTTTTAAAAAAACCATGGTGTTTGAAAGTGTAAAACCCATTTCGTTTTTTTCCAAACCCATTCTATTTTTTTTTTAAATGAAGTGAAAAATAATGATTAGAGAAAAAAAAAAAGAAAAGCCCATTCCACTTCCATTTTTTCCATTCCATTTTGCCCTCAAAACCCATTTCTTCCCTTTCTTAATTAATATAATAGTGTAATTAATTATACAATTAATTAATTAATATTATAATTACGTTATATATTATACAATAATACTATATACTATGTTAACTTTAATTAATTAACAACATTCATAATTAACAACAAAAAAAATAATAACATTAATAATTTTTATTTTTTCAAAAAAAAATGAATGAAATTAACTGGAATAAAAATAATATAATTAAATAAAATGAAATTTTTTTGACAGCATTTTTAAACAATTCCTTAATTTTTTGTTTTAAATTTATATTTAAACAAAATTTAAAAAATCTAAAGAGACTATTATCCCTAGTCACTAACACGAGTCCGCCACTGATAGGGGCAATACCCTGAGGGTATTGGGGAAGGAGGTTTGTTTGGAAAATGTAGATTCTCACATTGTCTATGACTATGGGTTTTATTTATAATTTTATAAAGTGACTCTCTCGGATTTGATATTAAGAAAAAAAATAAGTGTCATAATAAAAAATATTATGAAAATATGAGAATTTATGATCAAAATTGAAAATTGAGTATTTTACTATTTGATGAGAATTTAGATTTCTCAAATAAAAGAATCACGTTTTATTTGAAAACCATCACTATTTATTGATATAAGAAAATCAAATGACTGAATAGAAGTAGTCAATTTTGAGAGAATCCCAAACAGCTCATTGTGATTTAACATTAAGCCGGTGGTTGACCAACTCATTTGGGCCCACAAATTCCAAATTGGAGTGGATCACCCGATCAAACTCTCTCTCCCTCTCTCAGAGTCGGGGATGGGAAGGACGATTCGTACTTTAACACCGTGATCCCCAGGGTATAAATGTAATTGAAGAATCATTCAAGATTCACGTGTAAACAACGGGTGTCACACTCGCACTTTTATGACACGGACCCTGTCAATCTTGCCGTGGAGTGGACTAGGGGAAATTATAGGGCTAATATCAAAATTTAATAGTATCTTATCATATATTTAAAAATAATATATTTTTATTAATTATCATGTATTATGAATTTAAAATTATTACATTACGATGATATGACATCACAGTGCATTTTTAATATACTCTCATAAGATACAAATCTATTAATAAATAATTTACGTACATCCATATACCTTAATGTCCCAATTAACTCTAGCCCGATGAAAGTTTAAGACCTCTATCAATATTTCGGCTCAGTCTCAACCCCATATATACCAGCAGTGATCATCATCACCTTTGTACCTGTAACATTATCGTGCTTATTATTGAATCTATTGTTATTTAATATAGCATTTAATGAAGATTTTGTCAGCACCATACCTCCAAGTCTCGCTGGCATTGGATATCTCCGTCACATTTCACTGCAACACCCCAAGGCCTGTTTGCATGTCAATAAATTCTATTTTTTCCCTCTATATAAGTCAGTTTGCTCACAAGTCAATGTATATTCTTTTTAACTTATTGATACTCTATCAATTAAATCTCTCACTCGTTGCACCATCGGAGTGTTTTATAGGTGCTGTCACTTCCCACTCCGATCACCAAAACTATCTTCGACATTATTGGAATCATCCCTGTTTATCTATCATCTAGGCAAGGAAGGAACAGTGCATATGTTTTATAATTTATTCAATCAGCAAATTGATTTTATGGATATTTTAACCAATAATCTTTACAATTAACAATTTAGTAATTATTTTAATTTAACTAATTGATGAAATGTAAACTCTCAAATTGATAGTTTCTTCTCTATTGTAAAAATAAAGTGGATTTCTATAATATTTTTGGATATAGATAGTTATGGTGCAATATAAAAAATATATAATGTATAAAAAATGTAATATAAAAAATAACGAAGAATTTAAGCCAAAAGAAAAATAAAAAAGATAATAAGAAAAAAAAAAAAAAAAAAAGAAGGAAAGAGCTGAGGGTGCAATTGTTGGCATCTAAACGCCGTCGTATGGATCGTGAATTATGGTAAGCTGCTCACTCCATTGTAGGACCCGCACCTTGGAAGTAAAACTTGTATCCTTTTTTTTCCCTTGGAAAGATTATTGTACAAGTCATTTATTTAATATTTAACTAAATGGTGTCTAAACGATATTAAATCATAATTAAGAGGCCTATGTGCAAGTAACCCTGAAATCCAACCGTTGTTGAGCAAAGCCGCCGTTTCTTCGATACAAACGAAGCTTTTCTTTCCTCTCCGCCACTTATAAGGCGGCGATTTCTTCGAAGAGAGCCGTGACATCCAAAGTTCTCTTCGAAGCTACTTTTTATATAGTCTCTCCCTCGCCTCCTTTTCTTTGCGCTCTCTGCAAATACTTCTGCAATGGCTCAAGCAGTTTCCGCCGGGGCAATTCACAGTTCCTTAGCGAGCCCTAGCTATGGATCTCTGCAAAGCCAAGTCGAGAAGATCAAATCTTCCGGTTTCGCTTCAAAGCTTCTCGCTCGGCAACCACGGAAGAGTCGCCAAGTGTTCGGGATTCGTGCATCGTTCGCCGCTCAGAGATCTGCACATGCCGAGCCCGAGGTCATTCCTGTCTCGCCCGAGGATATGCCCAAGGTTGTAGCTTCTGCGCCTGTTTCGTCGTTTTCTCTGTTGATGCTTTCGCTTTTTCTTCATTTGATTGCCGTTATTTATTGTCGCATTTTTTTCTTCATTTGATTGCCGTTATTGTCGCTTTTTTATGTGCGTCAGTTTACAGTAACTCTTGTGCTTGTTCAATTTTTCGCTAGTTTGAGTTTCTGCTGGAAGTATTGTCGAAATTAGAGGGAAAATTGATTTATTATCTATATTTATATCCAAATAAGCTTTGATTTAAGTTAAAGTTTCAATTCTGGGCTTTGAAATAAGCTGCCTTTAAGTTATTTCCCGGTTTTGCTTCATAGATATGATTATTTTTCAAGATTATTTGTCCGGACAATGATGTGGAAATGGCAGCGTGAGTGATCAGTGACAGAGATATTAGGTGCCAAATTAGCTCCGAACATAAAAGCTTTATTACATTATGTGTTCCTGTTTTCCTTCTAAAAAAGAGTATTTTTATAATTTTCCTCTTTCAATGGGTTATAGTTTTTTCTTCTGTTTGTGTTCATTTTGCATGAAGAATTAACTCTTGAGTTGTATGAGTCTGGCTCATTGTTGTGTGTGTCGGTGTAAATGTCAAATTTGCTGATTTCTATAACTCTTTTAACAATTAAATTTATATGCCATTGTTGTGTTTTGAGTCAGATTTTGTATCCTGGAAGCATCTTATAATAGTAAATGTTCATATTTCTGCAAATTACAGCTTAGTCATGTTTCTCACTATTCTTGTTTGTTATTGATCAGATGGAAGAGCAAATCCAGTACCTACAAGGGATTCAGCAGCTTGGTGACAATTCAGTGAGCATGTGGTCTAAGCCTACAGTTAGGCGTAAGACCAAGATTGTTTGCACAATTGGTCCTTCCACCAACACTAGAGAAATGATATGGAAGCTGGCTGAGGCTGGAATGAATGTTGCTCGTCTGAATATGTCTCATGGAGATCATGCATCTCACCAGAAAGTTATTGATTTGGTCAAAGAATATAATGCTCAATCCAAGGACAACGTTATTGCAATCATGCTTGACACGAAGGTAGGTTCTGTTATGTCTTTCTTCTTTATTAAATTTTCATCAATTCAAGTATTAAAAATTATAAGCTTGATTAATAGCATTGAAATCTATAACCTTAATTTTTCTTTATATAAAGAACTTATAATATTTACTGATTATGGTATTGTACTTTGTATGGTTTGATAAAAATTCTGTGAAAGTTGACTGGCAAAGTGCAAAAAGATCATATCCACCATTTGGTTATTATACCAGGATTCCTAGGTTAACTTGGCCTAAAACTTCTCCAAGCGTAAAATCACTTGCAAGTGTGCCATGACAGAGTATCTGCAAGATCCTAATCAAGCATAAAAAGATTCTTGTGGCACTTTATGTGCTATCTTGGGGTACCAACAACTTAATCAGTAACTTCTGATTTTCCCCCCATGACATGTTGGGTTGGTCTTCAATTATCAAACAATTGGTTACATGTACTATATCTGCTGCAACTAAAGTGGTGTATGAATTTTGACCTCCCAATTAGACAGAATCCTGAGATCTTTCCTAAAAATTTAATGTAATGGCACCCTCTTCAGAAACTTAACAAAAACAGAAAACTTCTATGTCCCGAACTTCTCTTCTTTGATTTATTCGTATAGTTCTATGCATTTAATGTGGTGGTATGGTTTTCCTTGGTTGGCAGGGCCCTGAGGTTAGAAGTGGTGACTTGCCTCAACCAATCACATTAACAACTGGCCAAGAATTCACTTTCACAATTCGAAGAGGTGTTGGCACTGCAGACTGCGTTAGTGTTAACTATGATGATTTTGTCAATGATGTGGAAGTGGGTGACATGCTGCTTGTTGATGGTAGGCTGCTAGCTCCCTTCTTCTCACATGCTTTGAAGTTTTAGCCTAGTAATAAGCTCCAATGGGAGGCCACCATTTTCTGGCATCAAAATCTTTCATATCCAATAACATTAGATGGAGTTTTTGGATGTTCATTGACTAGACAGATATTGAAGAATGAATCGGGCATATGAATATATTGAGGGAGTTGTCCAGAAAGTTTATATCGAATAAAGAATGAAGGCCTGTGTCCAACATAAACAGTATAATATTTCTTTCATTTCCAGTATATCAACATTCTGAGCATTTCTAAGTCAACTGATGCCACAAAGTTCACTTTCAATGAGATATCAACGTCTTGACTGTTCAGTAACCCGATAAGAGATCTGTTGCTCTGATCTTAAGTGCCACTTTCTCTTGGCTTGTGATGCAGGTGGTATGATGTCATTAATGGTAAAGTCCAAGACATCAGATTCAGTGAAGTGTGAAGTTGTTGATGGAGGAGAGCTCAAATCTAGAAGGCATCTGAATGTCCGAGGAAAAAGTGCAACACTGCCATCTATTACCGGTTGGACTCAAATATCATCTTGTTGATGATACTGTTTACTGGCCTTTTGCTTTTATCATTTTTTCTTGTCTAGCAATACCTACAATGAGTGTAACCATTTGAATGAATTTACTACAGAAAAGGACTGGGACGACATCAAGTTTGGAGTGGACAATAAAGTTGACTTTTATGCTGTTTCCTTTGTCAAGGATGCTGCGGTGGTCCATGAGTTGAAGAATTATCTGCAAAGTATGTAAAAGATGCATGCCTTATGGAGTTAAATATTGTCTGCCTCTATGATGGGCTCTGTAACACTTCTAACTTTTCTTCTTCTTTCTTATTTCTTTGGCAGGCTGTGGTGCTGATATACATGTTATTGTGAAAATTGAAAGTGCAGATTCTATTGCAAATTTGCATTCAATTATCACAGCATCTGATGGGGTGAGTTTGATCTTGGTTTTGTCATGACCTCTTTATTCCTTTCACTTTCTTTATGGAAGAAAAATTCTGAATTGTTGCTTTGAACATGGTCCGAGGCCCAGTTCTTACTGGCTGTTAATTTGTGGAGGGCCTGTATTTAGTTGCAAAATGGCATCGACACTGATTTCACTTTCTTGCCTATATTGGGAACTCATGGAAAGAGATTCAGAAAATCCTTTCACATTCATTTAACAATGGCTATTCCCAGAAACTGCATTTGATTGTCATGTAGTTGCATTTTGACTTCATGCTTTCTGGGTCCAAAATGTTTTGTTGCTTTATCTGTAACTAGCATATATACACATGTTCTGATAACAGGCAATGGTTGCAAGAGGAGATCTTGGTGCAGAGCTGCCAATTGAGGAAGTTCCACTGTTGCAGGTATAGCTTTGTGCTAATGGTAGATTGAGGATTCAAGAACACCATCTGTCAGTTGCATTTCTGATATAGGAAAAGATCAATTTCAATAATTTACTAGAACTATTATCAACATGCAGGAAGAGATAATCAGGATATGCCGTAGCATGGGGAAAGCTGTTATTGTGGCAACAAATATGCTGGAAAGCATGATTGTCCATCCAACACCAACCCGGGCAGAAGTGTCAGACATTGCAATTGCTGTCCGAGAGGGCGCTGATGCAGTTATGCTTTCTGGAGAAACTGCTCACGGGAAGTAAGTTATTTGAAGTTTCCAGCACTTCAATTGAGGAAGTAGTGTGCACTGGTTAAAAAATCAATGTAAATTATCAAGTTCAGGAGTATAGGCTGGCATAAGCACCAAGTTTGGTTTCAGGGTATAAACAGATGGAGGAATTGCTTCCAGATCAAGGTTTAGGTGGTCCTATTGGTATAATGATCGTGTTGAGTCTTTATGGCTACATCTTTAATGTCTAAAGGGTTGTGCCACTTTGTATGGATTCAATTCTAGAATTTTTAGAAGTAACTGTTACGAATGGGTTATGATAAACATACTAGAGATCATCTTGAATATCTAAAGCTGAGTTGTTAATAGTAGAGATAGCTGTGTAAAGTTCCACCATTTCTGCTGGTTATTTACATGCATTTTACTAATCAAAAAAGAAAAAGAAAAGTGTAGAGGTAGATAAATAAAAAAGTCCATCTTGTACTTTCTCTTTTTTGGTATTTTGCTAGGTGAAAAAGTCCTCCTTTATGTGTTAATTTGAACCGATTTCTGCTGTTCAGGTTCCCTTTGAAAGCTGTGAAAGTTATGCACACTGTAGCATTACGCACTGAGGCTACTGTGATTGGTGGGGAAACACCTCCTAATCTTGGCAAAGCCTTCAAGGTTGTGCCATTTTTTATTTGTGATATTTATCTCCACATTAATTTATGCAACCTCAATAAAAAGGTTCATTTCATGTCAACCCTAAATACTTACCAAAAGCTTCTTGTATCCTGCAGAACCATATGAGCGAGATGTTTGCATTCCATGCAACAATGATGTCCAACACTCTTGGTATCTCAACAGTGGTCTTCACTAGAACTGGCTTCATGGGTATTCTACTGAGTCATTATCGACCATCTGGCACCATCTTTGCCTTCACGAATGAGTGAGTTTCACGACATTCTTGTCCTATTATCTGTTTGCTCTGTATCATGTTGGAATCAATGGATCCCAAACCCCAAAAAAGGTGTTTCACGTTGTTTTGTGTGTGTGTGGTGCATTTTATGAAATAATTACATTGCTACATATTTTAGTTGACTATGAGAAGGGTGGGTATTTTGGCCTTGAAACAAGTTCTTTTAATAATTTGACTGAGTGATATGGTGTACATGCAGGAAGAGAATACAACAAAGATTGGCTTTGTACCAAGGAGTATGTCCTATATACATGCAGTTCTCTGAAGACGCTGAGGAAACCTTTGCAAATGCATTTGATCTGTTGAAGGTGAGGTGTCACCGGCTAAATTATTTCATGCAAGCATTCAGATATAAAGCTCTCCCTTTTAAATAATGACCTCCAAAATGAGAACCCCATTCAATTCATATATAGTTATCGGGAGGGAATACTCTTAACGCCTCATTTGGATTGTGGGTCTTTCTAACCCCTAAAAATCCAATAATTTATGTACAGCACAAATGGTATAAGTTACAAGAATTGGTTTCCTTGCTGTTTCCATTGATGAAGTAGTGAGCCTTATACATTCTAGAGAAATCTTGCGACTCTGGCGCTTGAACTAAATCTTCCAAAAAACGGACAGATTGGACAATCGGATACTTATTTATCATATTTGTGCATGAATTTTTTTTTGTCGTTTATTTTTGCCATGCGGCACGTACAAGGCTTCTAATATGTGGAACTGTTTTTTTTTTTTTTCTCACATATACAGAAGCAAGGGATGGTGAAGGGTGGAGAGCAGGTAGCCCTTGTTCAGAGTGGGAGTCGACCAATATGGCGCTTCCAGTCCACTCACAACATCCAGGTCAGGGAAGTTTAGATAGGAGTGCGTATGGAGAAGCTGAACATCTCTCAAATGTTGGAGCCCTAATATTATTTTTCTCACTTCCCTAGTTGGATTGTCATTTTTGGATTCATAAAACTCTGCAAAGTTGTATTACTAGATACAACGGCTGTGCTTTTCTTTTTCTTTTCTGTTTTTTTTTTTTTCTGTCAATTTTCCTTTTGTTTCTTCATTTTACTCTTTAATAATGAAAAAAATGGTGGTTCAATGAAATAGAGAAAAAGGGTTGCATGAATATGAGAACTTCTATTTATCACGAAGACTTGTGATTCCTCGATGAATGGTGGTTATCGATGGGGTGGTCAGTACGTGCAATTCCGAGATTCCAAAATACTGCTAACCGTACAATTACAAGGTTCTCTATTTTATAGAATTCAACCATCTTAAATAATTCATACCCAACCTTTTGCCATTTAAGCTGTTACTTACAATAATAGGCACTACTTCGTAATACCGGATTCATTAAATCTTAGGCGTTATGGGATTGGTTTTCCCAACAGACTTGCAGGCGCCAAGAGCCAAACACTACCTTTCAAGAAATAAGCTCAATTTTTCTGCAACCAGATAAGACACGTCCAAACCGAGACCCGACACATTGTTTCTTCAAATTCAAATTTGGACAAAATCCTGACCTCTTCTAGGAAGCTTTCAGTGAGATTGACACTGCTGCCTCACAATTGTCAATGCTTATGCATATTATGTTCTTCACAAAGTTTTTGGCTTCTAAACACGGATTAGCAGGAGGTTTTATATTTGATGTAGCAATACTTCATTAGGGAAACAAAAAGTGAAAGTTAAATTACATAAGTCATGACAATACTTCATTCGAAAAACAAAAATGAGGCGAGATTACTTTAGTCACGGCTTAATTGACTTAGTTAATCCCATCAAAAGTGGAATTAAACACTCCCATCTCCACCATACAATAAATTCGCAGCCTCAATAGACCATTTTGCCCCTTTAACATGAAAGCTCAAATCTCTCTCCTTCTCTTTTTACTTACCAAGTGGTCTACTACTTTCAAAATTATTATATAAAAAATGAGATAAATTTACTTAACCTTCTTTCACCCTTGTGTGATACTAAATATGAGTTAAAATTATTTAATTCCATCATTAATTTGTCTCATTCTTAACTTATTACTATTAAATCTGAACTTCAAACGGGCTTGTCCCATTCGTTACCAAAAATATATATTACATTATAGTCACAGTGCTTCATTTCCCATATACAGCAAATGGCAATAGACCACAGAAGGTTAGTTAAAAACAGTTGGATACAATCCACAACCTGTCTACCAATGCAATTAGAATTTTACAAGTATCAGTGACGAAAATAGATATGTAGAAAGCATTATGTTAACAATTAGACTTAGAATAACAAGGAACCAAACGGAAAAGATGTACAACAGCAATCTGCATAATGATATATTAATATTTACAGGAATGATTTATACAAGAATGCAATCACACATCTAACCTATTTTCCCCAATTTTTAATCATGTAACCTAATGAGATGAGAACTTTAATTTCTCATCCAAGATGACCAAACCTCTAAACTAGACAAAAAAGCATAAGATTCAATTCCAAGACAAGGTTACTTACACCCAGCTGTAGGACATTGGACGGGAGTTTCCTTGCTCGGATGGGCCACCAGCAGCTTGATTACTTCTGCCTGCACCAACGCCGGTGCTAGCTCTTAGCATTGCAATTAGGTTTCCTCCATGAACGCGACCTTCTGGAAGTGAAAAGTGATGTAAACCATTTTCAAAAGGTAAATTTTCCTGGGAAGGAATCTGCACAGGAAACAACTGATGCCCATAACCCATAAAATTAATTGAGGAACTGATACTGCCTGCAGTTTCAATATCAATGGAGTGGTTGTTCCCTTTCATCTTCTCAGATGCGCTAGACTGTGGGGCATTCAGTGAATGCACCAATGTACTGCTATTATGGATTTGATTCTCTTGCACCTGGGCACCGTGGGCAGCACATAGGCCAGACTTCCCCCTCGCAAATTTATCGCAAGGACCACCAGGCTGGCTACCAAACTCTGAACCTAACTGGCCCCAGGAACAACGTTTCCCTCCACCGTGAGCCTTGCAAAAATCAGTGCTGCCTTGAGCACTCTTCGTACATCCCTCATACTTGCACCTTTTCCCCCCACCATGTCGAACACAGTAGTTTGTACGACCCCTTGCACTCTTGGTGCATCCAGGAACAGCACATCTCTTGCCTCCACCATGATTAACACAAAACAGGGTTCCTCCGTGAACACTCTTTGTGCATCCCCCTTCATACGAGCATCTCTTTCCCCCGCCATGTCCTTTACAGAATGGTGTACTCCCTTCTGCGCCTTTTGTACACCCCAAAAATGTGCACCTTTTGCCCCCACCATGTGCTTTACAAAACATTGTGCTCCCTTGAGCACCTTTTGTACAGGCAGGATACTGGCAACGACGGCCACCGCCATGGGAAATGCAGAAGCCAGAAATGCCCTCAGCACTCTTGGGACAATTTTCCATCTTACACCTCTTGCCACCCCCATGCCGAATGCACAAGCCAGATCTTCCTCTTGCAGCACGGGTGCAACCCTCATGGCTGCACCTCTTCCCTCCGCCATGGCCAATGCAGTAGTCTGTCCGGCCTTCAGCACTCTTTGTGCACCCAAGATATTGGCAACGACGGCCACCCCCATGGGCCTTGCAGAACACGGTCTTACCTTCAGCTCCTTTCTGACATCCAACCCTTTGACACCTTCTGCCACCACCATGTGCAATACAAAGGCCAGAAGCACCCCTTGCTCCTCTAGTACATCCACTGAACTGACATGTTTTGATACCCATATTGTGCCTCTGTTGTTGATGAGTTACCTCAGAAGTCGAGGGAACGGAGCTTTTTGGCATGATTACTCTGGTTGACGAAAAGTTTGGGGTGGCAGGAGGCAAGTGAGTATGGCTACAAGCAAGATCAGTAAGAGTAGAACTCTCTTTGTTTGATAACGTATGCAGTGGAGGGACGAGAGGCCTCAGTTTCCATCGAGATGATGTTGATCCTTCATCCACAAGCTGTGCAGAACCATCTACAACTGAAGACTCCCTATTATTCTGAAATGATGAGAGTCCTGGAGTAACAGTAGTTATATCAGAATCAGCATGCCTAGTAGAAAGACCCAGCTCAAGATCCAGCTTGGATTTTTCCACTTCCAGTCCCTTGGAAATCAAAATGGAAATGTTCTTTTGTTTAGCTATCAACTCCTTTTGAAGATGAAGGTTAACACTGAGACCAAGATCCATTGAAGAAGAGTCCTTGATGTCTTTCCCCGAGGACATGGTAGTGCAAGAATTTGAAGAATGGCCCAAACTAAGAGCTAGAGAAGCCCCATCTTGCAGGTGCCCGGTATTATCATTAGCACACCATTTTCTTTTGCTTCCCATGGAGTCTGAGAAATAAGAGCGTGACAAACTAAGGGGATCCAGTTGAAAAGCAGCAGTGGTGGAATAAACAAGCCTGGCATCACTAATATTGCCTCGACTGTTGGACCCTTTTGATGCAAAATTAGTGACAAGATGTTGAGAAGTGCTGTCCATTAAGGTTAACAGATAGAAAGATTCCTAGCTAAACCAACTTGGAAATTGTCAGAAAACCGTTTTCCTGACTTTAGAAGTTGCAATGAGGTTCAAAGAGTCTCAATCAAACACAGTGCACCCCCCACTAACAAATCCTGATGTATCACAGCGATCCATTCTAAAACACACAAATAGATTGACAAAATCACAAGCAGCAGTAAAACATTAATCCACAAAGCCTCAAATCCTTCTTGAAAGCATCCTGGCCAGTCATCCTGTTGTGGAACAAATAAATTCATTAGAAGGGGAACTTTGTGCTACTCAGCAAAAAAAAGGGGGGAGGGGGGGAATTTGTTCCAGATGGAAGGAACATATTTTTGAGTACACTAACATTTCTTTTTATTTATTGTTTTCGGACAGGTACCTTGCTGAGTCTTGTTCAATTAATGCAACCTAAGTAGATGAGTTGTCCCTTAAAGGAAGATGAGCAAATCTTTTTATTGAAAACTTACTATAATGTTCAATTAATTTCATATGATGCTCCATACTTTGGATGTATTGGATATCAACATAGCATGAACTCAGCAAACAATTTGCCAGCATTTACAGGTCATCAAAGGCACACACACCGTATCAAATTTGCCCTGCTCAAAAGCTGGGAAAGCCACAGATATTGAAGAAAAATGGATCTAGAAATAGACGGTGGAGTGGCCCTTAACTAGTAGGCAGTGGAAAGGTAAAAGAGGAGAAGGGCACATCAAAGGTATAAGTATTTTCTTATAATATACTTTTTAATATCTTATATGCTAAAACACAAGAAAAAGGGAGTTAGTGTCAACAATATCAGCAAGCCTGGAGGACCCTTTTAGTCCATATAAAAATGCAAATCCAGGCCAAGAAAACAGAATGCACTGACATAAAAGAAAAAGAAAAAGAAAAGAAAAGAATGTCCAAATCCACAAAAAAGAAGAATCATGATTCAGGTGCAATGCATTGGGTCTCAAAATGAAGGCCAGAAACGAAAAAGAAACAATCAAGAGCTTGGTACCAGCTAACAATAAAGATCAAATATCATCATATCTCAGGAAAAAAGTTCAACGTACGACATGCAATAAAAGACATCTAAGTATCTCTAGTTTCTTGGTTATGCTAAAAAAAAAAAAAATCTTTTCTTTCTGTTTTCTTCTCCGATTTTGTCTTCCAAAAACCAGCACCCATCAAACCCTTCTTTAGTTCTTTATTCTTTCTACTTCCTTTTTTCTTTTTCTTTTGTTCTTCTCGAAAGAGCATGTGCAAAAGTTCTCAGCTCATCGCGTTAGCGTAGGCCGTACACACAAAAGGAGCAGAAGCACTACCAAAGATGCATGGCCTACAGGCCCTGCACAGTTAAGAAACAAACAAATCATAAAAATTCTGAAACTGAAGTTCTATGCCGCCACCAACGTAATCGACACCATCAATTCCACCAGATTAAAAATATTAGACCAATCAGTGTGAACAAATAAACGCTTCTAAAGACTCCGACCCAAACCTTGGACAATAAATCATTAGGTAAAAAAATCAACTCCCACGATCAAAATACTGAATCAATTATCACAAATCAGCAGAAAAAAAGATTATTTCTTCCTAAGAAGCGACGTTTGGCTGCTGAGGAGAAGAAAAAACGACCCTATGGATAAGAAAACCTAGAAATTCCACAGAGCCACTCAATCCGTGGCCGTGGTCCAGGTTTCCTCGGCAGCTAAACGTGACGTAGAAAAACGAAGCTCATCTAGCATAAGCCGATGGAACAGAATAATCAGAAAACTTTGAGCAAAACAGAATCGATTACCTTCGAAATTGTTGGCTTTCTATCGCTTCATAGTAGCATCCAGTTCGCCGTTCGATGTATCAGAGAGAGAGAGAGAGAGAACGAGCTAGGGTTTAAAGAAAGCGATATACAGAGAGAGAGAGAGAGAGGGGAAGCTGCGGAGAAAATAGGGGGGCGGGGGGGGGGGAACGGAGCATAAAAAAGAAAGCAAGCAACGGGGGGCGCACGGTAGAAATAGGGCGTAGGATACGGGAAGAGGCGCACGTAACGGCCGTAAGGTAAATTATATTCCCGCATATTTGCTCTTCAAGGCGCACAGCTCACCAAATTCTGCATTAATTTTAAAATTTTTATTTTATCTCTATTACAGCCCACAATTCTCTTTCTCCTTTCAGCCGTTAGTATCCATCTCGCCTCTCTTTTTCTCTCTCACATAATATACATATATATATATACAAATACATACATATATATGTATATACATGCGACTGTCATGGCAAACCCAATCCATTGCTAGGTCAAGCATGGCAGTTGACTCATACACACTTTCTCTCTATATACGTGGGTCGTGAGGTGGGTCGACGATGGCGGCCATTTTTGTCAAAATTCTTTCCCTCTCTCACTCTTTCATACCTATCTCTCCATCTTTTTCTTTCTCTCGAATACACACACAGATATATATATATATATACACACACAAACACACCTATACACACACGATTGCATGTGTGTGTATATATATGCGCTCATGCTTTTTTGTGTATATGTCTTCACATATAGAGAGAAAGAGTGTGTGTGGATTGACAATAGCAGTCATATGTGTGTGTGTATATATATATGTGTTTGTGTGTGTATGTATGTATATGGTACGGGAGAAAAAGAGAGAGACGGAGATTGACAATCGAGAGTGCTCGGAGGAGAAAGTGAGTTGTGAGATGTGAGAGGAATAAAATAAAAATTTTAAAATTGATGTGAAATTTGATGAGGTGTAGGAGAAAACAATGCAAGCTTTGAACAGAATTTCCACTCCATCAATAGTGATTTCTGATTCCACGTACTCAGTACACAATACGTGCCAAATGCCTGCCTGCCAGCTACTACTCTCCTCTCGTGTTTTGACTTTCTATTTCTCTTTTTTTTTTTATTTTTTTTTTTGAAGGCCGCTGCCTTTTATTATCATTTTTCAACAAAAAAATAAAAAATTTACTTAACAACCACTTTATCATAACAATTAACAAACATCATCTTTATTTTTTCGAATATTCCACCAACTTCAAATTCAATGACTGAATTCATATAATTCTATTCAGGGGCGCATCCATGCATGGGAAGTTCTTTGCCAACTCATAATTAAAAATAATTTTTAATATAAAAAATAATAAATTTTACTAATAATTTAGTTAAAAAAAATTTCATCTCACACCAAAATTTGTGATGTGTAATTTTATATCTCACACAAAAATTTTAGTCTCCCCTACATAGATTTATGGATTTGTCCCTAATTTTATAGTAACAAATACTGTGAAAAGACTCAAATAATTCATAAATTATTTTTTAATTTTTAAACCAATCTCGTACTTAATAACTAAAGTCATATAATTTGTAAATTGATATCTTTTTTTTTTTTTTTTATCTCTTATGTGTTACTGTTATCAACTTAAGTTTAGATGTTTTGAATTTTAAATTTTTTAGTTGATAATTTTAATTTTAAGATAGGTTTTACTGATACCTAATTTCGTTCTTAATGTACCAAAGCGCCCTCTTGGTAAAATAGTAAATTTTGAAATCTTATACATGTCTATGTGTTAATAATAAAAATATATTTTTTTAAATTCAACCGTTGCAAATTTATTATTAAACCCAATCTTCATATATTTATGGCAGTCTCACTTCTTGTTTCCTTTTACTTCTAATGGGTAGTTTTATTGCTAATTGGGTTTTTTCATTGATTTTATTTTTAATTTACAAAAAAAAAAAAACACAGCATGAATAATTGAGCAAGACATTTTTATTTTTGTTCGGAAATACATTATTTGTTTAGATAATGTTTGTTGATCAAGATATAGGTTGAAAAAAAAATAAAGTGTTGTTACGGGTATTCTCCGCTCTATTTCTTATGGGCTGGGCTCGACCCAGCAAGCCAGCCCAATCGCATAAGGCCCGGTAGACTGCGAGCTGAATTCATCGAAACGAGCTCGCATATTGTTGGAGCCCGAGCTTGGATCGCAGGACCAAGCAGGCTTAATATGAGTGAGCTCCCAACTACGCTTTGAGCAAGCTCCCAGCGACTCTTGCAATTCGCCAGTCTAACTAATTAGCTCGCGTAATGAGAAGGCTATATGCCAGAAAATATTAATGGGCTAGAGGCCGTCCCAACTGGGCTATTCAGGCCCAACCTGGCCTCGTCCTCTCAGCCCATGTCAGTCTCATCCTAGCCTCTTACAACATCATTACAACCACTTCTGGATTTTCACGTGTCCACCTGAGATCTCATCCTCATTAATGACGAATTACATCCACATTAATGAGGGTCTCGTCGGCACCTTACTACTGCATGGGCACCTCCGCCGACACAGGATACTGGGTCCCATCACTTGCAGACGTACAGCACATGCAAGAGGACATCTCCTCATCCCATATATTAGCTAGCTCTTCCCACAGCCATGGTATGCTTTTCCTGCTAACTTGCTGATACTCTACATTTTCCTTACTTGCTTACTTACTTGAGCATCGGAATATTTTGCAGGGGCCAACCGACCGACGGATCAACAAACCGAACCTGATTACCCCTTTTTCTCCCTCTCAGATCCATTACATCAGTGCGAACCGACAAATCACGGTCGATCAATTCCGAATATCGACAAGTGTTGAGCCAACTTGCTTATATTAATTAAGTTTTGATGATTAACAAAAATATTTTTATGATATAAATATTTTCTCTTACTCGTACAAAAAATAAATTTATTTTGAATTAAAAAATAATTAATTTTAAAAATATTTTCTTGTTTTAATCATTTATGTCTCAAAAACTTATATTTGAATTTTTAAATTTTGAATTAAAGAAGAATTATTTTTAGACATGTTTTCTCTTACTTATACAAAAAGTAAATTTATTTTGAATTAAAGGAAATTGCTTTTAAACATATTTCAAAAGCTTATATTTGAATTTTCAAATCTTGATTTTTCATGCAAAAAATAAATTTATTTTGAATTAAAGATGAGACACGTTTTCTTATTGTTTGAGAAATTCTAAACATTTTTTGAATTTCAAACTTCATATTAACCATTTCTTTAGTGACAAAATGCTTATAAATATCCCATAAACTCATTTTTTGAGCATGCAAGTACTTTCATTGCATATCCAAAGCACTTGAAAGCTCTCAAACGCTTTCAAACAAAACATTCAAGCAATCCGAGACTCTCGAAATATTATTGCACATCTGTAACACCCAGTAATCCCAGAGTTATGAGAACGAGAAAGGAAGTAAGAAAACTTTTAAAAATGCCCTTGTGAATGTGTTAGAGCCTTGAAAATATTGGTGCCCTATGAGAGGGGCATTTTGGTATTTTGGATAGTGAAGTCCAATAAAATGGTATTTTGGTGAATTAGAAATAATTCCTATGTGGAGTTTAGGTGTGTAAGTGAATTAAATCCCAAATTTGTATTTATGTGGAGATATATGGGATTAATAATTCACAAAGGGTATTTTTGTAATTTGGAATAAAATTCCATAAAGGAATTAAATTGTGGAAAATGGAGAATATTCAAGTATATGAGAAATAATTGAATTTCCCTAAATTTTGTAGATAAATGTGGTAATGCCATGTGGATAGATGAGATGAGAACTTAGGAGCCAAATATGGGTTTAAAATGTGACACTTGACAAAGTCTTGTTCAAGTATAAATGGGTGATTTAATTAAATACAAAAAGAAATGATTTTGGTCTTTCAAGCATTTAATGAGAAGCATGATGGTATTAGATTAAAAGAAAATCCAAAAAGAAAAGTAAATGGTCACCATTAATGCTTGAAATTATGGTGAATTAAATAAATCTAAAGGAAAATGGGAAAATGTTCTCCCATTAATGCTTTGAAAATATAAGATTTATTTAATGGAGAAAGAAATGATTTATGTCATTCATTTTTAATATGTGAAAATTGTCTCCATTTAGTAAATGTTGAGAAATTAATAAATCCAATGGTTGTGATTAATCTTTTAGTGGAATTGTGATCCAATGGTGGTGGATGGAAGCTTGTGGTTGGCATGGATTGCCAACTCCTTAAGAGTATGTTTTCTATTAAGGGTGAAGATTGAATCTTGCAAATTGGATGGATGAGATTAAAGCCTCCAAAGCACATGGATTGTGCTTGTTATGGAAGGCTAGGATTTCCTCTCTAAAAGAGAAAAGAATTGAGGGTGGAGATGAAGTCTTGCATTTAAAATATCAAGAGTAGAAAATTAATCCAAAAAGAAAAGAAAGGAAATGGAAGAAGTATATAAGAGGAAAGAGAGCTTTATGCTCAAATTTTTTCCATTTCAAGAGAGTAAGGTTGAAATCTTCCAATAGAAAGAAATAGAGAAGATGAAAGAAAGAAATGAAGAAGAAATCAAGATGGGAAAAGATGATGGTGGGAGCTCTCTTGAAAAGAGGATTAAAGCTTCAAAGAGAAGAAAAAGGTAAGGGATGACCCCATGGGAGGGTGGCCTTGCAATGTGTTATAAGTATGTTTCATAAATGTATATGTTGCATTTGACATGTTCTTTTATGTTCATGAGACCTATGGCCATAGGTTAGTTTGGGAATATTGTTGAAATGGTGGGTTGATGCATCTAACATTGGTGGGTTGTGAGGGCAAAGAGACCTAGCTACACTTGCATGCATTTAGCATCATATAATCTTGTTATGTTCATATTTATTTTGTATTGCACCCTTATTGAGCTTAATAGTTCATGAGGTTTTACCCTAACATATAGATTGTGAAAGCATGGTAAGGTAAAGGCAATGGTGGAATGGCATGTAAAAGCATGGAAAGAAGATCCAAGAATAGTGAATAGCATATAAAAGGCCTATATTGTTGTGTTTAGTTCATTTCTTGTAATTTATTTGGTTGGAAATGTGTTGTTAAAGATTAAGATCATGTGTATTTTATATTTTGGGAATGTTTAACCTTATTGTGAAAATGAGATTGTGGCTTATGGCATGTTGAATCCTAAGTTTTGGTGAAAGCCTTATTTTTGGTGTGTTGTGGAAAGCACAAAGTAATTAAATCAAATGATTTTTGTTGTGAAATGAGGCTTTGGGGATGTGAAAGGTGATGTTTTGATGCATGTATGAGGTGTACATATTTCTTGCAAATATGGGTTTAAAGGCCCAAAAGAAAAAAAATAAATAAAGAAAAGTTGCAACAGGTGGCAGCAGAGCTGCGGCGCTTGGCCAGCCCACTCGACCAGCGCACTGCGAGGCCCCGGGCGCGCCAGCAGGCCCTGCCGGCCAATTTTTTTCAAAGTTTTGAAATTATAGTGGATTTTTGGGGAAATTCTTAATTGATTTTGGGCCCTAAAGGAATTTTCAAATTAAAGGGATTTTTTCGGGCATTTTGGAGAATAATGCAGAAATTTTAGAAAATTGAAAATGATGGGTTTTTCCTCCAAAATTGGTACAATCAATGTATTGATTGAGCTTGTGAATTTCAAAGAGCCCGGTGAACTTTTTGGAAAGAAGAAAAATTAATAGCAAGTAAGAAAATGGCGATTGGGCATCTTAAAGTGATTTATTTATAGCCAATGCGGTGTGATTAAAAGCCAATTCCCCTAGTAAATCCTAGGGAATGAGAGAAGGGAATGATGAGCCTAGTTCCCACCTAGGACGTTTCGTCTTGAAACATAGTCTGCCCTTCACCCAAGGCCGAGCAGGTGGACAATTCGGGTAATTGTTCACGAGTGGCACCTGTAAGTGGGAATGGGACGTCACAACATCCATCGAAGAGCCACAAAGTAAGAGGAGAAAAGTTCTTCAAATCTTCTACGACAAATCCGAATTTCTTGATTTGAGGTTATAAATTTATTTATTTATTTAACTATTATTGTCTTGTATAATTTATTCTTAATTGTTTATTTGTGTCCAAGTGTAAACAAATTATTTGTAACATTTAAATTACTATTGTGGATTTATAGGTTTTATAAAATCATTAAAATCTATGTGAATCTAGTTTCTAAGATAAGTTAGGAAGAAAATCTTGGTGTAGTGGTTGCTTAGAACCCATTGTAATCTAGGTGTTTATTTAGTTTCCAATATGAGTTAGTGTAGAAATCTTGATGATTTTGATTTTGTTAAACCCCAAAGGTGATTAGACATTGGGAGAGTAGATTAGGTGTATGTGGAAACACTGAACCACTATAAAATTGTGTTGTACCTCATATTATTTATTCTTATTATATTTTGTGATTTGCATTAATTATTAATCTCAAATATAATTTATTATATTTATCAAATATATATTCTTAAATAATTATTAATAAAAAATATTCATTAAAAGGGAAAAAAAATTTAAACACTCAATTCACGCTCCTCTTGAGTGGCCATACCTTAGGGGACCAACATAAAGTATGGAAAATATTTCAAACAAAAATATTTTTTTACTGTATTTGTTGAATTTATCTGACAATCATTACAAAAGAAATCACGTAACTTCTTATATGAGATTTTTCAGATAAATTTATTTTGAAACTTACAAATAAGAAAAAATGATTCATATACCCCCCAATACATTCAAAATTTTTAATAAATAGTTTGATACAAATTTTAAAATATTTTCTATGTTTATCTTGACTATTTTATATCTTGATGTGAAAGTCATTCTAATCTTATATTAATATAACTATATCTTACTTATTTTAATAAATGTTATCTTAGAAGATATATCTTTGTGTCCATTTACACAAAAAATTAAGATAAAACAGTCAATGATACATTACTTTTAAGTAAAAGTAATTTTATTTTTATCATACTTTTAGATAAATTTTACTTGTAGACCATTCTGATGGTTCAGAACTTCTTCACTGTTGCATTGAAGGACTTAGTTAAATATAGATTTATTTTTCTGTTGGCATCAAGTAAATAGGGGTGGATTCAAAAATCTATGTAGGAGAAGGTAATTTTTTTTTTTTTTTGAGATATAAAATTATACTTCACAAATTTTAGGATGGGTTATAATTTTTTTGACTGAATTATTAATAAAATTTATTATTTTTATATTAAAAAAATAATTTTTTATATTAATTTTTTAATATTAAAAAATTATTTTTAATTGTGGATCCGCCCCTATCGAGTAAATGTTATGTTATTTGACACGGATAACATAACATTTTCATAGTTAAATGACACTCATCGTTGACAATGATCTTTTTTGTTGGTAACAAATATATTGAAGAGAGAGAAAGAGATAGAAGGAGAATGAGAGACATGATAGGAAAAGATAGAGGAATTATTTAAGAAAAGGGATAAAATAATTAACCTTGATGTTTTATTAAAAATAAGGGGGGTTTATACTATTTTCCAAAATTTGAGAGTCGTAAACTCTAATTTCACATTTTTAAATCTTTTGTGCCAACATTTAAAAGCTTTATAATCGTCTTTATTACAATAATAATAGCATTCAATATGGGAGATTGGCATTTTTGGCAAAATACATATTTTAACTTTATGTATTTGTATATTTTTTATTTAAACATTTGAGTTTTTTATTGTTTCAAAAGTACTATTGAACTTATAATTCTGAGTTAATTATACTTTTAAATTTTTTGTTGTTTAAGAGTGTAGTTAATTTAAAATTATATAATTTAGATATCTTAATATATATTAAAGTAACAGAGTTGTTGCAAACAGTTTCTCATCCAAAAACTACTTCTAAAATTTGCATTAAATTTGTATTAATTTTTCAGTGTTATTAATTAATCAAAAATAAATATTTTTTATCATATCTTCTCATCAATTAATCCCTCAATTAATTAAAAATAAATATTATTTCTAAAAAATATGAATAGACAACTTAAACTATTAATTAAGTGATAAAAAATATCCATATTTTTTAATATTTCCAATGTTTTGTTATTATTGCATAAATAAATTAAATTTCAATAAAATAAATCAAAATCCATATTTTCAATATTATTGCACATAGTTTCTTGCCAAAAAGTTATCTTTAGTTTTTTTTTTCAGAAGTTAAAAAACGTGTTATTGAATCTCTCTGAAAACATATTATGCAACATTTAGATTCTAAACTATTCGATTTTCGTGCGTAGACTGCTCTATTATCAGATATTAAAAATTGAAAAGTGTGTATCAGTAATAACCAAAAGATTTTTTAATCTTATTAATTAATCAAAAATAAATATTTTCTGTCATATCTTCTTATCAATTAATCCCTCAATCAATCAAAAATAAATATTATTTCTGAAAAATATAAATAGATAATTTAAATTATTAATTAAGTCATAAAAAATCGTCTATATTTTTTAATATTTTTAATGATTTGTTATTATTGCATAAATTAAATTTCAATAGTATAAATCAAAATCTATATTTTCAAAATTATTGCACACAGTTTCTCGTCAAAAAACTACTTTTAATTTTTATTTTTTTCAAGAAATAATATTCCTTCTAGTTAAAAACGTGTTATTGAATCTCTTTAAAAACGTGTTATGCATTATTCAGATCATAGACTCTTCGATTTTCGTGTATAAACTACTCTATTATCTGATATTGAAAATTGAAAAATGTGCATCACCAATAACCAACGGGTTTTCCAATGTAATTAATGAATCAAAAATAAATATTTTCTATCATATATTCTCATCAATTAATCCCTCAATCAATCAAAAATAAATATTATTTATGAGAAATATGAATAAACAACTTAAACTATTAATTAAGTCATAAAAAATCGTCCATATTTTTTAATGTTTTAATTATTTTCAATGTTTTATTATTATTGCATAAATTAAATTTAAATAGTATAAATCAAAATCCATATTTTCAATATTATTGCATACAATTTCATGCTAAAAAACTGTCTTTAGTTTTTTTTTCTTTTCAGGAAGTACTATTCATTTCAGTTAAAAACATGTTATATATTGAATCCATTTGAAAACGTATTATGCAATATTCAGATTCTGGATTGTTCGATTTTCTCACATAGATTGCTCTATTATCTGATATTGAAAATTAGAAAGTATGTATCAGGACACAAGGTCTTTATTCTAAGGATGTCATTGACTCCATCAAATTCAAAATTGTATTTCAAGTTTTAGATAAGACAATTTTCTTTGATTGCATTCTACGCTATGACCATCAACAAAAGTCAGGGGGCGATCATTGTTGTATGTAGGACTTTATTTGAAAAAATCAATATTCAGTCATGTTCAGTTATACGTAATTGTATCAAGAGTTATAAGTTGGAATGGTTTAAAGATATTAATATGTAATAAGGAAGGAGAACAAATAAATTCAACCACAAACGTTGTATTCAAAGAAGGTTTTAAAAATTTGTAATTTTAATTTTATTATAAATTTTATTTGTTATGATATTTACAATTTAATAAAACTAAATTCTGGTGTTTCTAATATATATTAAAAATTTATATATTTTTTATTTCTCTATTTGTGATTTTTTTTTTTTCGTGCATCGCAGAGGTGAATAATTAGTAGTATGTTTAATATAATAAAAAATTTTAATGTCTAAATGAAAAAAAAAAACCCCAAGTAGAGGACTAAAATATATACTTGCCCTGGCATCTTTTTATAACTTATTTGCCTTCTTATTTAATTTTAATTTATTATACACTAGATTTACCTTATTAAAACATATTTTCTTATATCCCAACGGCAACGAGGCTCGGATTGCTCTGGGAGCAAACAAAGAATACCAACGGTTGGGCCTGGCATATTTACAAACTCGTGGGAGGCATGAAAAAGTGAAAGCTTGGGACCCAAAAGAATTAGAGGCCAGAAGATTTCACGACCCCATGCCATGGCAAACTACGGCCTAGCCCTGAATCGGATGAGCTGGGTCCGTCCGAGTACGAGCTATCTCCACAAAGAGCTACCCCTCTAAAATAATAAAAAAATTACCCTTATGTTGTGATCAAAATCCATTCGGTTCTTAGAATTAGATACGCATAAATTTAAGAAAATGTATTAGTAAATTAAAATGCAGCTTTTTAAAAAAATTATCTAAAAAAAGAGTCCAATTTTGCTAACTCTTCAAGTTGTTATTAAAAGAAGATTAAAAGTCTCCAATTTAAGTATATTTTATATTTAAGTCAAATTTAAAAGTAAATGGGTTAATTATTATCATGTTATTAATAATAGTCTCAAATTAACTTGATAAAATCTATTAATAATATAATAGTGACAACGTTTTATGTATGTTATTAATAATTATTATGATGTTACTAATAATACAGTAGTGATTCGTATTCGAATCTCGTTGTTGAGTTTCGTAATTTACCTCTCTTACAAAAGTTTTGGAGCTGAACTGTTGGGGTCTCAAGTGAGGGAGTTCACCTTTTTGGTCCCAAAGAGTCTCAAATTAACTTATAAAACCTAATCTAATTTAATCTAATCTCTTGGTTTAAGCATTTATTTAGCAAGAAAAAAAATTACACTAAAACAGTAAACCACTCTGAGGGTGTACCCACTCTGATCATCCCAGAACTCAAAGCTAAGAATTTGAAAAACGCATTGTTTATTAATCAGGCTGAGGACAAAGCAACAACTAGTTTAATTCAAACACTGCCCCTAATGGAGTCGGTGTACCCACTCTGATCATCCCAGTACTTTGACCACAGCATCACGCCGCCGTACTTGGGAGACGACTTTATCTCCGGCAGGATCTGGGTCGTCAGCACGCTCGCCGGAATGAACCCACTTCCGGCGGCCCCCGGGGACGCCGGCAACCCCAAGAACACCCTCCTAGCAGGTATGGAAGCAGTCCACTTCTTCCAGGACGTGATAATCTTATCAGTGTTACCGGCAGTGTACTGGCAAGGAGGATTGTTATAGAATTGAACCCAAACATAGTCAAAAAGGCAAGTCTTATTAAGCGCAGAGCCTAAGAAGTAATCTGGAAAAGGACACTGTGGTGCAGCGGTTAAGTACAATTTCTTTCTTCCGAACTTCCCATGAGCTGATAAATAGAGAGCAAGATCATCCCAGTACTGGTTTGAGCCAAGCTCTATGTCGAAATCTATGCCATCCAATACAGCATCGCCCAAAGGCCGAAACTTTGACCTTCCACCCAAGAAAGCATTCCATAGATAGGCCGATACGTTTTTTGCATCGGCTTTGGAAGCTAAGGAGTAGCTGCCAACGCCGCCACCGATGGAGAGCATGACTTTTATGCCCATCTTCTGGCAGAACCGCACGCCGTCGCTCACGGCAGTGCAGCCGCTGGCGGAGGGGTTGCAGTGGCCGGAGGAGAGGTCCATTACTGGGGTCTGACCCTTGCCGAATATGTAGAGGAAGGCTATGTTTACGAAGGAAAATTTCTTGGTGGCACATGTTTCGGCTAAGGTGCCCTCCTTGCCGTTTTGACCCCAGTAAATGGCGATGCCTCCGCCGGCCACGGCGGTTAGGGTTAGAGGCAGGAGGAGTAAGAGGAGGGAAAGGATGAAAGTTGTGGGTTGAGGTTTTCTAGCCATTTGTTGGTGGTGAATCAATGAGAACAACTCTGTTTTCATGTGGATTTTATAGAGATAATTTAAGGGCCTGTTTGTTGTGGTGGTGTTCAAGTGCTTGACTAGGATTTTCTCTCTTCCTAAGCAAAAATAGTAGCAAAATGATTCGATGGCTAGAAAATATTAGAAATATATTGTGCATTATGTCATTGATCATCCACTTAAATTAACGAACCTTATAATATTAGAAAAACCGGAAATCAAACACAAAATCCTAAACTGACAAAATCACCCACTCAAAATTATGGCCGGCTCAAAGGAAAGGCTACTGAGACTGAGACATGTGTCTAGGGTTCCAAGAAAATTTCAAAAGTCAGTCATGTTTGCTGGTTGTTGTGCAAAATTGTTCTACTTCTAATTAACAATTAAAAAGAGAGAGAGAGAGAGAAACAATTATAAAGAATTAAAAATAAAAAAATGGTAAAAGTTACTGAAATAAAATAATTATTTTAATTTTATTATTAAAATAAAATTAATAAATTTTTTTTTTTATTTTTTATTAAAGAGTTAGTTAGACCCCTAAATTAATAATCACCTAGCCCCCAACCCCTTCTGCCGGCCCTGAGAATTATTTTTGTTTCATTTCTGCTTTACCAGCTGCATGGCTGGCACATACGAAGGAAAATGATTTTAACAGTCAACATTTTTATGAAATAATTTTCATTTAGAATAAACGAAAATGAAGAAGCTAGTCATAAACAGTGGCGGATCCACGTATAGTCAAGGGTGGCCATTGCATATTTTTTTTAGTTATTTAAAAATTAATTATTAAAAAAAAGAGAAAGGCAACCAGAACTGATTGATTCTGTGAGGTTTTTTCTGTTTTGCAGTGTCTTTATGTGCTCTTTGTGTGTGTGCGCGTATCAAAGAAAGGCAAGGTTATAATAGATGTAAATTGATATATAACCACTCCATTTGTGCTTTCAGGACATGGTTCAAATGACAAAAATTGAACCATAATATGTTGGTGTCATTTAAATGAATTGTGAGTTTTAATCCTAATATTTTTTAGACACATTCTGCGATTTATCTTTCCTGCAAAATTAAGAATATGAGTATAAGAGAATCACACAAAAACGATAATTCCAAGTATCTAATATACCAACTTTACAGAATCAAGCAGTTTGCCACATAGAAATGTAATTTCTGCTTTCTGAAGTTTCTTCTTTGCAAAAGTTGCACAGTTTCTGAATAAGTGAATATGTTCTGGGTCACCTTTTCTTGTTGCTTTACCTATGACATATAATGCAGATTGGACCTGACATGCTTGTGTGGTTGACCCAATGGCCCGTTTACCCAATGTATTGTGCCGGTCATTGTGGAACCTCCCCAACCTATAATTCAACCCGATGTGTAACCCTGACAATGATTTTGCGTTCAGCAATCTTGGATATAAGCTTGACAGCAATATGGCAGTCCCCACAAACACGTAGATTCTTGGTAATCCGGATTGGCGTACCAGGTTTGGTATTAATAAGTGCGAGGACGATAGCTAACTTCTCACTGTGAACTGTTAGATGATATTGCTTATCCTCTTCCTCCAAATCATGAAGCGCTGAGTCTGTCTCAGGTACATAACCTGCCTCTTTCATCTTTCCTACCATTACATCCAACTCTTCGTAGATCTCCTTGGATTGTGGATGGGATTGGTCGCCAGCAAGAAAGGTGTGGACCTTATGATCAAGCTCGACATTGCTAAAACCAGGTGTTTTCTTGATTCCTCTTCCCTTCATGATGATTGATCGAATGGCGGAAACTTCTTCCCATCTTCCAGCCTTAGCATAAATGTTTGATAACAAAACATAATAACCAGCCTGCTCCGGAACCAATTGAAAGAGACAATCTGCAGCTATAATCCCAATGTCCATGCATGTTTGAGTAAATCCGGCAAGCACTCAACAATCCCAATATCCATGTTTGAGTAAAGGATGGAATCGCTGTTGCTGTTGTGTTTTCTGCAGCAAGTGACAAACCAAAATAGGGCATTAAAACTTCATGATCGTTGAAGCTATCGATCAAGATGAACATGAATCTATTTGTCTGACGAGGTATTCAGCTTAAGATCAATTTGAAATACCAAAAGGAGTTCTGGAAAACCAACCTGAATGGCAATTTAACGTGATAGAGGAAAGAACAGCTAGCCTTATATGTTTTAATATAAGAAAGACTAAATAAAGATAAATAAGAAATTAGAAATTTCATATCCAAAATATAAAATTTATAGCACTTTGGCTCCGGTGTTAAGCGCTCAGTTCTGAAATTCCTGATGGGGTCCAACTAGTATGAGAGTAGGTCACAAGTTCGAGTCTTCTCCAAGACAGTTCAACAATAATATGTTACTATTATCACCTTAAATTTAGGATGTTTTGAATTTTAAATTTTTTAGTTGATAATTTTAATTTTAAGATAGGTTTTACTGATACCTAATTTCGTTCTTGATGTACCAAAGCGCCCTCTTGGTAAGATAGTAAATTTTAAAATCTTATACATGTGTATGTGTTGATAATAAAAATATATATTTTTTAAATTCAACCGTCACAAATTTATTATTAAACCCAATCTTCATATATTTATGGCAGTCTCACTTCTTGTTTCCTTTTACTTCTAATGGGTAGTTTTATTGTTAATTGGGTTTTTTTTTACTGATTTTTATTTTTTAATTTACAAAAAAAACAAGAGTATGAATAATTGAGCAAGACATTTTTATTTTTGTTTAAAAATACATTATTTGTTTAGATAGTGTTTGTTGATCAAGATATAGGGTGAGAAAAGTGATATATGAAAAATATTTCGAACAAAAGTGATTTTCATTGTATTTGTTAAATTTAAAAGATAATCTTTTGAAAAGAAGTTACGTGACTTCTTATATAAGATTTTTCAAATAAATTTATCTTAAACCTTATAGATAAAAAAAATGACTTATATATCTTCTAATATATTTCAAAAAATTTAATAAATAGTCAAATAAAAGTTTTAGAATATTTTTTATCTTTATTTTGACAATTTTCATATCTTGATCTGAAAATTATTTCAGTCTTATATTAATAAATCTTATCTTACTTATTTTAACAAATATTATCGTTGAAGATATGTTTTTGTATCCATTTACATAAAAAATTAATATAAACAGTCAATGATACATTACTTTAAGTAAAAGTAAAAAATTTTATCATATTTTTTGCATAAATTTCACTTGTAAAACTCAGAACTTCTTCACAATCAACAAAGCATTGAAGGGCTTAGTTAAATGCAGATTTATTCTCTTGCACGCGGGCATGTAAGCGGGGTGGGGTCCATGCTCAGCCAATGCTTCTCTCGAATTTTACTCATGTGTTTTATAAATATTATGTTATCCAACATAAATAATATAACATTCTTATAGTTAAATGAACACTCATTATTGGCAACGATCTTTTTTGTTGGTGACAAATATTGCAAAGAAGAGATAGAAAGATGTGGAAGGGGAATGGAGAGACATGGAAAGAAAAGATAAAGGAATTATTTAAGAAAAGGGATAAAATAAATAATTTTGATATTTTATTAAAAATAGGGAGATTTATACAATTTTTCAAAAATTTGAAAATTGTAAACTCTAATTTTATATTTTAACTCTTTTGTGCCAACATTTAAAAGTTTTATAGTCATCTTTATTACAATAATAATAGCATTCGGCAGTGGAGATTGGCATTTTTGGCAAAATACATATTTTAACCTTTTATACTTGTATTTTTTTTCATTTACACATTCGAACTTTTTTTTTTCAAAAGTACTATTGAACTTACAATTTCAAGTCAATTGTATTCTTAATTTTTTTGTTGTTTAAGAGTGTAATTGATTTGAAACTCCGTAACTTATATATATGTTTGAAATAACAAAAAGTTTTAATGTCTAAATGAAGAAAAGGCCTAAGTAAAGGACTAAAATATATATTTGACTCGGCATCATTTTATAACTTATTTGCCTTTTTATTTAATTTTAATTTATTATAAACTAAATTTGTTGAAATTAATGGATTTTAAATATATGAATTGGTAAAATTTCTAAGATCGGACTCGACTATTCATATGAGATGCGATAGAGTGGACATATTCGTTTAGGTGAATGGACATGTCTATTTGGATATGAAAGGTGTAAGGGAAGAGATATATACCTTTACCAAATGGTATAATTTGAACTGTCAAGTCACGTCTAAATATGAAAGATATAATTTGAAGATTCAGATTAAATTGAATTAAAGAACATGACATTTCACAATTAAAAATCAATTCAAGTCATTAATTTGATACGTTTGTTCTCTAACGTACTTTTATAATTCTCTATTATTTTCAAGTACAAAAGATTCTAATCTTTTCTATCAAATAAAGAAATAGAGTACTATTAAATTTGATTTACCTGTCAATGTTAGTATTGTACTACACTAATTCTTTAAATAAATGTTGTATTTTAGGAAATAGACGTCCATTGATCTTTTAGTGAGGCAAAATTTATCTTAAGAAAGTTTACTTTGACATACCTCATTTCAATCAGGTTTTATGGTCCTTTTATAAATCTTCTTTCATTGAATAGTTATGTTTTCATTTTGTTGTTAATATGCATAATATCCTAGATAAATTCAGATTTCATTCCAACAAGATTAACCTTATTAAAACGTATTTTCTTATATTCCAACGGCAACGAGGCTCGGATTTGTGGTCTCTGATGTCAGGGCATATGGTGTCGATGAACAAAGACAACCAATGTTTGGGCCTGGCATATTTACAAACACGTGGCAGGCATGAAAAAGTGAAAGCTTGGGACCCAAAAGAATTAGAGGCCAGAAGATTTCACGAACCCATGCTATGGCAAACTACGGCCTAGCACTGAATCGGATGAGCTGGGTCCGTCCGAGTACGAGCTATCTCCACAAAGAGCTAGCCCTCTAAAATAAAAAAAAAATTACCCTTATGTTGTGATCAAAATCTATTCGGTTCTTAGAACCAGATACTCATAAATTTAAGAAAATGCATTAGTAAATTAAAATGCAGCTTTTTAAAAAATTATCTAAAAAAAATGTCCAATTTTGCTAACTCTTCAAGTTGTTATTAAAACAAGATTAAAAGTCTCCAATTTAAGTATATTTTATATTTAAGTCAAATTTAAAAGTGAATGGGTTAATTATTATGATGTTACTAATACAGTAGTGAGAACGTTTTATGTATGTATTATAGATAACAAAGTCTCAAATTAACTTGATAAAACCTAATCTAATCTCGTGGTTTAAGCATTTATTTAGCAAGAACAAAAATTACACTAAAACAGTAAACCACTCTGAGGGTGTACCCACTCTGATCATCCCAGTACTCAAGGCTAAGAATTTGAAAAACGCATTGTTTATTAATCAGGCTGAGAACAAAGCGACAACTAGTTTAATTCAAACACTGCCCCTAATCGTGTCGGTGTACCCACTCTGATCATCCCAGTACTTTGACCACAGCATCACGCCGCCGTACTTGGGAGACGACTTTATCTCCGGCAGGATCTGGGTCGTCAGCACGCTCGCCGGAATGAACCCACTTCCGGCGGCCCCCGGCGACGCCGGCAACCCCAAGAACACCCTCCTAGCAGGTATGGAAGCAGTCCACTTCTTCCAGGACTTGATAATCTTATCAGTGTTCCCTGCAGTGTACTGGCAAGGAGGATTGTTATAGAATTGAACCCAAACATAGTCAAAAAGGCAAGTCTTGTTAAGCGCAGAGCCTAAGAAGTAATCTGGAAATGGACACTGTGGTGCAGCAGTTAAGTACACTTTCCTTCTTCCGAACTTCCCAAAAGCTGATAAAAAGAGAGCAAGATCATCCCAGTACTGGTTTGAGCCAAGCTCTATGTCAAAATCTATGCCATCCAATACAGCATCGCCCAAAGGCCGAAACTTTGACCTTCCACCCAAGAAAGCATTCCATAGATAGGCCGATACATTTTTTGCATCGGCTTTGGAAGCTAAGGAGTAGCTGCCAATGCCGCCACCGATGGAGAGCATGACTTTTATGCCCATCTTCTGGCAGAACCGCACGCCGTCGCTCACGGCAGTGCAGCCGTTGGCGGAGGGGTTGCAGTGGCCGGAGAGGTCCATTACTGGGGTCTGACCCTTGCCGAATATGTAGAGGAAGGCTATGTTTACGAAGGAAAATTTCTTGGTGGCACATGTTTCGGCTAAGGTACCCTCCTTGCCGTTTTGACCCCAGTAAATGGCGATGCCTCCGCCGGCCACGGCGGTTAGGGTTAGAGGCAGGAGGAGGAAGAGGAGGGAAAGGATGAAAGTTGTGGGTTGAGGTTTTCTAGCCATTTGTTGGTGGTGAATCAATGAGAACAACTCTGTTTTCATGTGGATTTTATAGAGCTAATTTAAGGGCCTGTTTGTTGTGGTGGTGTTCAAGTGCTTGACTTGGATTTCCTCTTTTCCTAAGCAAAAATAGTAGCAAAATGATTCAATGGCTAGAGAATATTAGAAGGATATTGTGCATTATGTCATTCATCCACTTAAATTAATGAACCTTATAACATTAGAAAAACTAGAAATCAAACACAAAATCCCAAACTGATGAAATCACCCACTCCGAGTTATCAAGGCCGGCCTAAGGCTATTTAAGCATGTGTCTAGGGCCCCAAACTAGGGGGCCCAAAAAAATTTCAGAAGCCGATTATGTCTTCTAGTTATTGTCTAAAATTATTTTATTTTTAATTAATAATTGAAAAGAGAGAGAAAAATAATTATAAAGAATTTAAAATAAAAAATGATGAAAATTACTGAAACAAAATAATTAATTTAATTTCATTATTAAAATAAAATTAATAATTTTTTATTTTTTATTTTTTATTAAGGAGTTAGTGCCTAAATTAATAATGGCCTAGGGCCAACCCCTTGAGCTGGCTCTGAGAATTATTGTTGTTTCATTTCTGCTTTACCAGCTGCATGGCTGGCACATCTGAAGGAAAATGATTCTAAACAGTCTACATTTTTTTTACCAACAGATCTCTTGGTACTTGATTATTTATTTATACATTTTTTTTTTTGTTATCAACAGATCTCTTGATACTTGGTGATGTACTTGAAATATAAATTGATGATGTACTTGAAATATATATTATTAATATACGTACTGACAAGAATTTTGAAGGACTACGAATCTTAGTGATCTTATCTAGAAATTAGTAACGGTAAAAAAAAATAATGTATATCCATTAATTTATAGAATTGTGATACTGTTATTAATTCTTCTTGTTGTTACTATTATAGTAGAAAGAATATTTTTAGTTATAAAACTTGCCAAGAGATCTGACTACGTAATTGAATTGGAGATCAATGATTGAATAACAATTTACTTATGTATATTAAAAAATATATATTAAATAAAATTGATAATGACATTATCAAAATATAAAAACACGTCAAGCATAATTATAATAATTTATCAATATATTTTCTTTAGTATTATGTTATTTTATTTTTTTATTATTTAAAAATTTCTAAATCCGTAACTGATCATAAATATAAACTATTCATGCATTCCTACAGAATATCATTTAAGTCGTGAATTTCTCCACCATGGGAGTTGAAATATAATAACATCACTACGTTTACATATACCAAGTGGAGATCTTTTCAATGACTTCTAACTCCACTTTCCAATACAAAAATATCTGAAATGTACATTTTTACTGTAAGCTCAGCAAAACACCAATTAAGAATCATGCTTTTGGCTTACTGATAAAGGTTGCCTGCCAGCATACACGATATATATATATATATGTATAAATTATTAAATAAAAAATTATACATATAAAATAGCATGACAGAGTAATAACGGGCTGCATTCTAAAATTAGAAATGTTTATAAAAATAAATTACAGTTATAAAAATTATTATTATTATTTTATGTTAATAATAATTTTATACAAAAGTTTTATATAGAATACCAACTTATTTTTTAGATAAGTGGAGGGATGTGTGGTTGACCCAATGGCCCCGTTTACCCGACCCAATGTATTGTGCCGGTCATTGTGGAACCTCCACAACCAACAATTCAATCTTAGCCATCGCATCAATATAATTAAGTTCTTTGTCATTCATAATATAAATTTGGGAAATTTGAAATAACCAATTTATAATTTTATGTAATTGTAAGAATTATTTTTTACATAGACTAAAATGATTAATTTATCTTTTATCAACTTAATCTCATACCTAGATCTAAATTTGAATATGAGAGAGAGAAAAGGGATTAGGCTTCTCATGAAATTTCACTAAAAACACCATTATAGTATTTTTTTTTTCTTATTATCAAATCTATAACATAAAGATAAAAATATATAATAAACACATAATAACAATAAAGAACAAAACATAATAATATCATATATCATAAAAATTCTCCATAATAAAAGTAACAAGACATAAATTCTACAAGATAATGATAGCGACTAGGCAAATATTGAGGTAGGTGAAGCCTCGACAAAGATGATAACACATGCGGAGATAGAAAGAGGTGGAGAAGGACACAAATGGTGACCAATATGATGATGTAGAAGGCAAATCTATATAGAGATGGAGCCTAATAGAGACGTCGACTAATATGATGACATAGACAGAGGCTAATAGAGTGAGAAGAAGAAGACGCTCAACGCAAGTAGAGCTCGACAAACAAAGGCGAAGAAGGATGCTGAAGGCTGCTAGTGTAGGATTAATTTCTGGGAGAAGCAATTCCTTCTAGGGATGGTCTTTGATAAGTGTCAGTGGACACAATCTCCAACCTTGGTCACTTGGGCATATCTTTCGGTTTACTTCTCTCATGATGACTCAGGGATGAGTTCAGCGAGAGTGCGAGTGATGATGTGTAATCCAAAAAAACAAAGGCGGAGAAGGTGTTGGAAAGCTTTGAAAGTGCAAATGATGAAGCTCTAGAAAGGGACTTCCTAATTTCAACTCAGGAAGTCACTTTTCGGAATTTTCTTTTCTTTGTGTTTTAGCAATTTACTTTCCATTGACCAGAAAGTAAATTACTTTTACTTTGTTGTTTTCCTAGAGCTAGCCAAACACAAGAAAACAAGGAAAGTGCTTTTTGAGAAAGGAAAATGTTTTTGGCCAAACAAAACGGAGCCTAAGTAAGCGAAGCGTTACCAATAATCGCCACATGAGCAAACCCCATTTTGAAAATGATGAAACCGATGTGTATCCCTGACAATGATTTTGCGTTCAGCAATCTTGGATATAAGCTTGACAGCAATATGGCAGTCCCCACAAACACGTAGATTCTTGGTAATCCGGATTGGCGTACCAGGTTTGGTATTAATAAGTGCGAAGACGATAGCTAACTTCTCACTGTGAACTGTTAGATGATATTGCTTATCCTCTTCCTCCAAATCATGAAGCGCTGAGTCTGTCTCAGGTGCATAACCTGCCTCTTTCATCTTTCCTACCATTACATCCAACTCTTCGTAGATCTCCTTGGATTGTGGATGGGATTGGTCGCCAGCAAGAAAGGTGTGGACCTTATGATCAAGCTCGACATTGCTAAAACCAGGTGTTTTCTTGATTCCTCTTCCCTTCATGATTGATCGAATGGCGGAAACTTCTTCCCATCTTCCAGCCTTCGCATAAATGTTTGATAACAAGACATAATAACCAGCCTGCTCCGGAACCAATTGAAAGAGATGATCTGCAGCTATAATCCCAATATCCATCTTTGAGTAAATCCGGCAAGCACTCAACAATGCCCCCCAAACCCTCTCATTGGGTTCCAAAGGCATCTGCTTAATGAAATCATAGGCCTCATCTAGTTTCCCAGCACGTCCTAACAGATCAACCATGCAAGCAAAATGTTCTAACCTTGGTACCATCCTATACTTCTTAGTCATTAATTTATAAAAATACTTTCCCTCATTCAACAATCCCGCATGGCTGCATGCAGAGATGATGGAAACAAAGGCAATTGAATCAGGAGTGACACCCGAATCCTGCATTTTGGAAAAAAGAGCAACAGCATCACAGCCTTGCCCACTTTTACCATAAGCAGAAATTATTGAAGTCCATGACGCAACATCCCGGTATTGCATTCCATCAAACACTTCCCTTGCATCATCTAAACATCCACACTTTGCATACATGTCAATCAAGCCATTTTCCAATGACAAATTGGGTCGAAGCCTTTTCCTTTCCACACACTCATCGATGTGCCTACCAAGTGACAGAGCTGAGAGGTCCCCACAGGCAGGAAGAACACTGGCAAATGTGATTGCATCAGGTTCCATCCCACGAGATTCCATCTCCAAATAAAGTTCAACTGCTAATGCAGGCATAGAATTTTTCATATAGACTGCAACCATCACATTCCATGAGATCACACTCTCTTTAGCCAATTTCATAAACAGCTCCTCAACAAATGAAATATTTTTAGCAGATGTGTTAGTTACAGCAGGCAAGAGGCTAGCCATTGTGCCAGCATCTGCTTTTATGTTGAATAACTCCATTTCTCGACAAACTCCAAGCGCGTCATCAAACCGTCCATTCTGTGCATACACAGCAACCATTGAATTCCAGGAAACAGCATCTTTGTGAGGCATTTCATCGAGCACCCTGCGAGCCTCCACCAAACAACCACATCTGCCATACATGGCAACCAAACCATTACCAGTAAAAAGGTTAGAATCATGCCCTATTTTCGCAACCGCAGCATGAGTTTGCATTCCAAGCAACAAATTATCCGACTCAGAACACGCTTTTAACGCACAAGGGAAGGTATAATGATCAGGACTAACGCCATACTTGGACATGGTCCTGTATTCGACAAGAGCATCTTGGTAAAACTGGTTGTTCACGTAGCTTCTGATCATGACATTGAAGAAGATAACACCTCTGTCAGGAAATTCGTCGAATACGTGGCGCGTGATCTCGGGATGGCCACAAGCAGCATAAGCCCTCATAAGTTTGATGCCAATGGATGGGTTTGAGCGCAAACCTTGATCAAAGATGATCTTGGCATGCAGTCCTTTTAACGTTCTGATATCTGGGTATTTGTCCAATATTTGACCACAAAACTCCTCCGAAATGGCTGTGCTTTCTCGAGAAAATTTAGGTGGTTGGAGTGAGGAAAGGGGGGTTTCTAGCTTAGTTGCGGTTGAAAAATGGCGGGATAGCGTGAAGGGTCTCGGCATGGGGATCGTTGATCGCAACGTGCTTGGAACTTGAGACTAGAGAATGAATGAAACCCACACCTCGTGGTCATGGGAGTAGTTGTCTTGATGAGCCTAAGGTGCATAAATCGATCCCCATAGATGCTATGCTTTCCGGCTTCTGCTTGGGCGTAGGCGGCCATCTTTGGCTGAAGTGAGGAGTGTTGATGTAAACCATCTGATCAAGAAAGCAACTCGCGCGACGGATCGTGCACAGATGAGGATTGACATGTGTCATATCACTTAATATGCAGTTAGGCAAAGTGTTTTTCACTTTACGTTATTTTTGTACATATTAAATTATATAAAGGGATATTATGATCAAAATATCTCTCATCTTCATACGCCTCACGTGTCTCTATGCGTCTCATAAGAGACATTTTTATCATTAATATATCTTTATGTAGTTCAAGATATACACAAAGATATACTAATAACATTATTCTTTTCGTACTACGTCAGTTATTCGATGCACAATTCCAATATTATAGAGGTTAAGCCTTAACCCATCCACAATAATTGGCAATTATTTCAACATGGCCATGGTGTGCATGATACATGATACATCATACAAGATTCATTATTAGGCACTTTTAGGGTACAGGTCAAGTGATTGGATCATAATAAATTAAGATTTGTATTAATAAATTATGAGTTCAATTCTTTATCGTACGTAATGAGATAAAGCTTTCATATGTAATTTACCTCTTCTACAGAAATTGAGTACATAAACGACGAGAGACCGTGAAAAGCTGATAATTCTAAGATTCAATATTAGGTGAGCACAACATTATATCACTAAGAATAGGGGCATAATGATTACAATAAGCATAAAAACCTATTATGGTCTAATTAATTTGGTTCTAATTAATTCACTCCCTTTTTTTATTTTTAATATAAATTTTTTTAATAAAAAATTCAAACAAGAATCAACATAATGCAATATTTTATTTTAAGTTTAGTTTCTAACTCCAAAAAACAAATTAAACAATAACCAAATTCAACATTCAATTTAACATCAAGCTTTACAAAACAAAACAATAACAAAATATAACATTTAACTTTAAACTCTACAAAACAAACTTATAACCAAATTTAAGGGTTTTCTTTGGTTGAGGATTGGGGTGCCAAAAGAAGAGAATGTAGAATGTATATGCCGTATTATTAATATTTAATGTTATTTATTATTATAAAGTATAATTAAAAATATATTATTATTAATAACCTTAACAGCTTTTCAATCCTGAACTAATATCGAATTGGACTGAGCTAAATATAGAAGCAAGAGTTCAAGTACATGGAATCACATATATATATATGTATATATATATATATAAGTAGCTAACTAATAAACAATTGGAGGTATCATGAAGTTAGAAAGGGTTTACAGCATTTTACATTGGCATCCCATAGTACATAAAGGAACAAATCTTATGTGTAAGCTAAGTTATTGACTTGATGTGTGCAATGGATTAAGGATGTTACTTGGCCCAAGCATGAAAGCTAACGCCTCTTCAGGCAAGTCAGCAAAATATCTGGACCTTGAATCACCTATCATCTTGAAACAAAGCCTTTGAAACAGAAACAGAGGGGTTACTCCCATTGTGGTTCTTCACCATCATTGGTGTCTCACAAACTACATCGTGGTTTCCCCTATGCCGAGCCTTCCTCTTTGGTTGCTTCTGTGACAACTCAGATTTTGCTCTTGCAGCCTTTGGCTGCTTTGGAGCCCAAACCCTCTGCAAATCCGGCACCCAGGTTGTGAACGAAACAAATCTGCGAGCCCTCTCTCTCCTCTCTTGAGCCTCGGTTAACCTGCGGGCGTGCTCCTCTTTGTTAACATCAAGGGGACTGTCCTGATTATGTTCCAGTGATTGGAGAGACTCATTTTCTGCTGAGGTTGATTCGTGAATTCTATTAGTTTCAGCAGCCTCATATCTGTCTTTCTCTCTCCAGGAGTGATTACTGTCCTCGCTGTTGAGCAGTCGAATCAAGGATTCATTCTCATCACCGTATGGTAACAGATCCATTTTCCTATAGATTTTGTGAACCACCTCGCAAAGGACATGAGAGTACCTGAAATTTAACATTCAAACATGACTTAATCTGACTGCTTCTAATTCTAACTTCAGGTAAACAATGCAATGATCACACTGCTGCTATGCTGCAAACTCAAGAATGAAAGAACACAGTGACGTTCATCATTTGTTCTGAAAGAATTATAACGAATGCAAACTAAATCATAGGTCTGTAAACATTAGAGTGCTCCCTGTAAAAGTATTATGCAATATATTAGTGGGATTAAGGCTTGGAGTTGGGGGGGGGGTGTCGTAGTATTCAACACCAGATAATACATGACATGAGATATAATGGTTTTACAGATGATATGGTCATGAATGGAGATGGATGGAAAGCTAAAATTCCTGTAACTGGCCCCACCCATAAGATTAAAGGATGGAATCGCTGTTGCTGTTGTGCTTTCAGCAGCAAGTGACAAACCAAAATAGGGCATTCAAACTTCATGATTGCTGAAGCTGTCGATCAAGATGAACATGAATCTATTTGTCTGACAGGTATTCAGCTTAAGATCAATTTGAAATACCAAAAGGAGTCCAACTGGAAAACCAACCTGAATGGCAATTTAATGTGATAGGAAAGAACAGCCTTATATGTTTTAATATGAGAAAGACTAAATAAAGATAAACAAGAAATTAGAAGTCTCATCTCCAAAAGATAAAATCCATAGCACTTTGCCCCAGTGATAAGCGTTCAGTCCTGAAGGTTCTTGGTGAGGTCCAACTAGTATTAGAGTAGGTCATAGGTTCGAGTCTCCTCCGGGGCAGTTCTGGGGGATTGAGAGATTTTAGTGATCCATAGTTCATGGCCCAGCGCAGTTGGGGGGGGGGGGGGGAGGGGGGGATTGTTGGTCCATTGCTCATGCCCCAGCAACTACTTTGTGGGATTGCCTATTTGTGAGGCCTAGGAAGAAGGTTGCACACACAGTATGGATAGGGATAAAGAGTTGCGTCACTACTAACAGTTTAAGTTTTTGGCATGATGATAAGCGTTCAGTTCTGAAGGTTCCTGGTGGGATCCAACACTTTTGAGGTCTTTAATGTTCACAAGTTTAATTATGAAGTACTACTATAAACTCACTTGCCACCACCAGAGAAAGAAAAAGGAAAAAAAAAGTCTTATTTGTGAAGGAATTGCGAAACATGCATTGAGCAATTAAAACATATAGGGCAGATTTATTTGATTTAGAGTCCAATGATAAAATGAATCTGATAAGAGAGCCAGTGAAAATAGCGCTGAGGGAGAATTGATAGGCTGTTTAGCGAACTTAAAACAATCAAAGAATGGATCATGGTCTATTAAGTTTAACACCATTGACTAGATCAAAAACATTTTCATTTTGAAATTCCCTTTCCTAACAATTAATGTGAAACTAATTGTAATCATAGATCAAGTTTCTATGTTTAGAATGTATGCATTTCTCTATAACCATATACATATGCTTACATGCTTGGATATAAGTAAAATATATACACATAGGTATACTTGCGTGACTAATCTCTGGAAGGAAAGAAAATGAAAATCTGGAAGAGAAATTAATTAGGCAAAGAATGAATTATTGCTCCAGCATGCAAAATGGGAATGAGATCTTAGTATGCAACCACTCTATACAAGCTACAAAACTGCGTAGCATAAAATTTTGTCAAGGTACGTCTTCTAGCTTTATACCTGATTTTAATGGTTTTCTCAACATAATCATAAAGGCTCAAATGGCCATGAAGCCCTCCTTCTACAAGGTATTGAATGATCTCTAAAAGCATACAAATCTCCTTCACAAGCTTTCGTTTTGTGGATGCTTCAACACCCTCCCCAACCATTGATCGGAGTATCTCCATGCGTAATAAAATCTGCAATTCATGTCTTGCACTAATTAAGGAAACTACATGGGAAGTGGAGCTAAATTATTACCTCCAAATAACTTATTTTCTTAACAAAACAAAAGCACCAATTTATGATGCATAGATGTATGGAGTAGTATATAATTAAATAGAAAAGAAAAAAATAAAGGAATAAAGGATACTCTCTAACTGTTTCTGCTGAAGTTAAATTGGCAGATCCTGGATCAGACGCTGGAAATGATTCATCAGCATCCTTGGGCCCCTCCTTCAATTGCTTGGGTTCCTTAAGAAGAAGTTTTATTATACTACTAGCAACTGCCTTCCCACAACAGGTATCGGAATTTCCTGTTGGTGTTTCACTCTCCAGACTATTATCTGCATCATTCTTTTGGTATAACCAGTAAATGGACAAATTCACTAGTCGCTCAGCCAAGATCTGCAAGTCCACCCCTTTGGACTCAATACCATCTTGGATCTTCCTAGGCAAATTACTGAAGAAGGATTCTGAAGTTTCTGAACAAGAAACAAAAGCAGCTCCCTCATGTATGTTAGAAGATCCACTACAGAAATACGAGGCAATTGGTTGTTCACTTTCATCATGTGCTCCAATTAGTCTTTCATCTATGTCTCTTTCAACATATTGACAAGATCTGGATTCATTTGGTACAGGTAAGCAACCATAGTTTGATTTCTCAATCTGTTTCATCCAGCACTTGAAAAATTTCAACTTCTTTGAGTCATTATATTTGCTGGCCAAGTAGACCTCCTCCAACTCCAATACAGAGCATTCAAAGGCTGCTTTGTGGAATGAGAACCAAGTTAGGTTCTGATATGCAACTTTTTTATTCTTTTTTCTATTTTGATCTCCCAGAGATTCATTGTTTAGAGATGACAAAATTCCCAATTGAGAGCTGACAGACCCAGTTGAAATGTTATGAGAATAGGGCTTCAAAAACTCATCTACTTTAATTAAGTTCTTCCACAAATATCTTCGTCTACAATATAGAGAAGGCCGGAATGAGCAGTAAAAGGCTTAAGGATACCTGTTAAACAATTCCCATTTCCTCTTGAAAGAGAGACAACAGCCACATAATCTTTCCTACAGAGAAAACATAACAAAATTTGCCATATAGGAAATATCTTTCCATGAATGAGCTCACCCATTTCACTTAATAGAATTTTAAGAACTCTATCAGCAAAAAAAGTGCTTAATTTTTTCTTCATACTTCTCCCTAATTCTCCGGAGCCTCCTCGTACTAAAATAAGATTAGACGAGCAGCTTTCAATTCTCATGTCCTCTTTACACTTCTGAACTGCTCTTATGTGAATCTTTATAACTCCCTCACCAAGATATTCCCAAAATCTGTCAACTTGTTTAAGTGCTTCACTTTCTGTGTTTCTAAAGTCTAGTGTATGCATAATTTCAGCTGTCATAAGTTTTGATGGCTTCTTCAAATCCAGCATTTCAAGATCACAGCACTTGCACTCCAAAGGCCTTCCCATTACATCCGATATCTCAAGAGTCAGTTGGGCGTGGAAACTTTTAGAATAATTACAATTAAGACAACTGAATGAAATCCCCATCATTGGATAAATCAATTGAAACGGAATAAGAGCAGAGCCCAAGATAATGGAGTCCGTTGAACAGAACCCCCAGCCTAAACTCCTAATCCCATCCTTTAGAAACCCCAACTGTGACAAGGTTTCATCTGTCTCTATCTTGTCTCCATTGTCCCCCACGATAAACTTAACACCAACCCAAGTACAGTGAATATCTCTACTAACATAAGCATCACTAACAGAACCAAAAAAATTCTGAAAATTTTTACAGAACAAATCTGCATTGCTTAGTAACTCATTGTCCACGCCGACATTCATAAATTCAGATAAGGAATTCGATACACAGTCCAGTGGCAACAACAAAAGAACCAAATTAGGCCGAACATTCGGAAAATTACTGACTCTACCTGAAAGATTTTCATTCTGCGACTCCCAGGAGTAATCGTGGACAAGCTGAAGCAAGGACCCGGCCACGTGAGCGGCACGTGGGGGTGAAGTTGCAGATTCTGACGATACTGGGGAAGAAGAGAGAGAATCGAGAGTTCGGGAGAGGGAACTGAGGGTTTCGGAAGGGTGGTCGAATGAGAGTGAGGCGGCGGCGGAGGACGGTTTGTGGACGAGGCGGTGGACGGCGGACGAGGAGAGGAGAGGCGAGAGAGATGAAAAGAAGAACTTGAAGGCGAAGAGACAAGACGAGAGTGGTCGGAAGGCGACTAGGTTCCTCGCGGCGGCGAAGATGGTTGTGAGGTAGGGGCTAGGGTTTTGGAGGCGCAGCAGTGGCTGGAGATCTATGAGCAAGACTATCCTCTGTGTTTGTGAGTAATCTACTGGATCCACCATTGTCGATTTCTGAGGTTTTCCAGCCTTGCGGATAAGAAAGAGGAATGCTGGAGAGAGAGAGAGAGAGAGAGAGAGAGAGAGAAGGTGGGATTGATTCGACTTTCAGATCTGAAATCTGAATTCTGTTGTTTGGCGGGAAAGAGGAAAATGGCGCCTCTATTTCCTTTGGTTTGGAATTACTTTTTCTTTTTTAAAAGTTTTGTTTGGACATAACGTTGAAATAATGTCATTTAAATTTTGAGTAAATTACATTATTATTTGTCAGTGAATTTCATATTATGTGACTACTTAATTATTGCACTTAATTTTTGTTATTACAATCATTTGACTTTAATTTTTGTTCGAATTTAGTTTTTTATTTTTTATCAAATTATGTTAATAAAAATTAGCACGATATGTGTTAATATAAATTTCAAAATTATTTAATTTTATATATTAAATGATTTTATTATATAAAATTATATTTAGATAAAATTGTACCAAGACTTGTATTTAGTTGCTGGCTAATTAGCATCACAGTTTGCAATTAAAGAAACCAAAAAAGAAAAAAGAAAAGCGGAAGGCATTTTTTATATTTTAATATGTTGAAAACAAATCCTGCTTAATGCATACTGATACCATTAATAATTTTGGTGGTCCTGACTCCTAATTTTTATTTACTGGATTTTAAAACTTATCGACAAAAATAGACGATTATCCTTTTAAGTATTATTTTTATTTTTAACAAACCCTAATTATCCCAAACAAAGGTACTTTTTTTTCCGTGTTTGGCACGCTGAAAACTAGGGTCAATTTCGACCTAAAAATATGCCTTTCCCGGCCCCAAAAGACAGGTGGTACTCTCGTCATGGCACTGAAATCCAAACACCAACCTGGCTAATGTGTGGACGTTGGCACATAAGCCGACTCTCCTCTCCTTTCCACCCTACTGTTCCAACAAAAAGCACTTACTACCAGAACTGAACTCGAAATCCGATCGAATTATGTAGATCTATTGATGAAGCCGGCCAGTACGATCTGTTTAAGAGAAATCGCGTAGATTGAACAAATTTCATTCTGAATTAGGAAAAATGCAGACCAAAGGATCCAATATCCGGCTCTCCGGCTTGGCATATAGATCCAGGATTTCGACTCTGATGCTCTCCATGATTGCCACCATGGCTTGCTTCTACGTCGCCGGCCGGTAATTGTTTCCCTCTCTGTTCAATTCTTCGCAACTGTAACTCAATTTTGTTTAGGTTTTCTCAATCTCCTCGTCACGACTTTACTTGTCTGATCCATATGTTGTTCGTTAACATTACATGTTTTTCATTTCCTGGTAGTTTATGATTAACGTCCGCAGTTTTATTAAGTTTAGCTATTATCTCCGAAAATAACTGATAAAAGTTAGTAGACATCTGTGAACACGGCTCGACTAGTCCTTATGCAAACTAGTTAGGTCAGCTACCTATCCATTTCTCAATCCGCTCACCATAATTCCGGTTAATCCATAATGTATCTTCCTGTCATTCCATAGTAGATATTTTCATATACACAAATAAATACATATGCATATGCGCGTATGTGGGGCTTTGACGGATCTGGGTGTATGACCTGTATACATGCAAGCATATCCAGTGATGTGCTATGTTAAAATTTCACTTTTTTCATTTCAAACCCTACCTCTAAGATGTAGCTTGCTTGTAAGGGACTTTGACACATACCTCCTTTCCAGCTTTAATCGTAAGGTAAATTACTAAAAAATACCAAACTTTCATAAGTTTATCAATTCTACACCAAACCTTAAAAATTATCAACTTTGCATATAAACTTTTAATCATGTATCAGTTATACAATACGGTGATAAATTATCTAACGGAGTAGAGCTCCGTTGAAGCGGGGTGATGTAGCAAGCTGATGTGTTTAACAGATGTCAATGTGGAAAATATGTGCCACATCAACCTGTTTAGTAAACTTGTTCAAGTTTGGTATATTTTTTCCACAGAATTTGCCGTTAATCATATATGAACAGGAAACTGTTCTTCCATGAAATGGTACAGAACACTATTTTCCAAGCAGAGCCAAATACGGCCCCTTCATTTGCAGTTCTTACCATCATCATTAGCTACTTTCTCTGGTTTCTTTTTGGTTAACCCTTTTACCAAACCTTGTAGCATAATTTGCCCATTTTGCTGTAACCCAAGACTATTTCCATCAAACTTTTCATCTTTGTTAATGACACCTAAAATATTTGTGTTCATTTTTGCAGTCATTCAACCATATTCTACTACACATTGTTGTGCAAATAATATAAAAAAGATGTACAATGAATGAAATGAAAGAAAAAAGAACACAAAATTTGTGGTTTGGTTATTGGTTAATTGTCCCTATTAATACCATAGTTACACAATTTGTGGCATCCCCCATGAACTATATTTCCGATTGCGTGAATCTGTTTTGCAGTACGAATGCGTACTGAAACAGGGAGGGATGCGACTTGGATAGCCAAAAATGGCAATCCCAAAATTATGAACAGTAGAAGGGCTGATAAACTGGTTTTTATTCATTCGAATATTCGTCTTCAATCACGATTTTGTCAAAATTATGAAGTTGGACCTTATAACATAGAGAATTCTATTACCAGATTGGAGGAGATGAGATTGGGTTCTCTAGATGGTGAATATGTTGAAATGCCAAACAAAGAGGAAGCTACATAAGATTGCTCAAGAGCTTTGCTTGCTGCCACATACAACAAGCCATCATCTAAGCTTTTGAAAGGAAGCAATTGTAAAGATAGGGGAAAAAAGTAAATTATAAACAAGCTGGTTAGAGATTTGGGATTTAGGTGCTCTTATCATTAAGCTTTTGAGATGATTGTTAGCTTCAAGTTTGTTATCTTAGCATTCAGTATTTTTTTTTTTCTTCCCTTGTTTTGGTTGAACTATTATTGTTTTAGTTAAGTTGAACCTTATTCTCATTGCAATATCTTATGAATATAACAAAAATTTCCTTTGAATTGTAATAAGTGTACCAATACATTATTCAAAGTGAACCACAAACCAAACCTGTATACCAACTAATCCTACCCCCACAAATACGTATCTAGCTAAGTAGCATACCTTGTACCCGAATACATACCATGAATCAGGACGTACAACGTTTGTACCCGAATATGTACCATGAATTGGGACGTTCAACGTTCCGTGTAACTATGATTAATACCACTGATGTTTGGAAGGATTTTTTAGCTCACAGCCACGCACTATACAAGGTCATGCTTATGTGAATCTAATATAACATGTCTATCAAGACACATTTATCATCCAACCTCATCCTACGTAGATCACAACATTTGTAGTTAGCATTTTTAGCTCATGCACAAGCTACAAGCATTTCAGCACACCTGGAATTTGATTATTACCAGTCATTTCTCTTTTAAGAGACATATCGCTGAATATGCTTCCTTTTCTTTTATTCTCTGGAGTTAGTTTGTGGCAGGATTCCCAGAACAGGGTCTATTTAATGAAAGAGCTTGACAGGATTACTGGACAGGTAATAAAATGTTTGTTGATCTTGCAATTTCTTCTGGATAGATGTTGTACTCGACAAATTAGGTGGTCCAGAGGACTTTCTTTAGGGATTGAGGTTGGGTAGCATTGAAATTCTTTTGCATGCCAAATCAGCACATAGTACATTCTAATTTAGTCAGGCATATACAAAGAGTCATATGATAATGACTATATGGTTGTACCTTAGATGATTACAATTTCCATGACCACATAGAACATTGTTTTACCATGCAAGAGAATACCTGTGGCCTACAATGCCTTTCCTAATTCCTGGATAAGCTTGTGCAGAAATGCGCATTCAGGTATCCAGGAATTTGAATCCTTTTGGCCTATTATGCCGATGATATTAGAATATCCACTAGTTTAATTGGCAAAGTGGAAATATCAACTATGTTTAATTTACGTTGTTTGAGGTCAATAAGAAGTTTGGATTTTGATGGTGTTTGTGAAGCATTATGCATTGCCAGATCCCTGTAAGCAGCTTTTCATCTATCTCATGTTTTTGTACCTGGTTGCATTCAAGCTGAGAAGCATTTCTTTTCACAATCACAAGTGCACAAAAAGAACTTCAATTAGGAAAAAAAGGGAGCACAAAATGGACAAATTTACAGTGGACAATTTAGCTTTCTTTGTTGGTGTTGAGTTAAAAGTTGCTTTCGTTTTTAGGGACGATCTGCAATCTCAGTGGATGATACATTGAAAATTATATCATGCAGGTAAAATTTCATCAGTTATTTTTACTTATATTAAATTTCTGGTTATTTAAACAAGTTTAAATAAGGATCTTATGCTTATTAGGGAACAACAGAAGAAGTTAATAGCTCTTCAGATGGAACTCATTGCAGCCAGGCAAGAGGGTTTCACTGTGAACCACTTGTCAGAGTCTAAAAGAACATCAAAGAAGAGGCCTCTAGTAGTCATAGGGGTAATGACAGGGTTTGGTCACAAGAACAACAGAGATGCGATTCGCAAAGCATGGATGGGAACTGGTAAAGTAGCATACTGTGTTTCTATTTTACTTTTGTTTCTTGGAGTGATATATGTTTTATTAGTTCAGTCCTGGACTCCATGTCATGTTTTTGCTAATATAAACTTTTTGGCACTTCAACATTCCTATTTTATTTGTCTCTCTTGATTGAGTGATATTTGTTCTATTAATCAATCTTGCAAAGGATTTCATTCTTTTATACTAGTACAGTAAATCATTAGTTTGAGAAGTAAGATACCCAAGTATGGCTTTGTGAAATATTGAGGATCCATAAGTTATGTGCTAAAAGTAGGAATATGGATCCCACTTGTTTGCATTAAGCACTGTAGCATGTTATTTCTAACCTGAAAAACATGCACATTGTTTGATAATCTGAAAAGAATGTGACTTTGCAGGAGAAAGATTGATGCTAAGATGTATTGCTATTTGATCAAGTTTACTTCAAATTGATTAAAAAGAGCAAGCTGTTATAGAACTGTACTTACACCAAGGCAGTTGTATAATCAAGTTGATATGTGCCAGAAATGAATGAAGGAGATGGCAGGAGGAAAGGTGAAGTTAGACAACAGGCTGAATCTAAGATGCCTCATGTTGTCGTAAATGGAGCAAACTTTATTTAGCTACAGAAGCATGGTGCTGAAGCTCATTGGCTATGCCTGAGTTCGGCTGAACTAAGTAAAGCCTTAAATTTTTTCTTTTTAAGTTTTTATCTGTTGTCCCTGCCAACTTTTCGTTCATTGAAAGCTTGGCAAATTCATGGTTGAGAAGCAGTTATAACCCTGCAGGGTATGGTTGTCTTGTATCTCTACTTCAGCTAGGGGGTTTATTGATATAAATATTGCACCCTTATGGGAATGTTGATAGAATGCAAGATATAAGGTGAAAATAAGTGTTTAAGGCTGCCATACTGTATATGCAAAAATATGGACAATGCAAGCTGACACTAATTCTTGCTTGATGAGATATCTTCTGTTAGCCACATTTGTCTACTCACTGGCAGCTTTGTCAATCACTATGACTTCTCTCTGTAATTTTTCTTTCTGGCTCAGCTTCTAGGTTTTTGTGAATCAGTTCTTTATACTTGACATCCACTGGCATTGTGAAGTTTTAAAATATGAAATTAATCTCTTATATTAGTAAAATTACTGTACGGTTGCCGTCTTTGGAATATCAAACCTGCTGTTTACCTTTGCAGGTGCAAATTTGAAAAAGATGGAGGACCAAAAGGGTGTCATTGTTCGATTTGTCATTGGAAGAAGGTTGCTTTTTTCTTTGTGTGCGTGCGTGCTTGTGCAAGTATGTTTTTTGTTTACATCTGAAGTACAGTGGTAGTTAGCTGGACTTCAATGTTATGATCAATTGTTTGGCTTGCAGTGCTAATCGTGGGGACAGCTCAGACAGGGGCATTGACAACGAAAATAAGCAAACTGATGACTTCTTCATTCTTGTATGTTCAAGCGATTCATGAATTCTTTTACCAAATTTTATATTGAACTTGTGGTTGAATGTCTAGTTTTTCATTTCTGTTATGTGCTGGGAAATTCATTTGTTACTATGTGTGCACACAGCGATGGGTTTAGTCATGAATGTGTGACCTCGTTTAATTTTGTTCTAATATGAGTAAGCCTCCAAGCAACACAACACATTTCCAATCACTTATATGGTAGAGATAGTGGCACTGCTGGAGTTGGGTGAAGAATTCAAACTAGCTTTTATTCTGAAGCCCTTTGGGGGGCAAATCCCATTTTATTGTCTTCCCTTTTCTTCTTTCCCATTTGAGCAGTATTGCATCAATTTTTATCCTGTGTGCATGGTATGGATGATACCACAAAAATATCTTAAATTGTTTTGATTATCATGTCATTCGCGTGAAAAACAAAAACTAATTAGGTAATCCCAAAAGATTATATCATAAAATGCTGAGTTCCAAAGTCTATTGAGTTGAATGGGATCTTCTCTATTGCAATAAGAACAAAAACTAAGTGGCTGTCAGTTTCCAGCTGGTATGTTGTCATTTGAACTGGACTTTTTATTTCCTCAAAAAGGATATTTTATTGTTCTGGATTTATCAGTAGAAGATGATTCACACTTTCATCAATTTAAGTTCTAGGGGCTACTAGGTTTCTTCCTTCTTGCTTATTATCATAAATATGACAGTGAAGTGGCTTTTGTCAATTGCACTCACCATGAGCACCAAGGGTTCTTGGTTTCCAACTGGTGTACTGTCATTGCACTGGATAGACTTCCTGAGACTGTATGCTTTCTGAGCTTTAGTAAGATAAGAGTCCTATTTTTCCTTCTTCATATAATTTTTTTTGGTTAATTGTGATTTACTTGTATATATTAATACATTTCTTTTATATTTCTTCTGGTTGAGCAATCAAGATGAGTCAATTCTAAATTCATGTCATAAGCTTAAGTGTAGGAAACATGGGCCACAACCAAAAGAACCTGCTCCAAGGCATTTCCTGTAGGAATTCCTCAAATATACAGATAATACTGAATGCCTGCCTTGCGCATTTTTGTAAAGTTAACTTTTTGAGGCACAACTTAAAGCATAATCTCTGGACTTGAAAGGCATATATAATCTTCTGCCTTTAATATTTTCAGAAAGAGTGATTATTTTGTTATCATTAATTATTTTAAAATCACATTTCTTTGTCGCTTGTATCTGAGTTGGCATTTTAGGACAACCTACATTCTTCTCATGAAGTCACTGAGGAAATCACATTTCTTTGTTGCTTGTATCTGAGTTGTCATTTTAGGACAACCTACATTCTTCTCATGAAATCATTGACTTGAATATGTTATAAATTCTAAACAACAGCCTTAGTTGTTACTGCTTACTGGTAAGTATGCTGCAGATGTTTAAATTATAGTTTCTTGTGGAGTTCAAATATTTTTCTTGTCCACTCCATTTTATTATGGTAATCTGGCCTATTTGTCTTATGCAGATATTTTGCAATTTTTACTTTTCCTTTTTTATAGGAAAACCATGTGGAGGCACCTGAGGAGCTTTCAAAGAAGGCAAAATTGTTCTTTGCTCATGCTGTAGAGAATTGGGATGCTGAGTTCTATGCCAAGCTCAATGATGACGTGTATGTAAATATTGGTCAGTAATCAAGGCATTCTCAAATATGACTTTCTAGATGAATTGTATTTCTAGTTTAAGAATATCTAGGTAGAACTATGGAAATTCAGAAGCTAGATCCTACTAAATCAGAAACTGATCTGAGTCTCTCCAGATTATCTCCTACCCTGTGTTATCACTGAGTTATTTATATCTGAATCTTGATATCAGAATTCATAACGTGACTTCTGCAGTACTTGAATGACTAGGAAACTTTCAGTGCACTTTATGTTTCAGCCACCTGTTTAGTCTAGTAAATAGTTCTAGAAGCTACTTGCAATTTCATTCCACTAAAGTGCAGCAAAAATATTGCAGTTTCTCATAGTGTCTTTTGGATTCTACTTTATTAAGGGTTGAGGCATATTGGATCTGGTCATTGTTCAAAAATAGATGCATAAATATAGTTCCTTCTGCATAACACTTGAACCAACTGTAAACAAAATTATGATTTTCTCATCTAATTCAACACGACCTTTTATATCTTGAAACAAGTATTACTGTATTAGTCTACCAAGTGGATATTAGGCATGTGAAGAATTAGCTTTAAAAATTGCAATTACACTGGAAGTAATAGCTAATCTGATGTTTAAGATAGGCTTTTTGGTCTTAACTTTTCCCATTATTAGAAGATAAAGATATGCTATGGACACATAGATGCTCCTTGTGGATTAGCTTTCGTCGATTTTACAGCTTGTACTATATTTTCTGTGCAGATGCCCTAGGAAATTCACTTACAGCTCATTTAGACAAGCCTCGTGCATATATTGGGTGTATGAAATCTGGCGAGGTTTTCTCTGAACAGTGAGTTTTGCAACAAATTTCTCTCAATTATGAATGGTTTTAGAAAAAAAATAGTTGCATGCAGAAATTAGAATTTCAATGTCAATTTCCTCTGCTCTTGAAACCTTTATTTTTGCTGGAATTTGGCAGGAGCCACAAATGGTATGAACCAGATTGGTGGAAATTTGGGGATAGAAAAGGGTAAGTGGCATGGGATCTGATTGTTTCATGTAATTAATGTATACGATTTAAGAGGAAGGTTCACTGCAGCTATGATTTGATCTTGTATTTGTAAATGGAAAGGAGAATGAAATGTATGCAGCTATCTCTCAATCTTGCATTTGCCAAGGGAAAGGAAACATGAGATTGACTTACAAGCATTCAGTTTTTGTTAGGAAATTGAAAAACCAAAAAGAAAGTATTTTTACAAGTATATATCCATTTTCTTCTCATTCTTTAAACTCTCATCTAACAGAAATGAGATGAATTTCTTCTTTTCATATATTTTCCTTTTCCATGTTGTCTCCATAAATCTAAAGTTTGAATGTAGCATGTCATGTATCTTATTAATCTATTTATTGTGATTATCTAATAATTTGATTATAAAACCAAAGAGAAAACAAATTTGTGAACTAAAATCGTGATTCTAATCTCTCTGCTGTATATTGATTTTAGAACATGCAAAATTGAAGAATAAAGTTGCCTTTAGCTGGCTAGTTTTGTATTTAGTTTCATTCTAAATGCATTATAATATTCTTAATTTCACATCTTCATATGTTTATCAGTAGCTGACTCATCAAACTAAATTTCTGCTGCTAAGCTTAATTGGCGTTACATGACTTGTTGAACTGCTGTGTTGCAAGCATCCTAAGAAAATTCTCTTGCACTAGCACATTCAAATTATTTTTGTGAACCAATGCTCCTTGTATGGAACAGGTACTTCCGTCATGCTTCTGGCGAGATGATTATCATATCGCAAGCATTGGCAAAATTTATTTCAATAAACAGGTCAATTTCAGTTCTCTGAAGCACTGTAGTTTCTTTATACTCAATGTGTGAAGGAACAGTTGTTAAATTTTTGTTCTTTTGAGTTGGCAGATCCATTCTTCGTACATATGCCCACGATGATGTTAGTGTTGGGTCCTGGTTTATTGGGCTTGACGTCAAACATGTTGACGACAAGACATTTTGCTGTTCATCTTGGTCATCAGGTCTCTCTCTCTCTCTCTCTCTCTCTCTCGTAACGAGAAGATTTTTCTTCACTGAAAACTGATCGAGTAAATTGGCACTGTTCCCCATCCAAAATAAATCGGAGGGCTTGCAAATTTAATCTCTCAACATAGGTAGAGTTATGACCGCTGCAGAAGGCTGACAGCAACATGGCAAACTTGTTCTGAGTCCCAATAGTTGAAAACTTGACATCTGTTTATATATGTGTGTGTGTGCGCGCGCGCGCGCGAAAATATAGTTGATCTGTTGCCATAGGAAAACAATTCTGTTTATAGAATTTTTAGACAAAGTACTTTTGCGGGTGTTTTTCTTCATATCTTATGGTCGATAATGAATCATCAAATTCAACTGAATGAACGCGGTTCTGTTTCGGTTGCAGGAGCCATCTGTGCAGGCGTATGATGTGCGTGGCTCAATTTGAAGGAAATAATGAAACGATTACAGCGCTGCAGCTATTTTTAAAGGATGCCGGCATTCTTTTTAGGCTTTCTTTGTGCGGAAATAGCATAGATCATCAGCATTTGGGTTTTAGTGGAATGCCTTTGAGTTCAAAAAGAAAATTCACAGTGATTTGGGGACTGCATATTTTGCAGTGACACAGGTAGATAAGACATAAAACGTTATTTAGTTCATAAACTTGGCCGTAGAGTAGAGATCACAGAGTAGTTGTCGAAATTTTACGCACAAAAGTTTACTGGACATAGCGTCCCAAAAATATGAAAGAGCAGTCGATAGAAGTTACAATCTCACAGTATTTTCAAACAGCCTTTGTGTGATATTTGTTTGTTTGTTTCTTCTGTATACAAACATGTTATTTAAAGCTTGGAAGTATACACCTGCTTCATTTCAACTATGGCAAATTCATGAGCCCCTTTGAAGTTGGTTTGGCTAGCCACAGTACCAAGCACGACCATCCATTAAGGCTTGTGAGGTAACCTTTTTATTTTTCTGATTTCCTATTTTTTTCTTAAAAGTCCAAAATGAAGGCGATCTTTTTGCTTTCATTATTTCCTTCAAAATTTCTGCAAATTATGACAAAAACACAAAAGGATGTTCCCAACCGAAGTTTCACTTTTTTTCAAGAGAAAATGTATTTTCCGTTCCCAAAAAAAACCAAATATGTTACTGCCATGATAATAGTTCAAGTGGTATGAGAGTTGAGATGTTTCAATAAAGGTCATAGGTTTGAGATTCTCTGGGGCTTTGGTCATTTATTGTGAATTTATTTGATTTAAGTGTAAATGAACTAATGATATTTTTATTGAAGATCAACAAAGAGTGTAGTCAATTGCATAGATAATATTTTTTTTGCATTTTTCTGTACATAAACATTTTAAAAGTCAAATTTACAACTCTATTCAGAAAAAAAAAACCTAAAATATTATCAAACGTAATAATAATTTTAATTTATGTGCCATGAAAAAATAGTATAACGACAGTATTGAGATTTGACAAAAAAAAACATAATTATTAGAAATAATAAAAACCTAGCTTGACTTATATATTGCATTTTACTTTCCCTTTTAACATGTGAAATTACCTATTAAAATTTTTAAAATACCCTAAATACCTGTCCCTTTTCTCTTATCATCTCTCTATTTTTCTTTTTTCATGAAACTAAAACCCCCTATATCAAGGGTTTTAAAACTTTTATAACAAATGAATGGATGGTCATTTATCGTTAGTTTTTTTTAAAAAATTTAAAAATATTTTTTTCCCTTGTCTCTCATTTTTATTATCGAATTTTGAGGGTGTTAGATGTAAAAGATAAGAAATAAAAATAAATATTTTTTTATAAAATAATTCATACAGTAATGTATTTTTTAAAACATGTGAAAGTATGAAAATAAAAGAGATTCAGAATAAATCATAATGAAACAAATTTGTACATTTAAAAGGCAAGAGGGGGAGGAAGCATAAAAGAAAATAAAACAGAATGAAGAATTACAAATAAAAAATGGAGAGAACACTGTGTTTTTTATTTATTTGTCTATTAGCTTTTTGCTATGTATTTCTGTATTTATTTTTACCTTAAAAAAACCAAATAAACAATTTTTTTTTTTTTTTTTTTTTGTGTGGGGGGGGGGGGTGTTGCGGGGGGAGAGCGCGTTTCTATATATCTAGTGGAAGCGCGGTTGCTTGCCAAACGTCAACGAAGAACAATTTGGTGACTTCGCTCTGCGTTCTTGTATCATATATACATCCCTCTGTTCTGCTGCAACTGATCGGATCAACGCGCGATAAAAATGGATTACGATTTCAGGAACAGAGTGAATCCACCGTACGATCCACACCAGATTCCAATGTACAGGCCAACCACGGAACGTCCGGTCCACGGACCATCCTCCCTCTACCCTAGGATCGGCCAGCCCGGTCCGACCGGCCGTCACTCTTCTCCTTCTTCTTCGTCTCCGTCCGCTCCTGGTAAGTAGTCTCATACCGGCGTTTTGAATCTTGAGGTTTATCAATTCTCTTTATAGATCGAATTGAATGAAGTCAACATGCTTCCGAACCTTCGGTTTCGTGATTTGAGTGGTTTCAGGACAACCGCTTGGTATTTGTTCTATTTACGTGACTTGTTTGTTTTGATCTAATCATTTTGGTTGGGAAATTTTGCAGGTGGATTGGGCATTAGGGTTGCGATAAAACCGGAGCATCGGATTTCACCGCCTGTAAGTTATCTGTTAGAATTTGATCTTATCTTGCCGTGATTTTGTTTTTCGTAGTTGGAATGATTTGATAATCATTTAGATTAAGTTTGGCTGGGTTGATTACACTGTGATGAATATATTTATGATTTTCTTCCTCGAGCTTTCTCACCTATTAGAAGGAATTTTACTTGGATGATCGGTATGCAAAATTTTGTAGTTTTTGAAGGATCCTCGTTCCTCGGAAGAAATTTGCGTGAGAGAGAGAGAGAGTTGCAGGCTTACAGCACAAATCTCCAAAAATATTATAGATAAGAATGGGAGATCATAAGCGCGGTTGTGTGGAGAAGAATATAATAGGTGTTGTAACAACTCTTGGGGACTCTCTCAAGTGGAGGTAGCCTGTTCAGAAAGGGTGCCTGCTTCCAAATAGACATTGATGCATTAATTAATCTTGGTAATGGAAACATAAAATGAAAGATTAAATAGCAGAGCAATCCTGAGTGCTCTTATTAATTGGTCCATCTGTCCTCGCATGGTCAATCCATCCTTGAAAGCAGCAACCTCCCACCTAATATATCAGCTTTTATATGTGTTATATTTGTACATAATCATGTTTATAGGTTAATACTGCATTTCAATGTCAAGTTTCTAGTTACAATTTTCAGGAGGTTCTTTTGAAAGTTTCTCAAGTTTTCAAATATTCAGGTTGCTAAAAATCAGAAACCGTTCAAGCTTGTTTTTGCCCTCAAATTTTACTGCTTTCAATTTTGGGAATACCAAAAAAGGAATGAAAACATTAAATGATAACAATGAAGTAATGCCAAACAGGCTTTCGTTTTGCTATTGCTTGCATTCTGAGCAGAAAAAGCTTAAGACGTTAGTAAGACTTAAATATTCACTTATCGAGAAAGTATCATATTAATTTTCTATTTTCTCGTAGCAACCCAAAAGGAATTGTATTTATGAAGTCATCATAATTGTTAAAGGTTTGCCTCGAGTAGAGTCTAGGATTCAGGTGGAAGCAGCAAGTGTCAAGTATCTTCATTAGATAGGCGGTTTTATTCAACTGTAATTTTGTTATTAGTTGAGGGGTAAACCAGTAATGTCAATCCTGGTCGTTTATATTGAGATGTCCGCCCACTTATTCTATAAATAAGGGGCAAGGGGGTAGGCGCTTGACACAATTCAATTTACTGTGAGTGCATTCTGTGCAAATAGAGAGAAAAGGCTGGAGATTGTGATAGTCCTTTATAATCTCAGGTGTAAGGCAAGATTGTACTCGGGTAAGGCTGTGTATGTACTGATCATTCTAAATAAAGAAGACTGCTCTCGTTGGGAGGTTTAAAGGCTGGACGTAGGGTCGTTCCAAGAACGATCTGAACCAGGATAAATACTGGTGTCATTGTGTGGTTTGCCTTTCTGATCTTATCTCTTTTCAATTCTGATATTGCTGTCTATTTCTGTCCTGATATTTCGTTCATGAGTGGGTGTGACTGTAAGAGGTATTAAATCTGTCTAAAGAATCAATTTCCAGTGATCCCTAGTTAACAATAATAAAGTCCATGGTATATTGTGTGGCTTTATACTGGCAGGAGAAGCAATATTTGAATATCAAATAAGCCATTTGTTCACAATATTGCCCTCAATTTTCCTATTTGCACATTTCTATTTAGTTCAAAGAAATAAGAGTACCTGGCTCAATTGTTTTAACGTATATATTGCTCATTTTGTAGCCTCAACTGTCACCACACATCGCAGATATTCCTCGAAGCACCTTCCAGTTTGACTTTGACCTAGAAAGGAAAATAATTGCTGAAGCAGAGAAGGAAAGCCAAAACTGGAGCAGGCTTGGGCTGGAAAACCTTTCACCTAAAATTGCAGAATCTACACCTTCTTTGGTCTGTTTTTAGATGTTTGATGTTTAATATTCTACATCTTATGATGCATTATAGTATTGTAATGAGATTAGTATTGATCCTTGGTCATTTCACCTAAATCTGGTCATATGAACTTGCTAGCTTTGGGATGAGATTGTATCAGGATAAGGCACTGATAGGAATTGACTTGGGGAGTTGGGTTATAATGTTAATTGAACTGAAGCATGATTTCTGATTTGTAGTTAATGCCAAGAAGGGCGACCTGGTGCATGTGGCTTCTGCCACTGAGGTCAGGGTTGCATTTATACAGCCTTTTCTCTGCATGAGAATATTTCTGTGACTGCCGCCCCAAGGTCTGCCCTCAATTTGAGTGCCTTAAGCTGTGTGTGTCATTATAGCGGAAGGATTTGACATGTGACATTTTAAGGCAGCTCTAAGTTCACATCTGGCATATAGTTGCCTTATTCTATCACAAACAGGTTGAAATTTGAACTAGGGAGATATTACTGTTGAATGAAGTTTTGATTGAGTTGTGGGCATTTATATCCTCTAGTAAAATGCATTACAGGGATTGTTGATGAGAGCTGTTTATTGTTCATGAATTGCACAAATAAGTGCTATCTGGAAAAACACAACTATCTGGTCATGAATGGGAATTTGGTTATGATTTAACTTCTAGCAGATGCAAAGTTGGTTGATAAAGAGGAATCTCATTTCTCCAAGGTGACAGTAAAATGTTCCACTAAGTTAGTGAACCAATTCTTCAGGATGTTACAAATTCTTAGCTACTAAATTTTGGCATGCCTGTAGAAGCTGTGTAATGTGGCAAGGGGGGCAGCATGTCAGGATAGGCTATTCTGAGTTTTTTTCCTGGATTTTGTATGAAAGGTTAACCATTGACAGTAATATAACTTGTTATGAACTTAATAGATAGTAAAGCTTGAGTAGGGTTCTAAAACATGCACTAATTTGAAGTTATGCATTATGCCCAGAAGAATGGTGGGCATTATTAAAATGCCTGTCATTGGTGGCTGGAATTCAGCATTGTTACATGTATATGTCGTTTACATACAGTGGGGCTATGGAACTATGATAAATGGTCTTCATGGTTGCAGTGGTATTCCACTGAGCCTATTTTTGTCCAACCCCACCTATTGGGACTTAAGGCTTGGTATTGTAGTTGTGCTGCTGTTGCTGGTTATATGGTGAAACAAAACATGAAGCATTTCCAGGTTTACCAAAATTTTAAGTCTTAATAAAGAGGCTGTTTAAGGGTGAGCTTTGGTAGCAGTGGTAACGTTGGTCTTTTGTGACAAGAAGGTCATGGGTTTAAATTGTGAAACAGCCTCTTCACAAAGTCAGGTAGTTGTATATGAAAATGAACCTCCCCGAGTTATTCAAAAGTGAGAATTTTGTGTTGGGACTTGGGAACATCTTTTTTAGAAAAAGAAGTGCAAACTCTATTATTCTTTGACATGTTTGGATGTTAGGAAATTCATATTGTCTATATACTATGGTTGTTTTTTTTCCAAGTTCTACAAACATGTAATTTTGGTTTAGTTTTTTTAGTTTTGATGTTACAAATGTTCTTTTATATTGTTTGTCAGCTTTTCTATGATACATGCATGCGAGTAATGTTACCGTGGTGTCTGTTGATTTTATTTTTCTAGCTTCTCAATTTTAAAGGCTGAAACAGCACTATTTGACTTAATTGCAGGGCTCCACTGTGGATCCTGTTGTTAGCAAATACATAGCATCGGGTCTCAGCAGAGAGGCCGTGCCTCTAGCAGTAGCAAGTTATGGAGACAATCCGGCTAAGGTATCTCACATGCATCACAGCTCTGTTCTGATTTGGTCGGCCCAATCCTACCTCAAAAGATGCTGCCACCGCTTCCTATTGCTTGCAAGGATTCTCCTTTTTGCGTGTTTAGCTCTGCTATTTAAAACTTGTTAATACTCAAATGTTCATTTTCCAGGTAAGAGAATTCGTTAATGGATATACCCTTTTGCGAGACATGGGATTCTCATCAAAGAATGTTGCAGAAGCATTGGCCATGTATGACAACGACACAGACAAGGCCTTGGCACACTTCCTTAACAGCTCGTCTTGAGAATGCTGCGGCAAGCTCATGCTATTGGATTGTATCATACGACGTGCACCTGGACTATGTAGTGTCTTATAAGCCTTGGTGATGTTACTCTGGTGACTGATTGTACAAGACATTTAATAAAGGCTGAAGTCAACAATTCGAATGACTTACTGATGTCTTCATAAATCTTGTAGTTTAGCCTTCTATTAAATCTTGGTTTTTGCTTCCTTTCTGAGCTTTTGTGAAGAGAATGTATATGAAGAGGTTTGCAGGGGTTATCGGACTTCTAAAAACGTGTGTTTCCTTTATCATTTTGCAAAATTCCTATGCGGGTTTAAGTATTAGTTTAAAAGTGGTACTTAAAAAGAGTTGGTTTATCATTACTAATGCCAGCATAACATTCTGGGGAAGATTCATCAAATATGATATTTCGTCAGTAAGACAACAATTGTCCTCGGCCAAAAAGAAGAAAAAAATGTGATGTTCTAGCAGTTCTGGGGGGCAAATTCATCTTCTAACCTGTCTACCAGTTGCCTATTATTCCAAAGCTGCATCATCTTGATTCATGCAGTAAGAGAACCCGGGATTATAGAGCTCGTTTCCAAAAGGATATAGTTTACCAAGGGCATGCCAGGAACAATAACCACAAGTATTGTTTTTTTCCCAAACCAACACTTTTCTTTAAAAAGAATTCCTAAACTTGCTCCCAAATTGTTTTTCAAAATACTAGTGATTTTTCCACGTGACCATAAAAACATTGGTTCAACTAGTGGTTCTTATGTGAGCCAAATTCAGTATTAGTTAAGAGTAGTAGTATGGAAATTAGTTTGGTTCGGATAGCATGTAGTTAGGATTAAAAAAAAAAAAACAGTATTAGTTTGGAGAAAAATCACCCACAACAATTGTTTATGAAAAAACTGACAACAATTTGTAACTTCCTCGCCAGTTATAGCATGCCCTTAAGAAGAATAAAACAGTACAAGCAAATGAAAATGAGAATTGTCAAAAACTGATTCCCTTGAAAACTCACCAGCATACAACCCCTCAAGGCAGCTGTAGAAGGAAAAGGCCGAAGCTCTAGTCCTTTGTGTGTTCAACTGGCTTGTAAGAATCTAATTTATTTACGTACGATTTATAAGCAAATACAAAGGAAAGGCTTACTTTCCTAATAGAGAGACAGGTTTTATGACTAAAGATATCAACAGGAGGGCAAGAACTACAAAACCACTATTTCTTTCTTCTTCTTTTTTTCGTTTTTTTCTCCTTTTGGAGAGAAATCAATCCACTACTTCATCTTGCGCAAAGGCAAATGACTATAAAACTAAAAACTGACATGAGAGATTGATTTGTACATACTAAGGAGTCAACTTGATCAGAGTTGCAAGATCACAAACCGAATAAGTTGTCGCTTGCACCAAATATAGAAGCACCAAACTGTCTTGTATTTAAGTCACTACCATCCAGGGCAGAACCAAAGCGATCAAGCCACTGAGTGGGGCTTGAACTTTCAGCCTCCTCTACCCACTCCGAAGTCATATCAATATCATCAAGTTGAAGAGGATCTACTTCTGAAGACTTGGACTTTGTCGATCTTGCTAACTTGAGATTGTAATTTATATAGATAAGGTCGTTCAGTGTTTCCTTGTCAATTTTGTTGCGCTTCTCAGAGTGGATTTGCTGAAACGTGGTCCACTGCCTCTCAAAAGAAGAAGTGCTGCAAACCTGACTCAATATTCTAATGGCAACTCGTTGCAACACAGGTGCAGAATCACCGTACTGCTCCCACCAAAGCCCTGCAATTTTTCTGCAGCTTGTTAACCATTTGAAGAGATAATTGGACAACACAAATGAGACAACATCGATGCTCGCATTCACCATATAATGCACTCAGGCTTATCCTCCTCATATTTTAGGCTTCTCCCTAAGCATTCACCATGGAATGCAAACACGCTTGTCCTCTCATATTTTAGATATCTATTTCTGATGTACTGAAAAGATTTATGTATGGTACAACTAATAGATTAACTTTGACACGTACATCCCCAAAAATGAAGAATACACTACAAGACTCGTCACTGAAATCATGGGTCAATCCTAAAAAAAAGAAAAAAAAAAAAACAAGGAAAAGAAAGGAAAACATGGGTCAATCAGAGCTTAAACTTGTCTAGCTGCAATTTTGCTACAAAAGCAAGATAGTCTATTAATCACTGGCTAACAGTCCAACTGAATGACTGGGAGCACCTGCAGAAATGCAGCAGCAGTGAGATGCATGACAGGTAACACAAAAGTGCATTTGGAACTTCTTGGCATTAGTTGGATATAGGTAGAAAACTTTATGATGAAAATTTACTATTTCTCCATATAAAGTAACAACAACAACAATCACAGGCCTTAATTCCACAAGATGGAGGCTGCATGAATTCTGGGTATCCAACCATCTGTATCCATGACCATATCCTTTGTAAGGCCACTAAATCCTATGTTCAATGGTTTCTCACCAAGGTCTCTTTGGTCTTCCTTTACCTCTTTTGCTACAAACTTCCTCCATTTCATCCATCCATTTCAAAGGTTTGTATAGTGATCTCCCTCACACATGTTCTTTCTTCATTTACAAAGTCAATATATAGAATAGAACTATGAAGCATAATATAATTATCTTCTTATTGTTTCAATTCAAAGTAAGGTTTGTGAATATCTTTTCACAGATTGCTAAGAAAAAACTTTTTTAAAAACTACATTGCTGTAAGGTTTTCAAAGTTGCATCATATAATGGGAAGCTAGTCCCTCAATGTTATATAAAGAACTAAATATCACTCGTGGACATGGACTTAACATAACATAGCACAGAAGAATCCTAATAGTTCCTTGTTTGTAACAAGAAAATTTCTTTAAACTGGGAAAAGACCTGTTTATAGAAAGACAAAACGTGTTGTGACTGGCAAGGAATTGGAAACAGTAAGAGTTGTACCAAAAAAGAATTTCATGCCTAAAGTTCTCATCATAGTTGTCAATCCTGTGCTAGAGAACCTAGTACAAATACATATTAACATCAGTGCATTTCAACGTACCATTTCAGACTTATTACCATATCTGCTATATGCTAAAAGATATATAATTTTATTCATAAAATTTAACCTGGATAATATAATATTACATATCTTTACTATTGTTAAATATATACCAAGCCTTTATCCCACTATGTAGGGTTGGCTAAATGAATTCCAATTTTATATTCATTTCCTTCATAACCTTATCTTCTAAAAGCCCCATATAGTTAATATCATATTGCTCGATATTAAGTTATTTCATAATATAACAATACTACTGGATATAGGCATATATATAAAACAATTTAAAATTTTCTACATATCCAAAATGAGAAACATAAACTTCTTCAATGCTCCTCCTTGTTATTTATTAATTAAATATTGATCAACTTTAACTAAGGGTTTAAGAGGGGTTTTTTCTTGTAAACTTTTGGTGGTTCTCTTTAAGAATGGTAAAGAAAAGTTTATATTTCTAACAATTAAAAATTAATTTTAAAAGGTTAATATATGTCAAAAGATAAGATATAAGTAAAGAGAGATAAGACAAAAGAGATTTGTTTATGGTAAAAGAAGCCAAATTTTTAATTGACATGCCCTAAATCTTTGTTAAATAAAAAATTAAAAGAACTAACAAAACATAAATATCTGGAACAAGCCAATACAGACCAATATATGAGCTGGTATGGAATGTCCTTAGTTTGGTAAAATTTTTCATCTGATATGGTACCTAACCACTGGTACACTATAGTATTCACAAATCACAACTATGGTTCTCATCTAACAACAGAGGCCAAGAAATTAGAGACATACCAGGTGAAACTGTATCAATTGCTTCCTTTGCAAGGTTACAACCAAATATTCCTGTTGCCCTTGTAAATAGAAGAATCTGATTTGTAATGTCTCGTCTCAATTCGGGCGTGGGGAGAAGTTTCTCCAGAACTCTGAAAAAATCTTCTTTTATAGTACCAAGAAATTTGATTTCAGGATTATATTGAATACTAGGATTCAAAAATGCTGCTGCAGAATGGAGAGGTGAATGGAAATTGTTGTGCCACTTTTTGTCAACAATATCCAAAAATGTCTTGCATTTAATCTCATCCATAATGTAGTATGTCCTTATTGATTCCTTGGCCCTGGTCATTAACTCATATATAAACCCCACAGCAGGCTTCCCCCCAGATACTTCTCTCAGCACTTTCAGAATCGGCTCAGAAACAGCAACACACTCTTCAATTGTTCTCCAGAACTCAACATCTTCAATAATGCCAATACAAGTTAAACTTTGAGGTTTATTTGCATAGGCAGGGTTCCCAGAAAACTCAGGGTTGTTGAACATTGCCTTCAACTTTGACCTCTGCTTTAATATAGACTGCAAGGAGAGGAAACTGGAAACAGACTTTGTGACACCAGTCTTGATGATTTCATGTCCCCCAGTGAACTTCTTCATCAGATCAAGCAACGAAGAATTATTGTATATGAGCTTCGTAATAGCTTGTGATTGTAGGATGCATCTATTAACCCAATCTACCTTAGAAAATTCATCCAAAATTGCATTCAAACATTGGGAAGCACATGGGGAAACGAAGATTGTTCCATAGTTCAGAAGTATATGGTTCACTATACCTGTACAGTTGAGCGTATTATCCACAATTATCTGCACAACATTTTCTGGGCCAAAATCTTGTATTACAGAGTCAAACAAATCAGCAAGGCATTTTATATTCTTGTAATATGCAGAAGCATCTACTGATTTGTGAAAAAATGTTCTGGATGGAGATGAAACTAAGAAGTTGATCAAGGCTCTTGATTTATTATCTGTCCATGTTTCAGCAATTATAGTACAACCTGTTGTAGCCCACTCTTTCTCAATATCTTTCGATTGTAAACTCACTTCAGACTTGATTCTATCCAACCATATTGTCTTGAGTGTTTCTGCAGATGGGCCTTTAAATCCATTCCCACACTTTCCTATTGCATCAATCATAAGCTGATATGATAAAGAACGAGCCACACTGAAGTCCAATTTATTCTCAAAAAAGAACAAAGCAATACTTCTCTCTGCATTTTCTTGGTCATTTGTATGGGAGAAACCCATTTGTAGGGTTGAAGGAAAAAGTTTTGAAATGGGAGATGCTGCATCAATCAACAAAAGAGCTTTGCTTGCAGAAGTGCTCACAGGGGCCTTGGCTTCAGTTGGCTTTTGCTTCTTAACAGTAGGAGTTTCCTTGATGTCCTCCTTTGTTACTATTATAGCCCTCACCCTATCAGTAACATCATCCCTTACTTTGGTACACGGATTTACACCTTTACTGGGAAGTCGTGATAAATGATGCTTTAATCTACTAATGCCGCCATTGAGAACTCTGCCGCAGAATTTACATCTCACCTTGTTTCCATCCAACTTATCAGCATACTCCCAACAAACATCTTTTTCTCGAACCACTGCCAGAACAAAACAAAAACCATTAAGCCAAAAAAATTCAGTTAGTTTCCTTTTCTCCACTATCTAATCAAAGAATTAATTTTGAAATTTTGGCACAGCTTAATTTATTTCTAATGAATATAAACTTAAAAACAAACCAAAAGGGAACTTTTCCAATTAGAAAGATATTATTTGCTTTTAAGGTTCTAATTTCACATGAGTGCAGTCATAACCAACTAATAAGCATCCCTTAATATGGTTAGATGTAGATTACTGGGACAAGTCAATGTTGACTTTTCTTCAATTTACAGGTGCTGTGATCGGACAAACTTCTAAATCACATCCCATAATTGAAAGGTTACCTTATCCATAGTTATTACTTATCTTTGGGTTATAACTTCATAAACACAGGATCAGTAATTATAACTAGAACAACAACAACAATCACAATCCTTAATCCCACTAGGTGGGGTTGGCTACAGGGTCAATAATTTATAATTGAAGGTCAAAGTCAATATCTAATAAGATTCATCAAATTACCTTTTTTGACCAAAACCAAATTTTGCCAATGATATAAGAAGTAAAATTATGAAAATTTCTTTTTTCTTTCCTCTTCATTTTCTTCTTTTTCCAGTGTAATAATATTAGGTTACACGTGTATAAGAAGCTTCAGAAACCAGATAATGCCAACTAACATGAAGATGATAAGCCCAATAGAAAGCAATTAAATTGCTTCAAGACAACTTAGTTTCTTAAACAGGGATTTATAACAAGAAAAAGGTTTGGACTTACTGATGATTGAGATGTTCTGCTTCCTTTGAACTTACTAAAACAGGGAGAAAACCAAAGTCAATAAACAATATTAGAAAATAGTTAATTTGGGGTGAGGGTGAACAAAATAGAAGAAAACAAACTAACTCAGGCATCAAGTATGGGAAGAGAATTAAATTAAAAGAAAAAGTATGGGAAGAGAATGAGAGAAAAAAGAAAGTTTTAAACTAGCTACATCAATTAATAACTGATTTGATAATATAAATGAACATGTTTAGAACTCATAGTTTGACGGTTAAGTGCTCGGTGGTAAATAGTCAGAACCCTCTAGCATAAAAACTGCACTAGCACCATAATTATGAGCAATGAAGCAAACATTTAGCTATCAACAGTAGGTTGATTTATGAGCCCACACCAATTTTAGATCTCAAATATGATGATGTCCCATATTCCAGGAAATGGAAGGGTTTGGCTTATCTCTGGGGATAACATACCTAAATAAGCATTTTTCCAAGAATCTTACTAAGACAATCAAAGCAAGTAATTAAATAGTTGCTTTACAAGACCACATTGCAAGAAATTGAACTTAAAAACACAAATGTCCCAAGAACTACGCCCCTGAAAAACATCCCAGTCTCAAAAGTAACTGCAGAACATTCTTCTTCAATTGTTGTTATAGATGGTGACAACCTCATACACTCACTTGAAAATTTGATGTTCAGAAATCAGAATAAAATGTATGGAATTCGTCAAGACAATAAAGAACAAACTCCAAAATGCATGCCAAAATTCAAATTCGCATCAGAATTCTTCAGAACCGACATTCCCCAAAATTTTGTAGCAAAATGAATTTCACAAAGTATTTTCCACCCCTTGAATTCATCACAACCACTACTGGAGTCAAAAATCTTGAAGAAGTTAGGGTTTTATCAACTCTCATCAATACCGCCTCAGCCGCGATAGATTAAAACAGCATGCGAAAGTTCGAATTGCCTGTTTGATTGATTTCTTTTACTGTTACCACACTCTCAACTCTCTATAATAGCTTCATCAGCGTCAGCAACCAACACGATTCACATCAGAAGTGCAACAAACAAATTTTCTGTTCGTTTGCTGAGAAGAGCAGATGAGAAAGAAAAAAGGAAAACAAAAAACTAATGCAACAACAAATTGAACTGATTGCATCTGCATTAAGATTCAGAAATATTTCCATTTAGGGAGATTTCTAACATATCAAACAAATTTAGGAACTGTGTTTTAACATTTTCTGTGGTTTACTCCAATTTTCTCTGCAACCAAACAGGTTTTGTGAATGCAGATATAAATATAGGTTCGAACTTCAACCGCAGGAGACAATCGAACAGAGAAAATAGAGGAAGTTGAAGCAAGAGAAAAAGAAAATAGCGAGAAATATAATTGAAGAGAGCTTACAGAGATAGAAAGTGAGAAGTTATCGCCCCGGATAGAGAGATGGAATCGGAACTTGCAGATTTAGAAAATTTGTTCATTTATCGCGATATTTTGGGAAGGAAGGTTAGGGTTTTATTCAGCTGCCTTTCTGATCTTCTCATCCTTCTCGTTTTCCATTTTCTTTTTTTCCTAGGAAAAATGGACTTTAATATTTCTTTTCTGTATCTGCAGAGGGCGATATATCGCGTACCGAAACGTTTCACCGAAACATTTCGATGTCCAAACGCGCCTGATCGAGACGACGCCGTTTTAGTTCGATAAATAGCTAAATGTAAATTGTATTTAAACCCCTGTGGTTCTGCCCATTGCACATAGACCCGCTTTAAAAATGTCTTCCTAATTTTTTTTTCCAGACATATTCTTACAACAATCATCGCAGCTCTCTGTACTCGTACCCTCGATTATGAAAAAGAAGATAAATTGTAGATTAGGCATTTGGTCCTTACGTAAAAAAAGAATCAAACTCACAACCCACCAAACTACACCGGTATATCACTTATCTTTTTATCATTTGATCTATGCCTTGTAAACTTTTAAAACATACATTTTGTTAGTTTAAAAATGTATTTAGATAAATTATATAAATAAAAAATTAAATCACAATAATTGTTAAAGACATTTTAAACCATAAAGATTAATAAATAGTATTCCAAGATGTATTAAATTATATAACTTAAAAAAAAGCTCATTAAGTAAAGCCAAATACATAAGAAAATTAAAAAAGAAATAGAGATTTTTTAAGTCCAATCAATAAGACTCTAAGTCACGGTTGTAGCACTATTATAAAGTTTTTACTATTGCTTGAATCACTTTTCCAGAGAATATACTTTTCTAAACATCGTTGTTAAACAAAGATAATTTAGCATTGTTGTTGAATTATTTTTTGTTTTTTTTTTTTTTATAAATTTAGCCAAATTAACGATGCATTTTTAGTCAAATAAATTTATTATTGTATCCAGATAATAATAATTTAAAAAATATATTTAATTTTATCATATGTTATGTGTTGATCAATAATAAAAAATTATTTTTAATGATAAAATTATCAAAAAATGTTTGTGTAATTAATATTATTTGATAAATTTAATATTTTGTAATTTTAAATATTAATCCAATAATTCGTGTAAAAAGTAATTTTATTTTATAACAAAAGCTCTAAAATTCTACTCAAATAATGTTCGTGCCCAGACTGTCCTGTTTATTTATTAGTATAACTTATGTTGCACGGAAACACCTCATAGATGTCGTTTTTCCATTTTCAAAACGTTTCTTATTTTCGTTTCAGACTTTATTTATGTTTATTTTTTAGAAAAATATCTGTTTTCACGTTTTTATTTTCTATCGAAAACGTTTCCCATTTCCGTGCAACATAAAATATAACTAAGACACAACCCATTAGGGATTTGCCACCGCTATACCTCAGCACAACATGATCCTGTCATTTTGGTACGGCCCAATCAGGAGGACAGCATGACATTGCCAATATATAGGTTGCACGAAAATAAAATGAGAAAATATTTTTAATATAAAATAAAAATGAATAAATGGATATTCTTTTAAAAGAATATGCGTAAATAATTTTAAAACGAAAAATAGTTCAAAAATATCGAAATGACATTTTTGAGTCGTTTCCGTGCTAGATTGGCCATCATGGCCATTTGATCCTAGTATGTTTGAAGAAATTTTTAAAAAAATTATAAAAGTAAAAAAAACATTAATATATCAAATAGTCTTTATAATAATTTAAATTTTGAAGTTATTGTTATATTTAACATTTACTTTTGTTTGTCATTGCTCATTAGAGCATTACACATTAGTCTAATTACTAGTATTACAATTTATTATAATAAATTTAAGTTATATTTTTAAAATTATGGATTCAATTTAAAAGATTAAAAACACCATTTTGTGAAGAGGTTATGGGATCTAAATTATAATTTCACTAATCTATGGATGATTTTAATAAAAAAATTGTAAGTTTAATTACGAAAGATTCACAATTAGCACACATTGAAGAAGCAGAACATAATATTTTTTATTTTTTTAAATTTAATATGGTCTTTAATCAATTTGTTTTCATCTACTTAACAATTGATCGCGAATAAATTATTATAAATAAAATAAATATAAATGATTATGAGATTTATAATTTAAATTTTAAAATTGATACAATGTGAACTTTCAAAATGTTAGAGGTTTATTTATATTTTATAACAAATTTTATATCTTAAAATAATTGTGAAATACTTTCTAAAAAAATATATATTTTTTCAATTTACATAAGTTGGATAATTTGATCCAATAATCTAACTTGTTAAGATTAAGGTTGGCTCAGCACATGATACGATCATCTTTTTCTATAATCATTTTATTAGGGATCTATGAGTTATGTCAGAATTTTCTTTTAATATAAGTCAAATTTAACTCAATTCATCAAAAGAAATGACGCACATGGCTCATCTTTGACAAATAAATCCTTAAAAGAAAATCAAGTTTGATAATGATTTGTTTGGAGCCAAGATTGGTTTTAGAAGAAAACCAACTTTGATAAATTCTATTAAGACGATCAGATGAAAAGAAAAGAGAGAGAGAGAGAGAGAGAAGCTAAGAAGGTTGGTGAAGATTAGGTTATGTTAGGCTAAGAGAAGAAAAAACTTACCAATTTGAATGGCTTTATTATGCGGCGGTGCATTAAGGTCAAAGTTTGAAAGGGCATGTGACCAAATTAAAAGCGACCACGGCGCCCCGCCTTCGACGAATAAATCCTTAAAGTTAAAGCCCCCTCTCCTCTCCCAAAGCCTTAATCCAACTTTGCTTGCTAATTAACAATCATCAGCTTCGGAATCCAAGTAGCTGGATTATCCAGACTTTGATTTTTATTTTCTCCAGCATAACGTCATGGAATTCCTTTGGAATCGTGCCTAATTGGTACAAAAATAGTGTCATTAGACCAAAATTTTATAAAAAATGAATTCTTACCTTATATTATATTTTAATTCTATTATTCTATGGGTAGTCAATTTATTTCAATAAGTTGGCGAAGAGTTGTATTTAATGAATAGCATAAATAAATTATCTTTTTAATAGTAACTCAAGTGATCATTCATCTCTCATAATAAATAAATGAGATAACATGTTTGATTTTTTTATATTTCTTAATATAATTATATTTGAAAATAATATTAAGGATCGTGATTAATAACGGTATCATTAATTATGTGTCGTATTCTTATTGAAAAATATGTTAGATAGAAGAGACAATAACACACAATCTACTTAATCTTCTCTAATAATGAAGCGCCATATAATTAATGATATCATTATAAGTTATAATTCTTAATATTATCTTATTTTTTATATATTAATTAAAACATGAATTTGAGTAATTTCTCTAGTTGTTGTATTGTTACATAATAATTTACAAAATTAATTTAATAATGTAAATAATTGGGGTCTCGGAATTTGTGTTTTAACTTTTTCTTTTCTTTGGGTGGGGGGTAAAGAAATATAATCTTTTGGTAGTGTGGGAAAAATAAATAAAATAATGGGAAAGGGGTAACGCTGCTAACCAGGGAAGGGAAGGGAAGGGAAGGGAAGGGTATCCGTATTCGGCGGCAATCTGTCTGAGAGGGAGGGGAGAAGAGAAGAGAAGTCAACCCTGGAATTTGAAGGAATCCGGGCTCTTTTCCTCATCAACCACCCCCACACCCACTCAGGAATTATACGCCGCCTTGGATTTCTAATTCCAGCTTTGTTGTTTGTCTTTCCTTCTTTCTTTATCTTTTAAACACAAAAGTTTGACCCTAACTTTATCCTCCCTAATGGCCAAATGTTTTCCCTTTTGGTACTTTTAATGCAGTTTCACAATGGCAGGGTTATTTTTAGCTAAATTTACTCAAAACTTTATGTAATTTTACAGTATTGATTTACGTTTTGTATATTAAGTTTGTATAATTTTTTTTAAATGCGTGTTAGAAAATAAAAATATTTTTTTAAATATAAAAATAAACACATTTTTATTTAACAAATAAAGTAGATATTATCATTAATATGAGCGATTTTGCATCATAAATATGTTTATATTTAAAGAAGGAAAGAGTTAATGATATTATTATTAAGGGTGTGTTTGATAGCATGAAATTTTCATAGAAAACGTCATATCCAAGAAATTTAATTCCATCACTGTTGTTTGACACACAATATTTTTCATGGAATTTAATTTCATGGTACAATCATTTAAAATATATTTTGACCTAATTTTCAAAGGGTGATGGTTTTTATTTTCCATAGAAGATGACAAATGTTTTCCTTATATTTGATTGTATTTAGTTGGAAAAGGTATCTTCCATGAAAAATAAAAATCACCATCCCTTGGAATCAATTTTTCATATAAATTAGGTCAAAATATGTTTTAAATAGTTGTACCATGGAATTGAATTCTATGCAAAATATTGTGTGTCAAAAAATAATGATGGAATTAAATTTCTTGGATAGACATTTTTTATGAAAATTTCATGTTATCAAACACACCCTAAAATTTAATTTAAGAAAAGAAGAACAATAAAAAAAAATAAGTAACATGGTGGGAAACATCCGATTAAAAAAATAAGCACTTTGCTAAACTGTTACAAGTTTATAATATTTATCTCTAAGAAGACCCGAGAGAAAAGCAAGCATGGTGGGGAAGGTTCCCCTTGGCCAAATAGAAATCTTAATTCTCAATCTCCCAAATCGTCTTCTTCTTTCTTAAGTCCATTCATCCTTCACCTTCTTCTTCCTCCGTTCTCTCTGCTAATCACCATTTATCGTCTAATCCTTTCTGCTCCCACAAGCAAAAATAACCAGGCCCCTCATCATCATCATCATCATCATCTCTCTCTGTAACGTAACTGCCAGTCCCTTCAAGTTTCAGCAGCCCATCTTTTAATTCCCATTCACTCAATGTTTCTACAGTTACACCAAGGTTCAATCAATGAGGCAGAGGACTATCTGCCTGGTGTTTCTTGGGCCAGTTTTGGGTGGTGAAGCCTGGAGAGTTTCGTCTTTCTTTCCTTCATTTTCCCACCTGCCTAAAGACGAGGATACACAACTTTAGGTTCGATCATTGAGTGAGTGAACAAATGGCCGGCAAGTTCATTTTCTTAGCAATTTTCTTGCTGCAAGCTTTTTTCCTGCCGGTGAACGGTGAGCCAGTGGAAGATAAACAAGCCTTGCTTGACTTCATGCAGGAAGTTTCCTATTCACGCCCTTTGAAGAGTCTCAACTGGAATAAGAGCACCTCAGCCTGCAGGAACTGGACTGGAGTGACCTGCAACCATGATAAATCGCGAGTTATCGCTCTTCGGCTGCCTGGATTCGGGTTCCAGGGGCTATTACCATCGAACACTCTTGGCCAGTTATCGGCTCTTGAAATCTTGAATCTGGCATCCAATGGCGTGTCGGGTTCTTTTCCTTCTGAATTTTCCAGGCTTGGAAAGTTAACTTCCCTCCATCTTCAGTTCAATGACTTCTCTGGACCATTGCCTGTGGATTTCTCGGTTTGGAACAATCTCTCAATCATCAACTTATCAAACAATGGTTTTAATGGAAGCATCCCTTCTTCCATTGCAAGTTTAACTCACCTCAAAGCACTGAATCTTGCCAACAATTCACTTTCCGGCGAAATTCCAGACCTGGATCTCCCTAACCTGCAACTGTTAGATCTATCCAACAATAATCTCACTGGAACTATACCTCAATCTCTTCAAAGGTTTCCAAGAGAGGCATTTTTGGGTACCAATCTTTTGACTGGAAATTCGACAGCTCCACCTCTTCCACGCAATGAACAACCAGCAAAGAAATCTTCAAACCTCAGTGAAGCTGCAATACTAGGAATCGCAATTGGTGGCTGTGCTCTGGGATTAGTGGTCCTAGCTGTTCTAGTGATGGTTTGCTACTTGAAGAAAGATGGCGAAGATGGGATCTCGGCCAAGTCTGAGAAGAGAACAGGGTCTGTGGAGAAAACAATTTCCAGGGGCCAAGATGGGAGTGGCAGGCTTGTATTCTTTGAGGGCTGCAATCTTGCATTTGACTTGGAAGACCTGTTGAGGGCCTCCGCTGAGGTGCTCGGAAAGGGTACGATTGGGACAACTTATAAAGCGGCATTAGAAGATGCAACAACAGTGGTGGTGAAGCGGTTGAAGGAAGCAAGCATGGCTAAGCGAGATTTCGAGCAGCATATGGAAGTTGTTGGAAGTATCAGGCATGACAATGTGGCTGCATTAAGAGCATACTACTATAACAAGGATGAAAAGCTCATTGTGTACGACTATTACAGTCAGGGGAGCGTTTCTGCCATGCTACACGGTATTTTAAACAATTTTGAATCACTACTGTTCTTCTAGAATCGCTTACATAAATTCAGTTCATTACCACAACTTTATTACTAGCAATTTCAATATGCTTTCTCGTGGTGATCAATTCTATTTCTTTACTGTAAGCTAATCCTTTCAACTCAAATAAACTTCTGTTTGAGAGTTGCTAATTTTATAGACAATTACTTCTAAACACAATCGTGTGGGATAAGAACCAATTAAATGGATCAAACCAGGCTTGTCTTGAAGATTATAGGAAGGAAGCGCTTGCCCTCTCCTCACTGGCTTATAAAATGATTTTCTATTCGACAGGTTACTCTGTCCTTGTCAGATTTCCAGCAATTCCTTGTAATCAGTTCTTGATTTTGACACTTTTACAATGTGGTCCGTCTTTGATTTTGGCTCAAGTTTATGGCAATAACTCTGTCTTAGATTTTGCCTTATTTACATGTCTTAGTAACATCAACTGTTACGAATCATCTGAATTCTAATACAAAACTAGTCATAGATTTAGAAGAAAACAATCCACTTCTAGCTCTCTGCATCTCCTATCCTATCCTGCTATCATTGAACTGTGCATAGAAACATCTGCGGAAGGTTCTCTACCGTTACATGAAGTACAAAAACGTTCTAACAGATCCTAATGTTGCAGCTAAACGAGGTGAATGCCGGATTCCTATAGACTGGGAAACCCGGCTGAGAATCGCAATTGGTGCAGCAAGAGGCATGGCTCACATCCACACACAAAATGGGGGGAGGCTCATCCATGGAAACATCAAAGCCTCAAACATCTTCCTCAACTCCCAAGGCTACGGTTGCTTGTCTGAACTCGGCTTGGCAACCTTGATGAGCCCGACAACCTCTCCGGTCACGAGGAATGTAGGGTACAGGGCTCCCGAAGTAACAGATACCAGAAAAGCATCCCAGGCATCCGATGTCTACAGCTTTGGAGTTTTGCTGCTGGAGCTTCTGACCGGAAAGTCTCCAATCTACTCCACAAGGGGGGATGAAGTTGTACACTTGGTTAGATGGGTTCATTCCGTAGTTAGAGAGGAGTGGACTGCTGAAGTATTTGATATAGAGCTTTTGAGGTATCCCAACATAGAGGAAGAAATGGTGGAAATGCTGCAAATAGGGCTGGCTTGTGCAGCCAGGATGCCGGAGGAGAGGCCTAAAACGCCTGATGTTCTGAGAAGAATTGAGGACATTCGGCGGATAGGCGCCGGCAATCGGCTGTCGCCGGAAAACAGATCGGAAGACTCGACGCCGGCACGGACACCGGTGGTGGCTGAAGAAGGATCCCCTCCAGTTCCAGTTCCATAGTCACAGATTCTCATCGGATTGTTAGTTGTCATTAGATGATTATTTTTTTGGGGGGGTCAACCATTGGGACATGATTTCAATTGTTTTGGTCATGCTGTTGCTATTTGCCTCGTTTGTATTTGATTGACTACTATTGGGACCGCAGATTAGTTTAACTACACATGAAAAGTGAGGTTTTTGGTGTCAATTTGTTAACAGTGTTGTTTCTGTTTCAATAGCCATATTCAAAGTTAGGTATTGGTATTAACCTTTTCAGGATAGAGTCAACAATATATATTCGTTTAGTATCTGCTTTTGCAATGGTCATCCCCACAGAAGTGTAACCAACCATGATTAAGTTAGGGAAGGAAACCCCGAGTTGGCTGCTGCTACTTTTTGCTCAACTGTTTTTGATAATTTCCATCATATGAGAACATATTTTATGTTTTAAGAGACATTTTAAATCAATCATACATCGTAAATAATAAGAATAAATTTATAAATAATTCTCAAAACAAATGTTAAGTGGTTGGATCACGATAAGATAAAATTCGCGTAAATAGATTATGAGTTCAATTTTTTATCTACGTAATAAAATAAAATTTATTAAATATATTTATAAATTTACTCTTATTATAAACACGTGATAACATATTATTATTAATTTGAAACATTGATAATAGGTACAAAATACTTTCTCACCCACCCACCCCTAATAGAAAAGCTTTATATAAATTTCACCTATTACCCTTATGGTTTGAATTATTTTTACAACTACCTTCGGTAATTTAATTTTAGTATTCAGTTTTTATAATTTATTTTTTTAGACAAAATTTTGACCAGTTCATTTTGAAATAAAAAATCAAACCATAGAGACCAAAAATATTAAAACTAAACCCACAAGGGTATGGTTTGGCTAAAATTTAACTAAATTTTTTTGCAACAGATAAATAAATCTCTCCATCCCCATACCCGGGCCAGTATCCTCATTCCAATTGGGATGGGAGTGCATGCAAGCTTTATGATTTCTTTATTGGTTATTTCTTTCATTGTAAGTTTGTAGATCTTAAAAATCCAAAATCAAGCTGAACCAACATTTATATTCACTTTACTGCTCTGATTTTGCTTTTTTTATTGTTACAGAACTAAGTCACGAGCTAATATAATAGATTGGCAAACATGAAACAACAAGAAGAATCATGTGCCTTAATCCTGTCACGTGAAGTTGACTACATGAATAAATTAGACATCCAGCTATTTTTATTCACGATCGTATGCTTTATAAGGCCTCCACAAACACACAAAAGGAAGAAAAATCAAGTTCTGAAGATGAATGATGTTCCGTTTGAGCAAAATTTGCCATGGAAAAATCATGAATGAATTCTAGAAATCTTGTCACCTCTATCCAAGGTTGTATTCGTATCCTTTGTGAGGTCTCCACACTCAAAAATAAAAGAAAAAATTAGTTCTGAAGATGGATGATGTTCTGTTGCAATGGCGACACTACCTTATATATAGACTGAAAGAACTAATAATCACAATCAAATACATCCAATGTGAGATTTGGCTTATGGAATAAAACAATTGGAAGGGTAAACTTTAGAAGTATGAGCTACACTATCTTGCTTGTCGGTTTAATTCTGAGAACACTGTTTCACAAATAGGACAAATTCAATCACCTTTTTTTTTTTTTTGGGTAGCAAACAAATTCAATCACCTTTACATGGCAGGAATAAGGGCTTGGTTCTGGCACGGTATGGCAAATACAACACGCAACTTATTTCCGCACAATTCTTGTTTTGACCCCACCTGAAAAGTGGAAACACAAAGATTTCAGGATCAAAACAATAATCAACCAAAGATTAGTCAGATGACAAGATACTTTGTTTGTCCATACCTTCTACTTCCTCGAATTGAATTTCCTTCTCCAGATCAGCGGCTGCATGATACTCAAAGCTGCCAAAGCACGGCAAGCATACATAAATATAAACATATGTATAACTTCATACCTACGGATATGTAGCCGCCTATACATCCAGGAACTCGACCAAAATTGCATAGAACAAAAAGGGCAATAGATAACTACAATTCAGAGCAACAATATTGGTGATAACAATCAAAGTAAAAAGTAGCCATAATATCTTCCAGTTTGTCACATTTCAATGACAACAAGAACATATCAAACCCTAATCTCACTAGGTGGTCAGCTGCATGAATTATAGCTAGCCAATCTTTTTTATTTATGTTTATATTTTATGGAAGGCCTTTATAACTCAAATTACACTTAGAGACTGGTTCCATTTCATCCACCATCTTCACAAAAACCGCTATTGGTCTTGTTCACATATGACCAAACCATCTTAATTGTGTCTCATCTCATGTATCTTAATTTCAGTAGTAGCCACTTGGACCTTATTATGAATAACCTTTTTTCTAATCTCATATTTTCTTGTATAGCTACACATCCATTTAAACATCCTCATTTCTATTGCTCTCATATTTTGCTAATATTGATCTTTACAAAGCCAATCTTATAACCGTCTTATAGAATTGTTCTTTTAACTTTACCTGAATCTTACTACACAAAAATATCACAACTAGTTGTCTACAAGAGAGTCAATGTTCCAAGAAACTTTATGGTATAGCACAAGAATAGTCAACTATCACTCAAGCTAGTCGAGGTGTTTTGGTCACTAGAATTGGCAGCTAATCTCACAACTGACTGTTAGTGGCTCAGCTGGCCTTGCAGGAAATATGGTTTTTCAATGAGGTTTCAAGGGTTGATCATCAAGGATGACAATCAATCTTCCTGAGATTTCATCCTTGCTTAAATTTGAATTGTTAGTCTTAGTTGACCTAGCAATCAATTGTGGGCCCATAAAGACCAGGTTTTTGTACATTCTGACTTTTTGGATGAATGCCTCAATCAAGTCTTACACAAAAGACCAATTACGGGAGCTTCAAAAAGGTCCTTGGGCAAAAAATAAGCTATCATTGGGACAAAGGAAGGTTTATGAAAGTGCATTAAGAGTTTATATACTCGAGAAAGCAAAAACAAGTCTCCTGGAGCTCAAAACAAGTATTATCAGGCACTTTAAAGATCCATTATCAAAGCTTTTTGTATTAAGCTCTGTAAAGTTTATATCTTCTTTTTTACTGCAGCGTTGCATTTTTGAGCTTGATTTCTCTATTTGGTGACTTGGTCCAAGCATGGGCAAAGATCTATAAACTCTATATATACCTTCATTATGTTGTTTGGCTGCCACAAGTCTGATCAAATCTAGGGGTTGTACATCAAGTTTATGAGGTGAACTTGTGGGAAAAACCTCAATAAGATTGATAATGGAACACAAGGTAGGTTTGCCTTGTAGATTATATGTAAGAATGATTAGCACCTAACTACCATAAAATCTTGTGTGTTCATTCCTGAGGTAGTTGGCTTAATTTTAAATTTAATATCGTTATTCGAAACATACAGCAAACAAAAATAATTAATAAAAATTAAAATTTGTTAAAAATTATATTGACACAATTCATCCCCTCTTGAGTCAAACCAAAAATAGGAGACCAACACCAGGAGTGAACCCAAATTTGTTTTCAGACATCTTGGTTTCTCTTCTTAAACTTTGCTCAATCACTCTCTTCCAAAGCTTCATAGTGTGACTCATTAGCTTAGTTACTCTATAATTCTTACAACTTTGAATATTTCCCCTATTCTTATAAATAGGCACTAAAGTGCTCTTCCTCCACTCATCTAGTATCCTCTTTTATTTAAGGATCACATTAAATAATTCTGTTTACCAAAAAATGCCCCCTTCTCCCATGATGCTTCTATTGGGATACTTTCTAGTCCAACTGCTTTTACTATTTTTCATTTTTTTTCAACACTTGCTTCATTTTGTTTTGACATGTACATCCATAGAACCAATTCCTAAGTATGCATTCATATATATTTGTGGTGAAGGCAGAACTATCTTGAACATCCTCTAAAAAGTTGAAATAACTACCTTGTCTGATATATTCAAAATTTCACTGTCTAACTTGATTTGACAGCTCTGCAATGCAAAAGTAATTTTTAGGAATAAGTAAAAAAAGACACCACGCTTCCTTGCATGTGAGGATATCTTCATATACACATTCTTAGCAGTTTCATTGGTGTATGAAAATAAGTGGGGTGGATATTGCAAAGAGCAACTTTTACATCATCTAATAGTTCTACAAGTTAATCCAGGTCCATTGTATAAACCTATGATGTAAATGTACCAACACCAAATAGATTGAATTGTACATTAAGAGCAACAAGATTTTTACCCAACAAGTGACATTTCAATTCATGAAAGGTAGAAAAGGATCAGCAAAAATTTTGAACCAGCTTCAATTCAGAAAGATTACAAGCCCAGAAGGGAAACCCCAGTGATAACTAGATTAAAGTAGCAATGAAGATGGGGAATATTCTTCTGAGATTAAGTATGCAACTATTCTGTGGCCGTGCATTGATAGCTAACATTATCCAGCATATTTAATGATATAACTAGGGAAAAAAAGGAATATCAACTATTTTTGTAAGCATGAATAGTAATGGCATATATGCATTTACCTATTGGAGAAAGCCACCTCAAGTTCATAATTTGATGTGCTCTTGTTAGCTTCTACTAAAACATTAACAATTTCAGTCTTCCGAGTACTAGCCATGAGTATATCATATTCGGTTGGAATGATAACTGCAAAGAAATTATCACTCAATTCACTCAAGCAAACCCTGTCAACAGCTGCTAGTGCTACCCGCCTCTTAAGTGCATTGGTCTCAGGATCAATCATGTAAATGGCAAAATCAGTAATTAGAAGAATACGCTGTTTCATCTTCCCTGAGCCAGTAAACTTGAGAACTTTGTCAGCAAAGAGAACTTTCTTGTCACCTGTAACAACAAAGCTGATTTCTTTTATCCAGAAAAGCAAAAATGAAAATAGAAAAAGTAAATTAAATAGTTAAAAAATGTCTATAAACTCAAAAAAAAAAAAAAAAGCATAATAAGTTTTCCCAATGTGTGTACTATGTTCCTGTCTAATGAAAGGAGGTCTCCAGCACATTTCTCCAAACACATGCAGAAAACTGCTCAGATACAACCTCTTAAGCTCTCAAATCTTCAAGCAGAAACAGCTCACAAGTAAGAACTAAGAGTTTTGAGGAGGACTCCGTCTCCACTAAGAAGTATGGATATGGATAAAAATATGAATATTGGACAGTCCAATTCAAGGGGAAATTGGAAATAACAAAGACAGGACGACCAAAAGGTTATACTGTTATACATCTTTGTAACTTGTAAGCTATGTTCTATTAAATCTGGGAAACCCAAAATGTAGTATCCACAATTAACATGTTTTTTGTACATGCATAACCATCATACAACTAAAACATGTGTCCATTGGTGACATAACTCATGTGACAAATCAAAATACATGTTAGGTACACCCCTTGTTGCACCCATTGACTTGCTTAGAATAAGATCTAATCCTTATCTTGAATTTTGTATCTTTATTGCTTCTAAATCACCATTTTCGTATCTGTTTTTTATTCATGCTTGTAATGGTACTTCTCAGATTATGGTTACTAGCCTATATGGGTCACAATTTCTCTCTCCCAAGTGAATTGTAATGAGTCAAATGAATGTGCTTTTTGATTGATTTAATTGATATCAAAGAAGAGAAGTTCAATTCACTTAAATAACATGAATAGTCAACTTGAATAATCAGGAACTACACTCAAAATAGTGGATGAGGAGAGGCAGAGACAACACTGACATCCCTAGGGGAAAGAAAGGCATTGTGTGAAGGGTATTACAATCCCTCTATGGGAAATTGCATTACCAAGTAGAAAGAGACTTCTCAAGAAACAGGAATCTAGTACATTTAGTTTCCTGGTGCTGTTTGTAAGCAAGCTCTATGGAACTGAAACACTCCATTGCAGTACCAAGGATTAACAGGGAAGCATGAATAAGAGGGTTACTAAGCAATCCCAGTAATCACAATCAACCAATTTAAATACTAAGAAACAAGGTTGATATTAAAATGAGATTAAGGAAATAGAACGACAGTGTTCAATAGAACTGACCAAACTCACCAAGTAATACAATGTACATGAGCTACCTACAAAACAGTCAGTTGCTAAAATATCTAATTGCTGTTCAGAAGCCTTAATTGGCCATGGGTCACAGGATCCAGATGCGCATTTCAAGCGAACAATTTTGAAAATTCCCTGGTACGAGATAATAATGTAAAGTAATGATAATTTGGCCAATCAAATTGGCTGAATTATCAGAGTCCAATAATATACTTCATAACCAGTGACAAATAGAAGCAAGAGGAACCTGATGGTATGCTGCTAATAAGTTCTACCTGTACTCCCATACCAATAACTCGTTGCCAACTCCAAGAAAGGTAGAGAGGGAGCCCAAGTAACAATTTTCTGCTTTTCCTCTTTTCCAAATTCTGAGTAGCCCAGCTCAATGTTCAAGGAGGCCAAGTTAAATGACCTTTTTGATGTCTTGCTTGCTAGATAGGTTCCATATTTTCTACATCAATAGAGTCTATCCCTGTTTATATTAAATTACAACAAAAACAAACACCTAGAACCAGATGGCTTCCCAACTTTTAACTAATTCACAGCTGAAATCAGGCTCAAAAACCTATATCATCAGCAATCGTACTAAACTAATCATTTGATTGCAAATTTTATCAAATCTGATCCACCAAGCCACAAATACACAATATTCACACCACAAATCACAGAAAAAAGCCATCAAACCAGGAAACGTCGAGTCGAGAATGACCTTGTTTCTCGAGGATCTTCGTGAGATAGGGACGCGAAGGGATGTCAACGTAATCACCCCTGTAGTCTCTGCGGCTGGAGGCTTTCCGGCGGATCTTGATCCCCATGAACGGCTCCTGATCTTCCGTCACGTTGCTATCGGACGGCCTGATTTTGATGATGCTTTCATCCTCACCGTCGTTTGCAGGGGTTTCTGACGGCTCGTTGTGGCGAATCGGTTGGGCGTCGGCGACTTGGACTCGGCGCTGCGACAAGAACCGGCTCATTCTTGGATGCGAATGTGGCTCCGATGGATCGCCGGAGGCGCCTTAGAAGGCGGAGATGCAACTTGCAAGTAGAATCGAGCCGGTTGGAGCCGTGGGTCCAGCCCAGAGCTGGCGGCTGGGGCTCGTGAAGAATTTCTCGAAAACCAAATTTGGGCTGCGGTAATAATAAAAATAAATAACAATAATATTGTGGCTGGCCAGTGGCTGCTCCACCTCCACCTCCACCTCCACCTGGACCACCTCCACCGTCAAAACCAACCAAGTTGCTGAAGGCTGAAGCCCAATTCTGTAAATTCTGTGGGCGAGTAATGCTAGTTGCCGACAGGTCATCAATTAATTATTAATATATTTTTATTTAAATAATTTAATAAAAAATATGTTAATAATTCATTCAAACAATAAATATAAATATTTAAACAAATTAACAATACACATCTCACTTAAATAATTTGATAAAAGATGTATTCATAATTAATTAATAAAATATCGTCAACTTAAATGTGTTAAAAGTAATATTACTTTAAGCTATTACAGTTTTATTATATTTATTTATGATTTGAGGTCATTTTTTATGATATTATATTTAAGGATACTCGTTATAAAAATTACACCAGTAATCAGTATGATATTATTTAATTCAATTAACATGTGAAAATTGGGTTAACAATATAGAGTCATGCTACATATACATTATTTTTGTACATCTTGGGCCACACAAAGTGTATCAATGACAAAAATATTCTGCGCCTCTCCATACGCCTCACGCGTCTCTATGCACCTCATAAGGATATTTTTGTTATTGATATACTTTTATATAGTCTAAAGTGTACACAAAGGTGTTCTAATAGTATTTTTCAACAATATAACGCCTATGGACGTGGCTTGACTCAAACTTATAAATAAATAAACTAATAATAATAATACAATGTGAGGTGATCAGTTGTTTTACTTGTTCTTTTTATATATATGAAAAATTAAAAATAAATGATGGATATTGGGTGCAAAAGCAGCCAATCATTTGGTAATTCAATGGCTGACGTCGGCAAATGTGGCCATTGGTCCCATAACCATCATTAGGATAAGATAAACGTTACATCGAAATGACCATACAAGTGTATTATTATTATTATTATTAAGGAAAGTAATTCAATTTAATCCTATTCTTAGTCAAATATTTAAAAATTAAAGAGAATGAATGAGCGAAGATGAGCTGTGTATGAGACATGATGTCCGCTTTTCTCGACATTCTTAATGATTTAATTTGATGATTATTCTGATAAGAATGTAATTACACCTAAACCCCTCAACTATTATATATATATATATATATTTTTACAAGGTGACCCCCTAAACCTTTTGATGTAATGATGATGACTCACCTCAAGAGTCATATAATAATTAGGAGAATGTAATGTAAATCCATCATCTGTTTTTACTTGGCACTTTTAACTAATAAAATAATAGTACGCTTGCTTGCACCCCTCATTTAACGATTCAAATCATGCTTAATGGACTTAATCTTCCTCCCATTTTTTTAACATCAATTAATTATTAATTAATTAATAAAAGAATCCAAAGTATAAATAAACAAACAAACAAAATTACAATAAATATAAACCGGTTACAAATCAAAGAAAATTAATAATAATAAATGAAAGAAAGAGAAAATGTAAGGCAAGAGTCGAATAAGAGGGAAAGTGATGAGCAAAGTAAAGAGTGGAAGTGGATGAGGATCACACCGCCCTCAGTCCAAATTTATCCAAATTGTAGCACTGGCAATGCCATTAAATTGTAATAAAATGTATAGATAGATAGATAGATATGATGATAAAATAGTAAAAAAGTAAGAGAGAGGAGACTTTCAAATTGAAGAGGAGGAGGAGGATGATATGGGTATTCGGTAGGCTTTCGGCGGAAAGCAAATGGTGTTGAGTTGAGGCGCGGAGGTGGAGGTGGAGGTGGAGGTGGAGGTGGAGCCCATAGGAAGGGAATAACTTTATTTTTCTGGGGGCATCCCCTCCTATCCAATTTCTCTTTCAAAAGACAAATACAGAGAGACGGGGTGGGGGTTGCAGATTTGTTACAAAACTCCTCGCCTCGCCTCACCTCCACAGAATCCCCCATTTCTTCTTCTTTCTTCTTCTTCTTCTTCTTCTCCCTGATTCAAGATCCAACCCCCTTCCCCAGGAGGTAATGTCTTCTTCTTTATCTCTCCCTTTCTCTCTGTGGATAAACCCTAAATTATTGCTCCAAATAGCTAGCTAGCGTGTGTTTTTGGTTGATGTTGGTGTTGGTGCTTGGATCTTGCGGTTTTGGAATTTTGCAGGTCCATCGATGGCTTCGAAGCGTATCTTGAAGGAACTCAAGGATCTGCAGAAGGATCCGCCTACCTCTTGCAGCGCCGGTATATTTCTCGAATTCCCTCGGCTTTCTTTCTTGATTAGCTACACATGCATGTTCATTTCTTTGGTTGATTTAATTTCTTTGGTTGATTTACTGGTTGATGTAGGGGGCTTTATTCGGTTTGAAATATTTTTTTTTTTTTTGGTTGTCTATGCATTTCTCCTTCGTGGATGGGTTATGAGTTATATGGATTATATACTTTGTTACTTGAAATGGGCGATGATTTGTGGGCTATTGCGTGTGCCTGGTGAGTTTATCCGTGCATACTCTACGGGCAGTGGTTTCGGTTTTCATTGACAGCACACAAAAAAAAAAAAAGGAGAAAAGAAATGGGCTTTGATTTGGTTTTCTATGTATTTCTTCTCTGTGGATAGATCGTGAGTTATAGAAAGGTTCTTACATGTTGGAACTTATGACAAGTTTTGATTTTAAACACAGCTGAATGTTGGCCCTGACTTAATTTGTGAAGTCTCTTGATAGAGGCTACTGGATTTGGGGGATTGGGTTGTGCCTTTATTCAGATTGAGGGGATTTATGGATGAGTTCTACAAATCGCATCATTGATCTGGAAAGATAGTTGAATGGAATTGTGGGTTTCTAACTTTTTGAGAAGAAGAATCAGATCTTGCATCCAGACTTACTCAGTTTGCTCATGTATGCATTTTGTTTTTTCTCTTGCTGTCCAAATGGTTCAAGACTAAGTCTCTGTAGGAGCTGTATATTCCAGTTGGATTAAGTTGGTTTTTTGTGTTGCTCTTGATTATGTGTGTATCATTTCTTCTCAGAGTCAATCCAGATTCAAGATTTTTTGGTTGGAGCAATGATCTGCATGCAATTTGCTACATGAGTTGGCTTGAATTTCTGGCAAGATTGTGCATTTAGGTGTTAGACATTTATGATTTTCCAAGTTTTCAAGGCACCATAACCACCAAATTTTTCATACTAGATCATAAGAGTTTGTATAACAGCAGGAACTAGTAAGAAATCACCACCCATTTATTATTAGTAAAATTATAATAGTCTCATCATCAATGTACCACAATGCTATGAAGATGCAACTTTTTTTAACTATCAAACTAGGCATTTTATCTTGTGATTGGAACAAGTTCTGATTAGTGTGGGGGCACTTGCTTACTAGACCAAGTGGCCTGCATCACCAAAAGTGCTGTATTTGATGATTAGGTATGGTGGCATGATTTTAGACATTGTTGAGCATTGTAAACTTTTGTTTTTCTTTTAATTTTTCCCAATTTGCAAAAAAGAACTGGAGTTGGTTAACTAAACTATTTTTGTTTCTTCTTTCATCCACCTTGTGTATCCACTATCCATGTGAACTCTTATATTTTAATGCTATTGTCTTCTCATTTACGGTGGCTCATTTAATAATCTGACTGGTTTTTCTTTCCATGAAAGATGCAGACAATATTCTCCTTTAACTTCTTGTGCAAATTTTTTGGATGATTTGTTTTCCTTGTTTTTGTTTTGTTTGGTTTCAGGTCCTGTAGCTGAAGACATGTTCCATTGGCAAGCAACAATCATGGGTCCTCCAGATAGCCCTTATGCTGGTGGGGTTTTTCTAGTCACCATCCATTTCCCCCCAGATTACCCTTTCAAGCCACCTAAGGTTCTGCTTCGCACTATAATTTGCTTTTGTACTCTTTAACTTTCTATTAATTTTGTTTAATTCTTGTGCTGTTTGTTTTACTTGTTCACAAAAAGCTTTTGTATGCCAAGTCTTTGAATGTAAAGTTTGCTTGATCTTGAGCATTGTTAGATCCACCATATTTCATTAAACTCTAATTTCATCCACTTTATGGACATTCAGGGTGGTTGTTATCACATCTTATTTGATTTTTTTGTTTATTTATTTATTTTGAATTTTCTTGTTAATGTTACTCATGGAAAATAGAAGGTTATATGATAATACTTGTTTGCATGCTTGTATTACTTTAAAATGGAGTACAAATTAATAATCCATAAAACTAAGTTCCACTGCAACAATGATAAAAAGTTAAAAACAAAGACAAATAGATAGATATCATGATATTTTCCTTTAACTTCTAATTAGTTGAAGGTGTCTTGGGGTATACTGTAATAAATAAAGCAGTAGGGAGGAGATGATATAAACAATTGTATAAGGGTAGTAGTGAACTATGAACTTAGGTGGTTATCCTTGGCGGGAGACGTAGCACGTGAGGAAGGCTATAAATAGTGGCCAGCCTTATTCTGTTGGACATGAATATTTTTGAATGAAATATGGATTTCCCTCTCATTCTATCTCTCAAATTCTCTCCCTATTCTTCTAATTCTTCCCTTCCTCACATGAGATTCTTCTCATTCTCTTCGTGGTCTCTCCCATTCGGAAGAGATCAGCCTTAGAACACTGCCAGATCCTCGCGGATTTGACAATTTAGTATCAGATCCACCTTTTGGGAATCGTGAGCGAAGGAGTTATCAATGGTGGAAGGCACACAGATGAAAAGATTGGAGGCTCAAGTGCAGCAATGCGGATCCTCGATGGCCGACTTGTAGGGAAGGGTAGATCAATTGGAGTTGGGATCAGATAGGAATCATGAGGCGATCATCGCCATGGACAAGAAGCTGGATGTAGCAATAGCTCAGATTCGAGAGGAGCTACAAGGATTTATGGTGATGTTCACCAGGCAGCATCAGGTAAGTATTTCACCTGATTTTCCTCCGCGAGAGAGGACATATCCAATTCTGACTAGACAAGGCAGAACGGATCCTATGATATCGGGGAGAAGAAGGAATTCGAGGACCACTGAGACATCGGTTGGGGAAGAAGATCAAGGTGAGCCAGGGGAAGTTGGATGGGAACGACGACAAGAGGCGTCGATAAACCACAACCTGCATGGTTTACCCATGCTGAGGCTAGAAATTCCCTTGTTTGATGGGACTAACCCCTGCTGGTGGGTTAGGAGGTGTGACAGAGTGTTTGAATGGTACGGAGTAGCGGAGAGGTAAAAGGTAGCAATAGCTGCAACGTATTTGAACGATGCAGGAGACGTTTGGTATTAAGGGTGGTCCGAGGTTAGGGAATTTTGCAGATGGGAAGAATTTGTAGAAGAATTTTGCGAAAGGTTTGGAGATCGGGGACTCTCTAATGTGGTTGAAGAATTTAACAAAATCAAACAGGTTGGAACGTTGATGGAGTACCAACTTAGATTTGAGGAGTTGAAGGCTTTAATGCTCAACCACAATCCCTTCCTAATCGAGGCTTATTTCGTTTCAAGCTTTATAAGCAGCTTGAACGAGGAATTGAGACCCCTGGTGAAAGTGCTAAGACCGCGTACTCTAAGCATGCTGCTAATAGTGCTATGTTGCATGAGGTGGCGGTGGAAGCATTGATGAAGAAACAAAGGGCGGTGAATAGGAGTGTAGCTCCAATGAATTCACTGCCTGGCAAGAGCTTTACTAGGGAATGGGGAAGGGGATCTTAGGGGATGAAGAACTTGGCGCTACCGACTCCCAACCCCCAAGGAGGGAAGACCATAGAACAAAGGAGACAGGTGGGCCTCTGTTTCATAGTGGAGATAAGTACTATGTGAGACATCAATGCAGGAAACAACTCTTGTTGTTAAAAGGAGAAGAAGAGAATCCAGTAGAAGGGGAAGAAACAACACTCGCACAAGAAGAAGAAGAAGAAGACAATGGTGAGATATCCCTACATGCCCTTAAGGGACTCACCAACAGTAAGATAATTAAGGTGGAAGGTCAAGTGGAGGAGAGTAAGTTGATGATTCTAATTGATAGTGGGAGTACCCACAGTTTCTTGGATGAGAGCACAACTAAGAGGTTGAAATGCCCCCTGATTCCAACTCAACCATTGACAATAACAGTGGCCAATGGGAATAAGGTAATGAGCAAGTTTGCATGTGCGGGTTCTGTTGGGATATGCAGGGAGAGGGATTTAAGGCTGATTTGAGACTACTAAAATTAGGGAGATGTGATGTAGTATTGGGAGTCGATTGAATGAAAAATGTTAGTCCAGTTTGTTTTGACTTTAATAAAATGGAGGTGACATTCGAAAGGAAAGGAATATGACACTTAGAGGTAGTAAGGAGGTTGGGGTATGCAAGATGATTATGGGTAAAGGGTTGTAGAAGCTACTTAAACACAAGATGAGCCAAGTGGCTCAACTTTTCTCTGTTTAGGCCACGGAGGAAGGAGAAGAGGAGCTAATTATAGATGGAGGATTCATGTTAACCATTAGTAGTTCACCCCCATTCCACATTGAGGTATACCATTCTGATCTACTTAATATACTCCTAGTTGAATTTGAGAATTTATTTGTAGAGCCTCAATCTTTACCTCCAAACCGAGCTGTTGACCACACTATTAACCTCAAACCCCACACAGAACCTGTTAACATATGTGCCTACTGTTACTCTCCAGGAAATTGAGATTGAAAAATTGGTTAAGGAGATGCTCAACAAATCCCTCAGAAGACCCAACTACAGTCCTTTTGTATCACCTGTGTTGCTAGTCAAAAAGAAAAATGGTTCCTGGTGGTTTTGCATTGATTACCGCCAGCTAAATGAGATAACCATCAAAAACAAATTTCGCATTCCACTCATCGATGACCTACTAGACGAACTTAAACAGGCCATTATCTTCTCTAAATTGGACCTAAGATTCGGATACCACCAAATCTGGATGAACCCAATAAACGAATCCAAAGCGTATTTAGAACACACCAGGGCCATTATGAGTTTCTTGTCATGCCTTTTGGGTTAACAAATGCTCCAGCCACTTTTCAATTCCTAATGAACCAGATCTTCGAGCCATACCTTAGAAATTTTATTCTCGTATTCTTCGATGAAATGGATAACATCATTTCATATAATAAGTAAGATATCATTTACATATAAGACCAAAAATGCTATTGCACTCCCACTAACCTTTTTATAAACACAGGATTCATCAATGTTTTGAATAAACCAAACGATTTGACTTCATCATCAAAACGGATGTTCCAACTTCTAGATGTTTGTTTAAGACCATAAATGGATATCTTAAACTTGCATACCTTTTCTGTGTCATCTTTGGGTGTGAAGCCTTTAGGTTGCTCCATATAAATATCTTGATCTATATAACCATTCAAGAAGACTGTCTTCACATCCATTTGCCAAATCTCATAGTCATAATGAGTAACAATGGCTAGTAAAATTCTGATGGATTTAAGCATAATGACTGGGGAAAAGGTTTCCTCAGTCAATGCCTTGCCTTTGACGATAATCTTTTGCCACAAGTCTTGCCTTATAGGTCTCTACATCTCCATCTGAACCTATCTTCTTCTTGAAGACCCATTTACATCTAATAGGTACTATACCTTCTGGTGGATCTATAAGAGTTCAGACTTGGTTCTCATATATAGAATCCATTTCAAATTTCATAGCTTTTAGCTATCTTTTTGAGTCGATATCTGATATCGCCTCTTGATAAGTAGTAAGATCATCTGAGTGATCATTGTCTCCTACAAAGAACAACTCTTGTTCATTTAGAAAACCATATCTCTCAGGTTGACATGGTATCCTCCCACTTTTTCTAATGGGAAGTGTAACACTCGACCCTGGCTCCTCAATTGGTACTTGAACGTCTTGTGGCATAGCTTCAAGTTCGGCAAACCCTTCACCCAGTTCTATTTTCCTTTCATTGCCACCTTCTTGAATAAACTATTTTTCAAGAAAAATGGCATTTTTGCTAATAACTACTTGTTTCAGTTTAGGAATGTAGAACTCATATACTAAGGAATAACCTACGAAATTACCCTTTCGGGACCGTGTCTCAAGTTTTTCTGATTTAAGCTTTCTCACAAAAGCTGTACATCCCCAAATCTTAACATGTTTAAGATTGGGCTTCCTATCAAACCATATCTCATGTAGAGTTGTAGGAACTGACTTGGAAGGAACTCTGTTTAGGATATATATTGCAGTAAGAAGGGCATGTCCCCACAGAAACAAAGGTAAGTCTGTACAACTTAACATACTTTGAATCATATCTAATAAAGTCCGATTCCTCCTCTCTGAAACTCCATTCAGTTGAGGCGTTCCTAGTGGTCTCTGTTGTGAAATAATACCTGAGACCTTAAGAAAATTTTCAAATTCGTTACTAAGAGACTCGCCTCCATGATCTGATGGTAAGGCCTTTATTTTTTTATTAGTTTGATTTTCTACTTTTGTTTTAAAATTTTTGAACATTTCAAAAGATTTTGATTTAATGAGATAAACATATCCATATCTAGACATATCATCTGTAAAAGTTATGAAACATTGATAACCTCCTCGGGCTATAACATGAATAGGCCTACATACATCAGAATGTATAAGTCCTAACAATTTTGTGACCCTTATACCTTGCTCAGTAAAGGGTAATCTGGTCATCTTACCAAGGATGCAAGATTCACAAGTTGAATATGGTTTAGAACCTAATGGGCCCAAAAGCCCATCTTTCTCCAACTTAGTGATTTTGTCATCCCTTATATGACCCAATCTATAATGCCACAAAATTTTAGAATTTGATTTATCACGTGGTCTTTTATTATAATTTGACACACATAGATGTTTACTATCATCAATGGTCACATTCAAAATGTAAAAATCATTGACAAAATTACCAGTAACAATTAATTTATTTCTAAAATAAATTTCACAAACATTATTCTTAAAAGAAAATTCATGATTTTCTTTCACCAAGACAAGAATAGAAATAATGTTCTTAAATGCTCCAGGTATACAAACAATCGTTTAAAACTAAATTATGTTCATACGATAAAATTAAAGAAACAATGCCGATAGCTGTGACTGCAACTTTTGCCTTGTTTGTCATCTTTAGCACGATCTCATCATTTGTGAGCCTTCTACATTGCTCCAGACTCTGTATAGAGGCACAAACATGAGTTGTCGCTCCAGAATTTAGAATCCATAAAGTAGAAGAATAAGCAATGGAAAAGTATTCGTGAACTATCATCATACCTTCTGCTTCCTTCTTCAAGGAACTGAGGTAATCTTTATAGTTCCTCTTCCAGTGCCCATCTTTGCCACAATGGAAACATTTTATTTTGGTGACAGTTTTTCCCCTCTTCTTATTAATCATTTTGGTTGCCTGGGTGGCCTTCTTTTTCCCTTTCCCCTTCTTAGTCTTACTAGAAGAGGACACGGCCATCACAGTGCCTGTCTTCATGTTGCCTTGGGTTGTTATTAACATGTTCATAAGCTTCGCATGAGAGCACTCAATCTTGTTCATATAGAAGTTTGAAATAAAACTCTTATACAAATTTGGCAAAAACTGAAGAATCGCATCTATTTGAAGATATTGATGCATCGGAACATCTAATTCCTTCAACTTATCCATCCAAGAGATCATTTTGAGAACATGGTCCATCCTCCAAGAGACATCTTTGCCCGAAAGATTGCTTTAGATATCTCTCGCCATACAACTCTTGTAAGTGAGTAACAATCGTATATGCATCCGGCATGTTATTATGTTGCCGCTTCAGCTCAGTACTCATAGAAAGCAGGATGTAACTCTTAATGACAAGATCATCATCTCGTCACTTTGTGAGAGTGTCTTGCTCCTCCTGAGTAATGAGCTCAATAGTTGGCCCAGGGATATAGGCGCATCCAAAACATATGTGATTCTTTCCAAGTTTGTAATCAGTCTTAAATTTAGAAGTCAAGTCATTAAAATTTGGTCCAGTTAGCCGGTTTGCGTCAATAAATCTAGAAAGTGAGTTTAGTGAAGCCATTTGATGTATTTGCAGAAAATAAGTAGATTATTAGATATCTTATTTTCTTAATTATCTGATTTTGGTCTTTAAATAGATTAAAAATTTAATTTGTATGTATCCCATTTTTCAAAAAATATGGTTTAACAAATTGAAGGCAAAAATGAAAGATTATCTCTTTGATGAAATTCGATTTCACCGTTTAGGTAATCTTTCGCTTTTGCCTTCAATTTGTTAAACCATATTTTCTGAAAAATGGGATACCTACAAACTAAATTTTTAATCTACTTAAAGACCAAAATCAGATAATTAAGAAAACAAGATATGTAATAATTTACTTATTTTCTGCAGATACATCAAATGGCTTCACTAAACTCACTTTCTAGATTTATTGACGCAAACTGGCTAACTGGACCAAATTTTAATAATTGGCTTCTAAATTTAAGACTGATTACAAACTTGGAAAGAATCACATATGTTTTGGATGCGCCTATCCCTAGGCTAACTGCTGAGCGCATTACTTAGGAGGAGCAGAACATTTTCATAAAGTGGCGAGATGATAATCTTATCGTTAAGAGTTACATCATGCTTTCTATGAGTACTGAGTTGAAACGACAACATAATAACATGCCGGATGCATATACGATTGTTACTCACAATAGTTGTATGGCGAGGCGAGCAAAGTCGTAGTGCAAGATATGAGATATCTAAAGCAATCTTTCGGGCAAAGATGTCTCCTAGAGGATGGACCATGTTCTCAAAAGGATCTCTTGGATGGATAAGTTGAAGGAATTAGATGCATCAATATCTTCAAATGGATGCAATTTTTTAGTCTTTGCCAGATTCGTATGAGAGTTTTATTTCAAACTTCTATATGAACAAGATTGAGTGCTCTCCTGCGGAGCTTATGAACATGTTAATAACAACCCAAGGCAACATGAAGACATGCACTGTGATGGTCGTGTCCTTTTCTAGTAAGACTAAGAAGGCTAGTCAGGCAACCAAAGTGATTAATAAGAAGAAGGGAAAAATTGTCGCCAAAGAAAAATGTTTCCATTGTCGCAAAGATGGGCATTGGAAGAGGAACTATAAAGATTACCTCAGTTCCTTGAAGAAGGAAACAGAAGGTATGATGATAGTTCACGAATACTTTTCCATTGCTTATTCTTCTACTTTATGGATTCTAGATTCTGGAGTGACAACTCATGTTTGTGCCTCTATATATGATCTGGAGCAAAGTAGAAGGCTCGCAAATGATGAGATTGTGCTAAAGATGGCAAACAGGGCAAGAGTTGCAGCCACAACTATCGACATTGTTTTTTTAATTTTATCGCATGAACATAGTTTAGTTTTAAACGATTGTTTATGTATACCTGAAGCATTTAAGAATATTATTTCTATTCCTGTCTTGGTGAAAGAAAATCATGAATTTTCTTTTAAGAATAATGTTTGTGAAATTTATTTTAGAAATAAATTAATTGTTACTGGTAATTTTGTCAATAGTTTTTACATTTTGAATGTGACCGTTGATGATAGTAAACATCTATGTGTGTCAAATTATAATAAAAGACCACGTGATAAATCAAATTCTGTGGCAGTATAGATTGGGTCTTATAAGGGATGACAGAATCACTAAGTTGGAGAAAGATGGGTTTTTGGGCCCATTAGATTCTAAACCATATCCAACTTGTGAATCTTGCATTCTTGGTAAGATTACCCTTTACTGGGCTAGGTATAAGGGTCACAAAATTGTTAGGACTTGTACATTTTGATGTATGTAAGCCTATTCATGTAATAGCCCGAGGAGGTTATCAATGCTTCATAACTTTTACAGATGATATGTCTAGATATGGATATGTTTATCTCATTAAATCAGAATCTTTTGAAATTTTTAAAACAGAAGTAGAAAATCAAATTGGTAAAAAGATAAAGGCCTTACCATCAGATCGTGGAGGTAAGTATCTTAGTAACGAGTTTGAAGATTTTTTTAAGGTCTCAGGTATTATTTCACAATGGACTCCACCAGGAACGCCTCAACTGAATGGAGTTTCAAAGAGTAGGAATCGGACTTTATTAGATATGATTCGAAGTATGTTAAGTTGTACAGATTTACCTTTATTTTTGTGGGGACACGCCCTTCTTACTGCAATATATATCCTAAACAGAATTCCTTCCAAGTCAGTTCCTACAACTCTACGTGAGATATGGTTTGATAGGAAGCCCAGTCTTAAACATGTTAAGATTTGTGGATGTACAGCTTTTGTAAGAAAGCTTAAATCAGAAAAATTTGAGGTTATAATTTCATAGGTTATTCCTTAATATATGAGTTTTACATTCTTGAACTGGAACAAGTAGTTGTTAGCAGGAATGCCATTTTTTTTGAAAAAGAGTTTATTCAAGAATGTGGCAATGAAAGGAAAATAGAACTGAGCGAAGGGTTCGCCGAACCTGAAGCTATGCCACGAGACGTCCAAGTATCAATTGTGGAGTCAGGGTCGAGTGTTGCACCTCCCATTAGAAAAAGTGGGAGGATACCACACCAACCTGAGAGATATGGAGAGTTGTTCCTTGTAGGAGACAATGACCACTCAGATGATCCTACCACTTATCAAGAGGCGATATTAGATATCGATTAAAAAATATGGCTATGAAATCTTAAATGGATTCTATGTATGAGAACTAGATCTAGACTCTTATAAATCCACCAGAAGGTATGGTACCTATTAAATGTAAATGGGTCTTCAAGAAGAAGATAGGTTCAGATGGAAATGTAGAAGACCTATAAGGCAAGACTTGTGGTAAGAGGTTATCGTCAAAGGCAATGCATTGACTATGAGGAAACCTTTTCCCCAATCGTTATGCTTAAATCCATCCGTTTTGATGATGAAGTCAAATTGTTTGGTTTATTCGAAATGTTGATAAATCCTGTGTTTATAAAACGGTTAGTGGGAGTGGAATATCATTTTTTGTCTTATATGTAGATGATATCTTACTCATTGGAAATCATGTAGTATTGTTACAACAACATATCCAGCCTTTATCCCACTATGTGGGGTCGGCTACATGAATTCTAGACTTCCATGTATTTCTGTCTTTTGTCATATCCTCATTTAGATCCATATATTTCATATCAAATTTTAATGTCTCTCCCAAAGTCTTCTTGGGTCTACCTCTACCTCTTTTTGTGACTAATTGTTCCATTTCATCAACTCTCCTCACAGGAGCGTCTCTTAGTCTCCTTTTCACATGACCAAACCATCTTAGTCTAGTCTCTCTCATCTTCTCCTCGATTGGCACTACTCCGACCTTATTACGAATAACTTCATTTCTAATTTTATCCTTTCTTGTATGTCCACACATCCATCTTAACATCCTCATCTCCGCTACACTCGTCTTTTGTTCATGCTAGTATTTGACTGCCCAACATTCTGAGCCATACGGCAAGACTGGTCTTATAGCTGTCCTATAAAATTTTCCTTTCAATTTTAATGGGATTTTACCATCACATAACACCTCAGATGATCCTACCACTTTTGTCATATCCTCATTTAGTATTGTTGTCAACAATAAATGTCTGGTTGTCAAGTAAGTTTTCTATGAAAGATTTGGGAGAAGTAGCTTATATTCTCGATATACGAATCTATAGAGATAGAACCAAGAGATTGATAAGACTCTCACAAAATAAGTACATAGAAAGAGTGTTGAAGAGATTCAACATAGAGGATTCTAAAAGAGGACTGCTGCCCTTTAGACATGGAATCCACCTCTCTTGAGATATGTGCCCCAAGACATAAGAAAAGAGAGAATGCATGTCTAGGATTCCTTATGCCTCAACAATAGAAAGACTAATGTATGTGATGCTATGTATTAGGCCTGATATTGTTTATGTTGTAAGTGTTATGCTTGTAATAATCAAGGAAACGAAGACCCTATGTGAAAGAATTATGCTTGTAATAGTTATCGGTTTTCCTTATTTATATACCCATGAATGCACCACACAATTCCAATGGTTGGAATTGCACCTAGAATACATGATTGAGTCCATGACCATATCGACTATTTTTATGCAATGTTTATTTACATAGTTGATGTATGTTAAAACGTTGCATGTGAAAAATGAGACCTATTAATTAAAAACCAGAAATCTCCCATATTTGTAAAATTAAATTGTAATCGGTTAGACCCAGTGTTATTAAAGGTGTGCCTAAGTGCGCCTTGATACCAGGGGCAAGCCTGGCGCCTAGCAACAAATCAGGCGGGCGAGATCTGCCCAGGCGTGCCTGGGCGCACCCAGGCCCTCAGGTGCCCTGAAGACGGGACAACTGTTGCTATCTCAGCGCTGGTTCCAAAATGGTGTCAAGAAGTGGCTAAGAGTTATGAAGGGGACGAGCATACCAAGAATCTTCTGAAACAACTGATAATTGCTCTTGCGAGTAAAGTGGGGTATACGCTAATGAATGGGGTGATAAGATTCAAAGGTAGGTTGGTGGTGGGAAATAGCATGGAACTGAAGAGGAGGATACTGTAGGCCTTACACAAATCTCCTCTTGGAGGCCACTCTGGAGTCCAAAATACTTATCACAAGGTGAAGCAACTATTTAGGTGGCCTAAGTTGAAAGAGGAGGTGATGAAGTTTGTACTTGCGTGTGATGTGTGCAAGAGATGTAAATCGGTGTTTGTGGCCTATCCAGGGCTTTTACAACCACTGACCATTCCCGGGCAAGCATGGGAGAGTGGTTCCATGGACTTCATTGAAGGGCTTCCAATGTTAGAAGGAAAGGACTGCATATTTATGGTGGTAGACATGTTCTCCAAATTTGCTTATTTTATGGCCCTGCTCACCCTTACATAGCACATGAAGTAGCTTGGGTTTTCTTAGACTGGGTGGTGAAAGTGAATTGAGTGCTGAAAACTATAGTGTCAGACCGAGACAAGATTTTCACTAGCGTTTTATGGCAATCGCTAATGAAATCATTGGGAGCTAAGCTAAGCCTCTCCTCTGCCTATTACCCTCAAACTGATGGGCAAACCAAGAGGGTGAATTAATGCCTCGAAACAAACCTTAGGTGCCTTTGTTTTATGCACCCAAAAGGTTGGCATAAGTGGATCTCAGTTACACAGTGGTGGTATAACTCCTACCATAGTGCCATTAAAATGACACATTTCGAGGCCTTTTTTGGCTACCAACCCCCCTTATTACCAACCCTTCCTGTATCTACCAGTGTGGCGGAGGTGGATGAACACCTGCAGCAGGTCCTTCAACAACTAAAAAGGGACTTAGCCATAGCTTAGAATCGGATGAAACAAATAGCGGACAAAGGGAGGAGTGAGAGAACATTCCAAGTGGGTGAGACAGTCTACCTTAAGCTAAAAGGACCACACCTCAAAGCCTTAACGTCGGGCCCTATCTCTAAATTGAGTCCCAGATACTTTGGTCCATTTCCCATTCTAGCTATGATAGGAAATGTAGCCTATAAACTGCAACTACTGGAGGGAACTCACATCCATTTGGTATTTCATGTATAGCTATTGAAAAAGTCGGTGGAGAACCAACCAGTCAATGTCCATCTACCACAAAGAACATCCGACGCTGAATTGCCCCCAAAACCTATTGCCATTGTGGATCGCAAAGTTATTTATCAACATGGAGCCACAATCATGTAGGTGCTGGTGCAGTGGTCCAACATGCCAGTCAACAATAGCACTTGGGAGTACCTCCCAAACTTACTTAAGTAGTTTCCAAGAGCTGCTAGTCTCCTAACTATTTCTTGAGGACAAAAAATGTTTTAAAGGGAGGGTATTTGTCATATACTTGGGGTATACTGTAATAAATAAAACAG